>NC_143511.1:65005992-65605992 GCF_031878675.1 Megascapheus bottae | reverse complement strand
CGTCACCAGATATTATCAGCCCCGGTCTATCTGATTAGCAAATGTTTTCCATCCTTTCAAATTATTTCTGTGTTTGCCTTAAAAAATATTTGAGCCTTATTTTTGTAATCTAACACACCAATATGTGTCTTTTGATTTCAGAATATACATATTTAGAGTTATGTTGGAAAGGCATGTTTTTTTTTTTTGCCAGTGAGCACTGTCCTTGGACTTTCTCAAGGTTACAGCTCTACCACTTGAGCCTCAGCACCACTTCTGGCTTTTTTCTATGCATGTGGTACTGAGGAATCGAACCCGGGTCTTCATGCATGCTAGGCAAGCACTTTAACCACTAGGCCAAACTCCCGGCCCCGGAAAGGCATGTTTGTTACTGGCTTTCAAGTTACTAGAAATTTTTATTAGGGCTTCTGATTAATAGCTTTTAGATATAAAGTTAGTTTACTTACTAAATAGTCAGGTCTGAACATTAGAGAGGCATTCAGCCACTTTAGCACACCCCTTATACACTTGTTTTATACGCATGCAATGAGTTGTCTCAGATGGACATGGGCTGAGGGGATAGATCGAGTTCCTCTTATTTTGATTTCAGTACAGTGCAGATGATAGATAAATATCATGATGCTGAGATGAGTAATCACATCAATCTTATTCCTGAGCTAGCACTCTGCAAGGGTATTGTAATCTCAGCCCTCTTTGTAAGTTATAAGCCTTAGTCAACATGCTTATTTAGTTTCTGTACTACATAGGTAAGATTTCCACAGTTATGACAAATTTCAGCAAGGTATTTACCCATGCAAATTTTAACATGGGCTCTCAGTTTTTATGTTCAGCATCCATTCTGCTTCTGTGAACATTATCCTAGGACAATGAATAATATTGCATTTTATCCAACGGAATAAAATCCCTCTATCTTGTTGACTTACTACTTGGATGAGCTATAGCATAATGTATTACAATTCATATTTATTTTAATACTCTAAATCTAGTCACTGCAAGATCAGTCTATTTAAAGTGCAATGATGGTACAACTATCATCACAATTTTGAGTGTTTCCATAACCTCAAAAAGCTATTCTGTGTCAAATTTATACTCAATACTTATAAAGATTAACTCAACTCCAATTTCTAGTTTGAAGTTTTCTAGTGATTTTATTTACATATCATTTGCCAAGGTGTGTGTGTACTTGTGTGTGTGTGTGTGTGTTTCATTTTGAAACTGTCTATGCTGTTCTCTGTATCAGTTATCTGTCACTTTGAATTATTGGAGCATATACTACTATATAGATATATTACATTCACTTGCAATTGATTCTTGAGTTGTTCTGAATTTTCGTATTGGTTAGATTGTTCAATTTTTGTTGTATGCATAAAAATGAACCAAACTATCAATGTAGACAAATAATACTATCTTTACATATAAGGGTATGTGCAGAATTTTGACTTCTTAAATTATTTCCTGACACAAATTCTTAGAAGATTTTATACTAGTAGAACCTCTTTTCTATTCTTTTTTATAACTAACTTTTAAGAGTAAATCTGGGGCCGGGAGTTTGGCCTAGAGGTTAAAGTGCTTGCCTAGCATGCATGAAGACCCGGGTTCTATTCCTCGGTACTACATACATAGAAAAAAGCCAGAAGTGGTGCTGAGGCTCAAGTGGTAGAGCTCTAGCCTTGAGAAAGTCCAAGGACAGTGCTCAGGCCCTGAGCACAAGCCCAGGACTGGCAAAAAAAGAGTAAATCTGACTTTCTACACTAGAATGAATGTCAGATTGTATTTAATATTTCAATATTTAAACAATTTGCATCTGTGACAGGATAAATTTGTGTTAATTCATTATTTCCCTCAATAATTGGTGGATAAAACTGTACTTCATATTTTACAAAGCCTTTTAGATTACATAGAGCTTACTCTACTCTGAGTCATTTAAAGTAACAAAAATTGTACTAGGTCCCAATAATTAACCACCAGCAATAACAAATCATGCCTGCAATACACAACCCACACCAATGACCAGTTGCTTACACATTTTTTAAAATTTTAAAACAATGGCTCTCACAGAAGGTACACATGGAAGTGAAAGATCAGTAACTGTAAGAATGAAATTTTGCCCAGTTCCCTAACTTAAGAAAGGCTATTTAGAATCTTTCATTTATTTCATTTTTATATTCTGTAACTCTGAATGTCAAAATGTCAAAGATTATCAATATTTGAATTGTAATATCTTAGATAAAAACTGCTATAAACCCTATATGTATAAATTTTGATATATGTTAACTATGAAAATTAAAAGCGTATCACTGCCCAGTTTTTTTCATATATTTTTACTGTAATTAACAGAAGGTTTACATTATATTTAACAGGTAGAAGGTGCATTACTGAACAAACCCTTTCTCATATCTTGGTCCCCATAGCCCACTCCCCAACCCCCACCCCCGCTTCCCTATCCGATTTCAAATAACCAAATATGCATATATACAATATATCAGATAACAAGGTGAAATACAGTAACCATATGAGATAACCAAAGGACAGCAAAAGAGATGAGAGATAACATAGTACATTAAGGAAAACAATCACTCATTATATAGCTTTTGTGTCTAAATCCTGGAGATCCTTTCATTTAGTGTCATACTGTATGGCCTTATTTATCTAGGTTTTGTTCTATTGTAAATTTCTGCTAGGAGAGCCCAAGGTTTCTACTGATTATGACAAATGAGGGAAGCAATTGAGACTATGTTCCTTTGAGTCTGGCTTACTTCACTCAATGGGATTTTTTCTAAGTCTTTCCATTTCCTTACAAATGGGGCAATGTAGTTCTTTCTGATGGCAGCATAGAATTCCATTGTGTATAAATACCACATCTTGTTGATCCACTCATCAACTGAGGGGCATCTGGGTTGGTTCCATATCTTTGCTATGGTAAATAGTGCTACAATGAATATCGTTGTGCTAGTGGCTTTAGTACGTCCTTGTTTCTGGACGATTGGGTAAATGCCAAGTAGTGGAATTGCTGGGTCATAGAGGAGCTCTGTGTTTAGTCTTTTGAGGAACTGCCATACTCCTTCCTTCCATAGTGGTTGAACAAGTTTGCACTCCCACAAACAGTGTAGGAGTGATCCCTCCTGGCCACATCCCCTCCAGCATTGTTGTTATTAGATTTCTTGATTCTGGCTATTCTAACTGGAGTGAGGTATAATCTTAGAGTTGTTTTGATTTGCATTTCTTTTATGACCAGAGATGTTGAGCATTTCTTCATGTGTCTATAGGCCATTCTTATTTCTTCTTCAGAAAAGACTCTCTTTAAGTCTTTGGCCCATCCTTTAATGGTATGGTTGTTTCTTTGGAGATTAGTTTTGGGGTGATTCAATATTTTGAGCTGTTGATATATTTTAGATGTGAGGTGTTTGCCTGTTGAATAATCAGTGAAGATCTCCCACTCTGTAGGCTTTCTAGTTCATTTGCTAGCTATGTCTTTTGCCATACAGAAGCTCTGCAGTTTAATGCAGTCCCACATATCCAGACTTTCTCTGATTTGTTGTGCTTCTTTGTCCTTATTAAGAAAGTTTAGATCTGTTCCAAGGAGACCTAGTGTATCTCCTGTTCCTTTTTGTAAAGTTTTCAGTGTATCTGCTTTTACCTGAAGGTCTTTGATCCATTTGGAGTTAATCCTGATGCAGGGGGACAAAGAAGGATCCAACTTTAGTTTTCTGCAGGTGCTTAACCAGTTCTGCCAGC
This sequence comes from Megascapheus bottae, assembly GCF_031878675.1. Classification (NCBI taxonomy): domain Eukaryota; kingdom Metazoa; phylum Chordata; class Mammalia; order Rodentia; family Geomyidae; genus Megascapheus; species Megascapheus bottae. Next base: position 65,602,257 of record NC_143511.1, on the reverse strand, counting down.
ACCACTTGTTGAAGAGTCTGTCTTTCTTCCATTCTATTTTTTTTGCACTGTTATCAAAGATTAGTTGGCTATAGGTCTGAGGGTTAATATCTGGGTCTTCAGTTCTATTCCATTGGTCTTCAGGCCTGTTCTTGTGCCAATACCAAGCTGTTTTGGTCACTATAGCTCTGTAATAGAGTCTAAAGTCTGGTATTGTAATTCCTCCTGTGCTTTTTTTTCTGCTAAGAAGTGTTTTTGCTATATGGGGACTTTTATTATTTCATATGAAATTGGGATATTGATGGGTATTGCGCTGAATTTGTAGATAGCCATTGGCAAGATTGCCATTTTCACGATGTTGATTCTTCCAATTCATGAGCATGGGAGGCTTTTTCCATTTCCTCAATTCTGCTTTAATTTCCCCTTTCAGGGTTTTAAAGTTTTCATCAAAAAGATCCTTTACATTCTTAAGTTAATTCCTAGGTACTTTATTTTCTTTGAGGCTATTAAAAAGGAGTTGCGTTCCTGATTGTTGCCTCATTGTTCTCACTGTTGGCATAGAGTAAGGCAGTTGATTTTTGAGGGTTAATTTTATATCCTGCTACCTTGCCAAAGTTTTGAATCAGCCTAAGGAACTTGGGAGTGGAGTTTATAGGGTTCTTTAAATACAGAATCATGTTATCTGCAAAGAAGGAACATTTCACTTTCTCTTTACCTATTTGGATCCCCTTTATGCTTGTTTCTTGCCTTATTGCTCTGGCTAGGAATTCTAATACTATGTTAAAGAGGAGTGGAGAGATTTGCCCAAAGGTTTTGATACAAATGACACAAGATGCACTTTGGGTTGTTTAAATAATCACTGAAATATTGGCATTTTCAGTAACATAAAACTTCCGTTAAAATATCATTGTTTTAAATTCTCCAAATTCTAGTCACTTATACCATTCACTCCATACCTCCACAAGTTGTACAAAAATATAGAATAATTATTACATGCACTATAAATATAACTCTTGATAGAGTTTTACAATTAAGCCATATAATGTAAAAACATTTGGTAGAAACAAAATGTCATTAATATGGGAAATATTTGTTGAATCTGTGTGTGTGCATGTTGTGTGTGTATGTGTGTGTTTTATTGGATCTTCATATGATATTAGCCATAGAACCTGGACCATAAAATCTTTCTTTTCTGGTTAAGAAAAGATTAGAACAACATATTTTTTATTTTTATAAGTCACTCTAATGTGCTTTTATATATTAACAATCTTTCAATAGAATAAAAGCTACAGAAATACCAATATATTTTTATTAAATCACTACTTCACTAAAAGTAAGGTAAAATATCATTTATACTCAATTTCTTAAAGTATCACAGTTCCTTCACTTTGAAATTCCTCCCACTTGAAAGTGCAATCCAAAACAACTCATACTGCACAAATCATCCTTAGTGTATAATTTGTTCCATTCTGCTTGGCTTTAGCAGTTATTTTGCTGCAGCAAATAATTTTTAATGAATTTTCAATCTCAAGTGTTTATTTGACCCTTAAAATGACATAAGTAGAGCTTAGGGGAAATACATCAATCATGCTATTTGGACATAAGTGAGAATGGATATGATGCTTTTAAGTACAGATTGTTCTTTCTTCTTACACCCAGAGATAGTTGTGGAGTTTGAAAAAAATAAGAGGAACAAATTATTCTGGAAATACTTGAGTAGAATTTAAGGTGAGAAAAAAATCATTTTACTTCACTCCAGTTCTACAAGTCATTATTCTCCTCCATTGTTTCTTTTCTTAAAAAAAAACTGTAGAAAGCCCTCAAGAATAGCTTATTTATCTCCTTTCCACTTCTCCACCTCCTTTAAATGTTCTCCACAATTTAGATGCCAGAAATTGAAGCTATATTTTCAACACTTCTTTTCTGTTTATACTTTTCATGTGTCTTATCTTCCAGAAAGGAAATAACGTCTGTGTCATTGCAGGATACACGAATACTTGAGAGGTACTCAGGAACTGGTTCTCAACAGCTTTGTGTCATTCCACTTGCATTGTACTGGCTGATGTCCAGCATATGCTTGGACTTGGTTGTACAATGTATGTTTTCAACACTGAGGATTATGAGCTCCTTCTTTGTTCCTATGACAAAACATCTGCTATGAATTTGTAAAGACAGTTGTGTTGCCTAGTTCACACTTGGGGCAGTTAAGCTTTAAACATCATGATGCCAGTGTGGGAGGGTTTTCCTCACATCATTTCAGATGGCATCTGGTTGAGAACATTTGTGAGCTGCCAAGGGAGGAGAAGGGAAACCATAGGGAACCCAAAATAGTCCCTAACCCTCTACTAGGGTCCGTCTCTTAAAGGTCCTTTTTATATTGCCACAGTAAGACTCAAAGTTCCCACACATGAAACCTGAGGCACACATTAAAACGACATGTAAACCACAGCAGAGAGACCACAGACATTTGACAACAGTGAAGTATTTTAAGCAGGAAAATCCCATGATCAACCTTACTTTATTAGGTAGTGTATTACAGAAAGAGAAAATGGTGAAACTAATAGATTATTTTAGAAATTCATGCAGGATATAATCTTAGCTTCTGTAAAACAGTTGGAAATGGAAATAATTTTACATATTTTAGGATGACTTTTTTGTAGAATCATCATGATTCATTGTTGGATTAGATATAAAACATCAAGCAAAGGAACAATTCAGATAGACACAGTTTTTTTAATTTCAAAAGCTATTGTTAACATTATTTTAAGCAAACCTAGAGGCAAATGACTCACTTTTACTAAATACTTAATAAAATACTTTCACAATTAATGCACAAAAGTTATGGGAGATGTCATATCCAATAACATTTTCTAAAGTATCAAGTTACTCCACTACTCTGATCTGTCACACAAAAAATATAAATACTTTATAAAGATATTTTACTCTGGTAACTTTATGAAGCAAGCATACACACAGATACACAACTATATAATATACTTAAGGTAGATCAATTTTTAAAAATCTAAATTCATGGTTGCAAATTATATTTCAAAGAATGCATACAATCAGTCTCTAACAAGAAAAATTCATGATTCAATCTAGATGAAAAATGTAGTCTAATAATCATATAATTGGGACAAAAGAGAATACACAGCAATATCACCTATTACTCCTCTTTCTCTTGTGAGGTTTATCAGTTTGTCTTCATAATTTCTTCCCCAAAACGTTTGCATAAAAAGGCAATTAGAAAAGAACAATGTGATTTAACTACTTTCCACTCCATTTTTCCAATTTTCTTGTAAGTGATTTATGTCCCTACAATCTTCAGTCCAACTGTCCCTCACTTTAATGAAAACCAAGCTTCCATTTACAGGATTAATTATCTTAGTGTATGTACTGCCACTGAAAAGAAAATAAGTGTTATTTATTGCTTCATTTAAAGTTTGTTTCTCATTCAGTATCAACAATGGATGAGAAAACTGGAGATAAATGCATATTACAAACATTGAACATAAAACCAGTGATTTACAAGTAATTACAATCATTTGTTTGCTTAATCACTCATTCACGTACATGTTTGCTCAATATTTTCTTATTCATACGACGTACGTTCCTAGTAGGTTGAAAACACTAAGTTCGAGGGCAAAATTTTTATCGTGTTTATTGCTATTTTAAAAATATGCATGTAACATATCTTACAAAATTAAGAGTGAAGTCAAATTGGCTTAAGGGTAGAATGGGGTGAAGATGTTGAAAATAGGTAACATTGATCAAGATATATCGTATTCATAACCTGCTTTGTTAAATGGCAACTCCTTTGTACAACTACTCAAAGATAAAATAAATTTCAATAAAGTAGGAACTAAATAAAAATATTCAGATGGGGTGGACACTGATAATTGGTGGTTATCTTTTTAAAGCAATCCTCTCATACATCTATTCTTAATGTACTAAATGAAAGGATCTTTAGGATATGGACACAAGAGTTTTATCTGAGTAATTATTGTTCCTAATATACTATGTTATTTTTCTTTTCTTTTGTTGCCCTTTGAGTAATCTCATATTGTTACTGTATCTGACTGTATTACCTGGTATATTTATAAAAGTTTATTTGTTTATTTGAAATAGGAAAAAGAAGGGGGGAAAACAAGATGATTGGGAGGAGATGGGGGGAGGGAGCTCGGGACAAAACATAAGAAGGGGTATCAATGTGTGAGAAGTAATGCACCTCTACTGTAACCCCACTATATATTACCTCAATAATAAAAAATAGAGTACAACAGAAAATCAGTTGAAGCTCTATTATATGAAATGAATCCTTGCTAACTATCTAAATTGCTAGACCCACTGAAAATGAAACATGTATATTTCAATATGTAGACAATAAAATACAAGAATAATTTAAAAGAAATGTACACTGAAATCTACAAAACAGCATAAAATTGAAAATTACTTTAAACTGAATGGAAATCTGCAATAATCATTGTTTTATTTGTGGCAAATATACATTATTTTTAAATACATCTTTTGAGGGGTTATTTGCATATTGAAATGATGGATATTTAATTTTAAAATTCCATAGTAAATACCTTCTTTTTTTTTCAAAACTAAAACACTTATCAGGGCATATGGGTTATGCCTGTAATTCAAGCACTTGGGAGGCTGAGGAAGGAGGATTATATTAAATAACTTCTGTGTTTTTTTCAAAACTAAAACACTTAGCAGGACATATGAGTTCTGTCTGTACTTCCTGCACTTGAGAAGTTGAGGAGGAAGATTGTGAGTTCAAGGACAATCAGCTTACATAATTGGTACCATTTCAAAGTTTCATCCATATAATCTATTGGTAAATTTAACTGCATTTTCCCTGAAGTCTTATATTAAAAATTTGTGATATAAGCGTAAATAATACCCAGACGCCCCCTCAATGGAAAAATGGATTATGAAAATATGGAATTTTACTCAGCGATTAGGAAGAATATCACCGTACTATCTCTAAGGAAACTGAAAGACCTGGAAAAAAGTCGTTAAGTGAGGACCAAAGCATAAATGGATGCATGTTTTCCCTTGTACAGGTCAGATTTAGCTTATAATCTTATAAATAAATACATTGTGTGGTATGCTACTGTATGCAAATGAACTAAAACAGGTAGCATGAATGGATAACTCAAGTAATATGATTCCTTAGAAAGACAAAGTCAAAGTTCAGCAAAATAAAGTGCCAAGAGGTAAGTACTAGAAAGGTGTGGGGTGGGGTCAAGGGAAAGGGATGGACAAGTGAAGAGGACAAGAGAAAGGGAATGCAGTCAAGGACCCAATGGGTAGCCTACACAATTAAGAACAGTGAGGGAAGGGAGGCATGGAGGAGGGAGTAGTGAAATTGATCAATATATATTGTATTCATAAACTGTGTTGTTAAATGGTAACTCCTTTGTACAACTATTTGAAGATAATTTGAAAAATTAAGGGAAAAAGTGAATTATAGCTAGAGAATCTTCCTTTGGAAACAATATATTTGTCATTTACAAGATTCTGCATTGCTCTAAAGACCAGGTAATTATAACCAATCATATTCCAAAAGTCAAAAATGCTACCCAGTGTCTGTCTTGTAATTTTTTATATGTTTATAGAACACTCATTCCATTTGGAGAGGGCTAATTGAATGAGCAAAGAACTTCCACTACCTTCAAGATCTTAGAACACTAGGGGAAAAACTTTAATAGTACTTTGTCTCAGTTATAGTTCAATAAGATCACATTTTAAAAGTAGAATAATTGTTAACAATAATTTCAATCTAATTGCATCCACAATGAGCAAATTAGAACTATGTTTAACTTAACTAACAATATTTAACTTTTTAATTGAATGTGTCTAAATATAGCTAAACATATCCTAAATGCCTAGCATTTCAAATGTTTTAAATATTCTTTAAAATAATGGCAGCATTAAAAATATTGAAGATGGCAAGACATATTTTGAAACCATTACAGGTGGATGAAATAATAATTTAAATTGCTACAAATGGGAAAAATGCTCATAAGCACAATTGAATTTGTGCATGCTAAATCATTAATAAAATCCTTCAAGGAACATAGTTTTGAACATATCTTTTAAAATGATGATTATCTTTATATTTGTAGCACCTTTCTGATGAGCAAGATGTCTTACACTTAAAAAATAATTATAATAACCAGCCTGGGAGCTCATGCTTACAATCCTAGGTTTCATGCCCATAATCCTAGTTTCTCACGAAGATTGTGGTTCAAAGACAGCCTAAGCAGTAAAGTCCGTGAGACTATTGTTTTCAATTACTCACCTAAATGCTAGAAATGGAGCTATAACTAGCCTTGAGCCAAATAGCTGAGGGAAAGCCCCCAGGCACTAAGTTCACGCCCCAGGACTCACACACACACACACACACACACACACACACACACACACACACTAATACTAATAAGAATATTTATTGTACAAGTGCTTCCAATTATTGCTAACATTTATTGTTATTTCCTATGTCACTATGGGTCAGGCCGAATAGGATTCTTATTTATCTAACGTAATTACAAGCACATAAGATAGTTTCTAGGAGTATCTGCACCAAAAATTAAAAAAAAAGTGGACCTTAGAAAATCTGAATAAGTAGACTGAAGTACCTCATGAAATAACTGTTATAGCCAGAATGCAGGTCAGCCCCTTTGATTATCTGAGTCTCATTAGGAAAGAACTGAGATCTCCTCACACTTTCTTCATCATTGATATTTTTCCAAAACTAAAGTAATATATTCAGAAGTTAAAAAAATAATGAGCTTAAGTTCTGTATGGGGTAATTTCTTTTTCTCCCTTATCAAATCAATTTTTAATCTGAAGCATGAAAATTAATCAGGTTTACCATGGCATGCCTAACTAGAGACCGTTATTAACAATCATAAAATTATGAGGACACGGTGTTAGCCTCTCTAACTCAGTATGAAAAAATTCCAAATGTTGATTTTTATGTTGCAAACATTACTTGTTCCATTCATTGACTTTCTGTTAGCAGGTATCTATTGTAAGAAAGAAGTCAAAAGGAAAATTCTTATGTCTCCTTTTTGTTTCTCTAAAACAATGTAGCCTTTGTCACATTAGTTGTATGGTGGATTGTTGTGATGATTTATTTATATAAATTTCACAGTATTGTCTTTAAAAGCAGTTTTATAACTAGTTAAAGATATTCTTTAATGGAGATGAATTGTCTCTTTTATCTTGTTAGAAATAATTTAGTCTCTTTCTATGCATGAACATGGGAAAATTTATTTCCCTTGCCATAGCTTATGTTTATTGTAGGACTGTATTTAATAATTTTCACTGACAATTAAATAAATAATAATAATATAAGAGTAGCAATAATTTAAAATAAAAAATTGTAAAGTTCTTAGTATGTAAATATTTTGTACATATAATTAGTGTGTGAGAGGGTGTGCATGTAAAATACAGCACAACTTACACAACTGATATTAAATCAAAGAGATTATGTTGTAGAAATCTTTTTTTGTTTGTCAGTCCTGGGACTTGAATTCAGGGTCTGGATACTGTCCTTGAGCTTTCTTAAGGCCAGTGCCCTATCACTTGAGCAATAGTACCACTTCTGGCTGAGTGAGGGGTTTTAAAACATGATAGGAATTACAACTTATTTAAAAGAATAAACTCTAAGTCTATGAAACTAAATTTCAGGGACTGAGCATAGACAGAATCATAATCAACCAGCTTTCCTTTCTTCTCATTCTTACACCACAATATACCACCATACGCTACCCCTTATCACATGCCCTCTGCATGTAACAAGTCCATGCCCAGCCCTTGCTCTGTTTAAACCACATTTTCATTAACATTGCATATATTTACATGATCATTTGGAGATGTACTTTTTAAAAAAATCTTGAGGCAATAAATTCACAATACTTAGCTCAATTCTTTAACACTTCTTAAAAGTCCTCTTTCTTTGAAACCTCATATCTCATTGTCACTTTCCTCTGTGGTATCATCAGAATTCCACTTAAATGGAATTCTTCCTTAAACAACTCTATGAGGTTTGGGCATATTCTGTTTAGTATTCTAGTTTCTTGCCAACATGTATTTTTACTGTAAAAATACTTGCATATTTTCTTTGCTTCTGCACAAACCTGTAAATAACATTGGTGGCACCCTTTTATGGGCTTCCATGTATGTACATATATATTGGTTGCTACTGCCCGAAGAACTGGGAATGTCTTCATGTGAAAAGCAAGCTTGCAGGTGAAAAATGTTCTATTATTTAGATTACCAATACAAAAAAGAGTAAAAAAATCCAGCACATAAGTTGTGGAGAAGACCTACCAACCTACACACTCAACCCCATGCTCTAGGTTTCCCCAAATATCCCTCTGTCCCATCAAAGAATTATTAACATTTCTGACAGCATAAATTTCCTCCTGATATAATAAGTATGACAAGGGCAGATCAAACAAATATCTGTTTTGACTTTTTTTTCATCCTTTTTTGAGTTGCATTTCAACTCATGGCCCCAAGGCAAAGACAAGTGAGTATTCCTATAAACCATATTCCAAGTAATGGAGTCTGAATAACAGTAATGAATTTTGGATACCTTCCAGGATAAATAAGACCTGATATGTGAGAATGAAATGAGATCGGTCCATGGGCAATAAAGCATGGAACCACTATCATCTAGTGGAAAAAAACCTGGATTAGAAAAATAAATTGCTACTGAGGAATCTGAAAGTTCTGGGCAGTGAGGCAGAAATTAGAAACATAATAAAAAGGAGGAAACTACATACATAAAGCCCATGATAAAATGTTTTGAAATTAAAGCAATAGAAGGAATGATTTGGTTTTTCCTCATGATCCTAGATTGCAAGTATAAATGAATTTTATAGATGTCTATGCCTTCACATGTTTCCAGAAAACAGAAGTTGGCCTATATGTAAAAATGACCAATTCAGCTGTTTCCTTTAATTTTTAATCCTTAAAAACATCTTGGATTTATTAGGCTTTTTATTAGGCTAGTATACTTTCTGAGATAACAAAAGATTGAGAGATGGTCAAAATCTGAGCTTTAGTCCACTTCTTACTGAGATAACAGTATTTATGAATAAGTCATACCATAAGTGTACAATAAGGTACCATTCACACTCCCTGGATAGAGGTTCATGTCGTGGAAAATTTTAGTTGGACAACTTAAGGTATGAGTTAATTTTTACCTCTCTGGACTAAACCTTGTATTTATTAAATCAATAAATATTGATTGACTACTTATATTTTGCCAGGAATTATCTATGGTTGAGATTACAAATGTAAAAATCTCAGGCCAATCCCTGTCTTTCTTAGATTCACAAATACCTTAGCATCCTTGAACAGTGAATTTATCAGATTTTTGTCATGGTGGCAGAATATCTGTGAAAACAACTCAAGACACAAAGAATTTATTTTGGCTTATATTCTCAGAGGTTTCACTCCTTATAGGCTGGCTCCATTGTTTCTAACTCTGATGGAAGATCATACTGAAGCCACGATTCTCCCCTTACAATAATTCTCAGGAAACAGAGAAAAAATGGAAGAAGTGGGAAACAAAATGCATTCCTGAAAGGCATATGCTAGTTACCTACTTGCTCTAAATAATCCTTATTTGCTAAAGGCAGTTATCACAGCCTGATAACATCAAAATATTATGAATCCTTCAGTAGATTAAACCACTTGTAATGCCAGAGCCTTCATAAGGCAATCGTATTGTACAAGTACCATCTTTGAATATGGTCATACTGGGACTCAACTCTAACATAACTCTGAGTGACATGCTCAATTCCAAATCACAACAAGCTGCCTTAACAAAATGTCATAGACTGAGTGGGCTCATACCACAGAAAAAGTGTTAAGGGTGACAACTAAAATCTGAAATGAGAGTGCCAGCATGGCTATGTTTCTGATGAATTCTTACTTCCATCCTTACTGGTAACAGTCTTCCTGCTTCATTGTTATATGGAAAAGGAAGCAAAGCATCTCCAGTGTCTCTTCTTAAAAGGATATCCATTGCATCATGAGGATGAACTCTGCAAATGTAGTCTAAATCCAACTAATTTTCCAACCATCTTATTTCCAAGCACAATTAAATATTGGTATTAAGCATTTCAAAATGTAAATTTGAATTTTTGCTTTAGATACAACATAATCTAAGACAGAGAGAATAAAGAGAGTTTAGTATGTAGATGGTCAGATTAAGTCCTCATTTGCCTACAAAGCAAAGAACGCAAAGCAAGTGGAAGAACAGGCTTGGGTAGTCTACAAGATGCACTGAAATCATGGCTGGCATATTCTTCTCAAAACTGTAATTGAGTTTTCTATGTCTATCATCATATATGTAATTATGAAAAGCAGAATTAGACAATTTTTACCCCAGTGATTATTATTTACAGTTTTCTGTGACATATTTATTACATAAGTGACACACTTTCTTGCAGTTCTAAGCAGTAGGGTTACTGATCCAGAATTTCAAGGCCCCTAAAATTTAAAGTTCTGTTCATAAGAACATGTTAGTTATAGAATAAAATGTCAATGCTCACCCAGGGATATGAAAGGACCACTTCTTTTCAAGAAAATTGGAAGAAATGACAGCATCAACACCAAAGCTTATATTCAGCAAAGGGATTAGCTATTACTAAGCAAGGAATTGGGTTGGCTTGTTTCTGATAAGAGATTGGATATGCATATGCAGAAGCATATCCAAGAGGAGAAACCCAAGCAAGAGCAGAAAGAATTTATTTCTTTTTTTATGAGGACTAACTGAAGAAATTCTTTCTCTCACATTTTATTTGTGATTTTTCACAGCTTTTCCTTCAACTTCTCTGGAGGCAGCATGCCTCAGTTTCTGAAGTAAACTGCACAACTCAATTTTTTCGATGTAGATTTCCTGTGGTTGCTTGTATTCTTTGGTTCGAAAGAAAAAATGGGATGAAATGAGGGAGGTATGTATCCTTGTTCTACAAAACCCAAAATCCTCTTCTGAACTCATTCAGCCTTTGTGATTCATCCATATATATGTGTAGGTTCTGCTGAGATGGTCAGCTTTGGGATGAAGAGGCAAAGCAAGGATGGATATGTTCTGTACAACTTTCTCTTCTGAGCTTTGCAGAGAAAAAGAATTATAAGGCACCTCTTGGTGAGTGATGTTACAAGATCTCTGGTGATTATTTTCATTGTGAGATAAGTACATGACCCAGGAAGTTTCAAGAAAATCTAGGCATTAAGAAATTATATCAGGCTGTGAGTGTGGCCTACTGGTAGAGTGCTTGCCTAACATGCACAAAGCCCTGGGTTTGATTCACAGTACTACATACATGGAAAAGCTGGATGTGGTGCTGTGACTCAAGTGGTAGAGCACTAGCCTTGAGAAAGCCCAGGTCCTGACTTCAAATCCCCAGACTACAAAAAAAATAAAAAGAAATAAATTATATATACTTTTTTCTGTGAGTGAAAATCTTCTTGAGATAGTATTGAATAAAACATAAATAAAAAGGTACTTAAAAAGCAATTTAAACACAGCAGTAGTATTAATTACACACTAATCTTGAAAATGAACTATAAAACTTGTAGGGACTATTAGAGAGAAAAACTGGGAAAGAATAAGGGATAGGTTCAGATTGTCCAAAAACAAATGTGCTCATTACCTGACTTATATACCTGTAACTTCTCTTTATATCACCTTTATATAACAAAACAATCAAAAAGTGATTAATAAGCACCAGTTTGCATGGACCCATGCCTGTAATAGCTACAGATGAAGGAGAGATAGGAACATGGGGAAGAAAGACCATATCTAAAAAACTGTCTCTGTCTGAAATGATTTTGTAAGCTATTTACATGCTTGTTTATGGTTTGGGAGACTTTTTGTTTGATACTTCATTTGTCCTCATTTGCTTTAATGAGCTGATCATTATTTATAAAAAAATCATAAGGAGATGTAGTCTAAGCAGAAACATTTTTTTGTCCAATAACCATGACTTTTCAAATAGCTATTGAAATTTTACCACTTGTCTTGGATATCACTTAATTAATCATTAAAAATATAACATATTCCATACTAACAAGGCACAGAAATCCTTGAAACTAACTTAAGGGTCTGACCTTTCCAAAGAGGAAACATATGAATCCATACTTTTATATTCATTAATTATACAAATAAATCCTCATGGGAAATAGGCTTATTTTGAATATCTGATATTAAAATTGGAGTTGCCTGGCTTCAAAGTCCCTGGTATCTCTAAAATCAGTAGGAATTCCAAATGCATTTTGCATCCTTCTGTAGATTGTTCTATCTTTTGTAGGCAGATGTTTCTCAATTCTATCCGTACTTTATGGGGAGAGATAGCTTATTTCACAGATAAATTATTATTATAACTCACAGTGGAATCCAAACTAATCCATAACATGGTAGTAGAACAATTCCGTGGAGAACATGAAACCAAATAAATCATATTATGTAGAAGTGCTAACATGCTATGGAAACATTTCTATCCAGGTAAAATAAAGGCAAAAATGACCCAGGCACTCATGAGAAAAAAATAATTCAGAAGTATAAAATTTGGGACTAAGCATGTGGACAAGAACTGGATCCCTTCTTCTGACAGTATGGTGTCTTCAAACGAATTGAGTTAAGACAAATAAAGTTTCCCAGGAAATTATAATACAAATATTGACATAATGGATTATCTCATGGATATTCATTATTGCCTTAGAGGAGAGATTCAGGAAGCGCACAGAGAAATATGATAGTAAAGACAATCATTCTCTGCAATGATAGAAAATTCAAGCTCCATCCCAGAGCCCAATAACATTGTTTCAAAGTAAGAACACTGTAGGACACATTAAGAGAAACAAATCGTGAAACACATCTGCTGACATTCATAATTTTTCTGTGGCTGTCATCATACGTCTAATTATAAGGTATTCTGAGAAGAATATAAAACTTTGTTCTTGTCCATTAAAAAATAGATACATACTCTATTAGAAGCAAACAACTTATTTCTTTTCTGTTCTGAAAATAGATAGAGGCAGTAACACGCACAAACAGAAATCTAGATAAGATCAAAGGTGAAAACAAGTAGATAAAATTGTGAAAAATTCAAGCCTAACAGCCTTTTCCTCCTGTAAAATGAAAATAGTCTGTGAAAGTAAGATAAGATAGTCGTAGACCTTAAGGTGAGAAATACATGCTTCAATTAATTTACTGAAAAGAATTATAAATGGAGCCAAACAGAAATGTACAGTGGTACTAGTCTGACAAGTTACATTGCAATAGGTTGCATTATTAGTCTCATTGTTTTCTCACCACTTACTTTGCCATTTAAGCTTGTGCAGCTCTCTTTACTCTTGACTTCCTTTGGTCAAAGGGTATGGGATGTACTGTTTGCGCTGCATTGGTTCTCTGCCAATACTGTGAGAGGAATTCTCTTGCTAGCAAACTCTGCCACAGAATTTATGGAGCAAGTCTAGACCCACAAATAGAAAGCCATAGGAATGTATAAAGTATTGTTTTAACAAAATGTGTAAATGATTTGTTATGCAGCATTATCCTCAGCAATATCAGATGTAAGGGGTTGGAAAGTAAAGTATCATAGGCGGGGACAGCTCTTGGCATATTGTCATGCTGGAAGTGTTTATCCAAACTTTCAATCCTCAAGCAAAGGACTTTAATAGGATAAGATTTAGCAGTCTTACTTTTTTTTTTTACAATGATCTCTTTTAATTTAGGAAACAGAGTCAATTAATATGTGATTGTCATACTAAAGTCCAAAAGTAAAAATAAAAGATTTGTACCATAGTTACTTACTGACTTTTAAAACAATGGAAGTGTGTTGCTCCTCTCTGGGGCAGCAACACAGGAACGGGGAGGGACACACAGGGCCAGCCTGTAGTCCCCCGGGAGCCGAGCGAGATGGTAAGTGTCGAAGACCCAGCCCTCCCCCAATCACCGGGGAAGAAAAAACCACGCTGAGTCAGAAGCAGTGTTAACCATGAAAGCGCATCAGATCTCTCTGCTGATCTCTGCTGATCTCTCGTTCTCTCTGATGCTCTCCTGCTTTATTGCGTCAGACAATTAGTTATATACTGTTAGGGTAGGAGAAGGTGGGCACTGGGAAGCTAGCCAATAGGAAGAGGGCCCCTGTGCTACCACTAAGGGTCTGGGTGGGCTTTCAGGTAGTGGGCAGGACAGGTGCAGGAAAGCGCGCGAGACTTGAGCTGCTGTGAGACCCGCGAAACTGCGGGGGGTTCAATTGAGTCACGTACACAGCCTTAAGAGAGGTATGCAAAAGACCAAATGCCTGGACAAAGCCCTTTAATTGCAGCTGAGCCAGAATCAGGCCTCAGAGATGGAGGCTAGGCCCCAACAATTCCCCCTTTTTTGTTTATTAGAACAGGGGGGACAAGCGCGCAAAACCCCTGTCTTAGGTCGTCCCCTTCAGGGATCTTACCCGTCATTGAGTGCTCTGCGGCCTTCTGTCCCACAGTACAGATCACCCCCGGGCCTGTCTTAGGTTGTCCCCGCTCCAGAGATCTTACCCGTCATTGGCTCTCGGGGAGACATCTAAGGGGAGTCAAGGGATCCTTCCTCGTCATTGGGCTCTCCTTGGTCATAGGAGTTATTGGCATTGGTAGCAAGCCTCTGGTAATGCACCTGTACGTTCATCAACTGAATGGATTCGTTCATCAACTGAATGGATTCTATCCTGCTTTGAATGAATTGTAACCTTATTGATAACACAGGGCCCAAAAGTTAAGAGTAAGAAGAAGAGGAGTATAGGGCCAAGGAAGGACATAGGGTAGCCATCTGTGCAGTCCGGTCCAGAGGAAGTTGATGATGGGTATCTTGACTCCAAGAAGAAACAGGATCAGTACTGTAAGGTCCATCATTTAGTCTGAAAAAGAAGAGAGAGAGAGATATCCTCAGGAGGCAGAGAGCCTTCTGGGTCTTTATCAGTATTATTGGGGTCCCTCCATATTTGGGGACAATATTTAAGATTCCTTGTAGGGACCCAAATTGGCTTTGTTTTATCAGTGGGGAAAACACAACCAAATCCTCTTCCAGCTGTAATGAGGGGGTCAGGGCCCCTCCACTCCCCATTAAGGGGGTCCTTCCACCGGACATAGACAGTTTGATAGGGAATAGAGGTTGTCCAATGTTTCTGGAAGGGTGAGAGATGTTCCCCTTTGGCAAAATTTAAAATATTGAGAGTAAACAAAGCCATCTTTAGGTGATCATGGGGGGGGAGTGTATTCCCCCTTTTTTGTTTTATTAATTGAGATTTAAGGACATGGTTATATCTTTTTACTATTGCTTGTCCTCTGGGATTATGAGGGATGCCAGTAGTATGGGTAATTTGCCATTGTTTAAAGAAGTCATCAAGAGACTTGCTTACAAAACATGGACCGTTATCGGTTTTTATTTGGTCTGGCAATCCGAGAGTAGCAAAACATTGAAGAAAATGACTGATAGCATGTTTAGCTCTCTCCCCGGAATGGGCTGTAGCCCAACAGGCATGGGAAAAGGTGTCTATTGTTAAAAAAATGTATTTAAGTTTTCCAAAAAAGGGAAAATGTGTAACATCCGTTTGCCACAGATTATTAGGCCTAAGGCCTCGAGGGTTGACACCACCCATTTGGAGTGGTGGAACCTGTAAGAAAGGGTGGCATGACTTGCAGGTCCTAATAATCTTTTTTAGGTCTTTAATAGCAACTTGGGGAAATCGGTGGTGTAGTCCCCTCCAGTTGGCATGCGTGAGCCGATGGAAAGAGATAGCCTCCTGTAAAGTGTAACATTCAGGATTAGAGGCTAACTGGTCAGCGAGGGCATTGCCTTTGGTCAAAATACTTGGAAGGCTTTGATGTCCCCTCAGATGTTGAATAAACATAGGAGCAATCCTTTGTTTGAGCAAATTTCTAGCTTGAATCATCAAAGGAGTGATGGGGTTACTATCAAGTTTAATATGAGCTTCTATGAGGTTAGGTAACAAATTGACCACATACAGGCTATCTGAGAATAGGTTAAGAGGACCAGTAACCTCAGATAAAGCTAAGACCACCGCATAAAGTTCCTTAAATTGCGCTGAGCCCTGTATTTCATGAGACAGGGTCACTGCAGGAGAAGAATTGCCTTTACCTGGGGGGAAAATAACAACAGAAGCCCCCTTCTTGCCTCCATCCGTGAATACGGTGGGGAAGGAGGGATCAGCTTTACCTAGAAAAAGTTTTGGAGGTCGCCACTCCAGCTGACTAAAGGAGCGCATCCATTTATGGGGACCATAATGACAATCCACTTTACCTGGAAAGCCTTCCATGGCTATTGCTAGTCTAGCATTATTTCTTTGTAGCCAAGAGAAATCATTAATCCTAAAAGGGACAATAAGAGAGTGGGGTTCACTCCCAAAAAGACGAGTGGATAAGTCTCGTCCTTTGACAATGCAATCTGCCATCTGGTCAATCATGGAGTAAACTCTAGGTGTTCCTCCGACTGACAGGTGAATCCAGTGAAGAGGTTCCCCTTCCTGGCCTAAAAGGGCAGTAAAGAGGGTCTGTCCTGATAGGACATAGAGTGTTAGGGGCATAGCAGGATCATACCTCTTTAAGGCTGCTTTATCAATAGCTAATTGAATTTTATTTAGAACCTCTTTATGATCAGCTGACAACGTTACTATGGAGGTCAGATCAAGACCCTTTAAGAGATCAAAAAGAGGTGTGAGGGTTGCAGTGGTTATAGGGATCCATGGTCTCATCCAATTAATTTCACCAAGAAGTTTTTGAAGTTGGGGCAGGGTATAAGTATCTTGGATAGATAATTGGGGTTTTAAAGGAGACACAACATCCAGTGTTAGGACAGATCCCAGGATTTTAAAGGGGGGTATCTTTTGGATTTTTTCTGGGGCAATTTGGAAGCCATTATCTTTTAACAGTTGGAGACATTTATTAAAAAGACAATCTAAATGCTGAGTGTCCGGGCTTCCTATAATGATATCATTCATATATACATAGAAAAGTGAGCCTGTCTCCTCGTTAAGAGGGGATAAGACTCTAGACATATAGTCCTGACATATAGGAGGACTATTGGCCATACCTTGAGGTAGAACTGTCCATTCAAAACGTAAATCAGGGCCCTTATAATTTAATGAAGGAAGGGAGAAGGCAAACTTCTCAGTATCTTCCGGGTGGAGAGGAATAGAGAAAAAACAGTCTTTGATGTCTATGACTATGAGATATTGGTCATTAGGAATGGCAGGTATCCAGGGCATCCCCCTTTGGGGGGTCCCAAAAAGTTCCATCCTCTCATTTATTTTTCTCAAATCTTGGAGTAGTCTCCACTTGTTATTAGGCTTTTTAATCACAAATATGCTTTTCTCAACTCTATCAACAAAAGTAGACAGGTCCTCTGTTGGTCTTTGGTTAGTTCCTGCTATAGGAGACTCAGAGGGACCCTCCTCCAGTTTTCTCCAGGCTGCTAGGCCCAAAGCTCTAATCTGATCCTGATAGAGAGGGGGTATGGTTGCCTGCTGGACCCCCGTTGAGTACTGATCGGAGGTCCCTGTAAGCATCCCCAAAGTAATGGGGATTACAGGTTGCGAGTGTTGGTTCCTCTCTGCCTGTTGGCGGCATTCTTCTTTATACAGGGCACACCAGTTAATGAAAAGCGGGCCTGGAAGAACTGCTTTGGCCAGAGCCATCCAATCGGCTGCAGTACATGGTTGATGAGCAAGGCCTTGGAGGAGGGTTTCCGTCCAAGGAGCATTAGGGCCAACTTCTAAGACAGCCTTTTTGAGTTCCTTAAGGTCGCCAGGCTCCCAGGGATACCCGGTTGCAGGGCGGTTACCACCCGGGTCAATATTAACCAGGAATAGCTGGCAGGACTCCGGGCCAGGTTCAAATGGTGCCTCACTAGTGACACTGTCTGTTGGGGTCACGCTCTCCGGCCTTTCTGACACACTTCCATTCAAAGGCTGCAATATCTTGTAGACCTCAGAAGCACCGTGCAGAAGCCTGTCTGGTGAATGGAGCCCTGGCAGGCCCAGATCCTCCTGTGAGACTACTGAGGGTGGATGGAGCCCTGGCGCTGTGGGGGTTGGGAAGCTAACAGGGCACACTAGGCCCGGACCCTCCTGTGAGACTACAGAGGCCTCATGGCCTGGGTTTGATGGGGGAGGAGCAAAGGGTGGCTCCTTCTCATCTCCCTGAGGGGAACTTGGCCTTTCAGTAGACAATGAGAGATTAGCATCTCCGCAGGGAGTAAGGGAGGCATCTGGCCTCTCTTTGTTAACTGTGTCCCCAGGAGACCCAGCCCTCAGGTTGGAAAGTTGAGGAGAAAAACTAGAAACGCCTCGTGGAGGAATCTCCCCTTGATTAATCTGGGCTTTTCTGATTAGATGCTCAATTTTGTCCCAAGTATTCCAGTCTACCAAGTTGCTAGTTGGCAGCCACAGGGCGATTTTAACTAAAGTATCCCAAACTTTACATGTCTGTGCAGCTAAAATCTCTAACCCTCGACTTTTAAGGAAGAGCTTAAGAGAGTCGAGGGAAGGGTCATTTTTAGAAAGGTTCTTTCCCATATTTGATGGGAGTACACTTACCCGCAGTCCGATTAGCTCGTCGGCGGTGAGTTTCTCGAGCACGTGGAGCCCTCACATGGGCGGCAGTTTCCTCACACGGGGCACCAGCTGTTGCTCCTCTCTGGGGCAGCAACACAGGAACGGGGAGGGACACACAGGGCCAGCCTGTAGTCCCCCGGGAGCCGAGCGAGATGGTAAGTGTCGAAGACCCAGCCCTCCCCCAATCACCGGGGAAGAAAAAACCACGCTGAGTCAGAAGCAGTGTTAACCATGAAAGCGCATCAGATCTCTCTGCTGATCTCTCGTTCTCTCTGATGCTCTCCTGCTTTATTGCGTCAGACAATTAGTTATATACTGTTAGGGTAGGAGAAGGTGGGCACTGGGAAGCTAGCCAATAGGAAGAGGGCCCCTGTGCTACCACTAAGGGTCTGGGTGGGCTTTCAGGTAGTGGGCAGGACAGGTGCAGGAAAGCGCGCGAGACTTGAGCTGCTGTGAGACCCGCGAAACTGCGGGGGGTTCAATTGAGTCACGTACACAGCCTTAAGAGAGGTATGCAAAAGACCAAATGCCTGGACAAAGCCCTTTAATTGCAGCTGAGCCAGAATCAGGCCTCAGAGATGGAGGCTAGGCCCCAACAGAAGTGGAAAGCTAGAAGAAAATGAGGAAGGGGGTAAAACCACTCAAAAAGAAATGTACTCATTGGCTGACTTATGTAAAGATGTATATCATCTTTACACTAAAAGTTTAAAGACTCTATCTTGATGATTCCCAAATATACATACATCCAGCCCAAACATCTCTTCAGAGCTTCTGCTGTATCTTTTGACTTAGAGATTGTCTAGGTTTTGAAAAGTCTACAATCTCCAAATTGAGCATACTGTCTTACTCTCCAGTTCTCCAATCTGCTCCTCCTTCGCCTGTTGTCTCACTAGATTAATCCTGCTCAGATACTAGAGCCACAAATCAAGTTTTCATAGTAGTTCACTCTGCTTTTTTTATCTAACATATCAACATATTTTCCTAACTAACAGTATCCTGTAATTCTTTGCCATCTCTAACTTGAATTGTTTTAAAGCTTACATCTCCAGTCTTCTAGCCTCAGCAGCATTTATGACTCATATATTTGCGTTTTCTGTACTTCCCCCACATCCTCCACCACCCTACACACCAATTTCAGTTGTGTAACTTGTGAAGCATACTTCTGTTTTCCTCATAATAGTTTTATTTTTAACAACCCCACAAATCCTTCCACACAAGTTTATTTTCTTGTTTTCTTGTTCAACTTTTTCCATTCTGTCCTTGTCATGTTCTTTCTCAAAATTCATTCCTTTTATTATTTTCTTGTCTACCTTCTTCAATATGCCTTATTTTAGAAATGGTACTAAAAAAGCACATCATAATCTTAACTGAATGAATGAGTTATAAGTTTGTAAAGGTAGAGAATAACTCACACCTAATATGCTTTCTGAAAAAAGTTAATGAGATTTAAAATAATTTAAAATGTAAAAATTATGTCAATTGTTGCTTTTAACTCTTAAAACACTCCAACCTGTGTATTATTCAATGGTGTGACTCTGGTGGATAACTTTGACCATAAGACATATCATTCTGGTCCATGTACAACAGAAATGCCTTTGTTCATGCAGTCTCTTCCCCTTGCAGCGTGCATATACAGCTCTTTTATGCATACAAAGGAATGACTGATGCTTTGAAAGGCGCTGCCAGGCAATATGATGCTGTGTCAAGAAAAAATTTCAGAAACTAAAAATTTAAAGGTAATAAATCTGGATTTTCTAGAAAAAAAGTTTAAAAACTAACAATGAAATGGTTGTGTTCCTACATATTCACTCATTGGGAAAAACTTGTTCAAACTGATATAAAATATCAGTTATAGAGGAAACCAGGTATGGGTCACTGAGAGTCTTCTACTCTCTTTAGAATAACTGTGTAAGTATAACACTTCTGAAATGAAAGTTTGAGCTTAAAAACAAGCATTCATGTGTTCCATTATATTAACATGGACGTTATATGAAGCAGATACAATAGTGTCTTAAATTTTGACAATCCCCCCCCATGACTTCTAAAGTACAAATATTTCAAGGCATCTAACCCAAAGATGTATCAAGCCATTGTCAAAGTAGAAATGCACTCATCCATCAAGGCAATTAAAGATTATGGACACCAAAGTGGCTGGCCGTTTTCTAAAACTGCTGTAACAGCCCTGTTGAGTGGAGGGTGTGTAGGGTGTGTAGTGTGTGTGTGTGTGTGTGTGTGTGTGTGTGTGTGTGTGTGTGTGTGTTTATTCCTGAGGAAAACCCACATTCTAAGAATGTTATTCAAAGTCTTTACCATTTGAGCTATGGGACCAACCTGTGTGTCATACACAGAAAATAAGTAAAAAAGGCCTCACCTTTGGTAAAAATATAATAGAAACTTCCTTGCTTGTTCTCACATGATTTTCCTTTACTTGAGCATGTTCTGAGTGGTTTCTTGCTTTTTGTTTCATTTTGTTCTTGGATATCCAAATTCCCTCTTCTTAGTAGGACACCAGTAATACTGGACTAGCCCCACCTCCCCCACCACACACATACCCATGTCTCATTTTAACTGAAGCAAATTATTAAGGGCTACCTGACTAAAATCATTGTGATGCCTTGGTGATTCAATGACCTCTTTAATGTATCTTAACATCTGCCCAGCTATGTGAAACATAGAAACTAAGTGGGCAAAGGAAGAAGCTATTAGCTTAGTGTATATTCCTGAAAAGTAGCATTTCCTCATTTTCCAAGATTCTCCAGCAGTCAGTGGAGGAATTGTAAGGAAGTAAATCTACAAATGTAAAGAAAGGTAGATTCTGTGTAATACAAGGGTCTGAATTGTAAACCTCAGACATAAAGGTTGTTTTGTAGTTTGTTGTTCCAAAATTGTATCTTTCTCAGAGCCACTGAGTTTTAACCTAGGGATTCAGGAAAAGCATATCCATGGAAGAAATTTGAAAATGGAATAAGATGTTTACCCCTAACAAATGAGAATCACACTGCATATAGTAAAAATGAATAGATCTTTCAAGAGAGATGGATAAATTCATAATTATAATTGAAGATTTCATCCATCAGTAATGGACATATTGAAAAGGCTGATTCAATTTGTCTTTTTATTGACTGAATGTAATGTTTCTTCTGTAAAATATTGTTTACATCATCAAATATTTAATTTGATAGTTGTCTACATATAATATAAATGGGTGTATTAATCAATATAAAGTGTAGTGTCCTTAAATAAAACACAAAGATTATGTTAGGATGAAAATTAAATACTTTGTGCATGACTTCTAAAAATATACCTATATCAACCCCTTTTTTCAATATTTATTGCTCCCAAATCTCTTTCTCATTTCTCTGCATAATTCTACTCAATAAATAGACCAACTTCTTTTATTACTTTGAACATATTCAAGTTGGTAGTAATATTATTTGGGGTTTCATGGATTTTTCATGCTCCTGATGCTACAAAAGTCTTTTCTGTTATATTATACATATATCATTTCCTCTTTGGCTCTGAGCTATACAGCATTTGAAGGACTTTCTGAAAATGTTATTTGATAATTATCTCTTATAGAATATAAACAGAAATGTCACTGGCAGTGGGGGCCAACATGGTTTCAGGAAAAGAAAGGGAAACTGTGACATTCAGCATTTCCATAAGCTTACCAAATTCAGAAAAAGAATTCAGAGACAAAAACTAAATTAAAAAAAAAAACCAGGCAGACAGCTCTTATATCAAAGCACCATACACATTTAAAGGCGTCCCACAGTTGTATGCACTACATTGTATGGGAAAGCTTTATCGAGGATGAGGACAATGCATATCCGAAGGTTGATAAGGGTTGACTTTCCTGAATGTTTCTAGGGTTTCCCAAGATAGGAATCCCTATTCCCGTTTTTTTTGTCATTACATAGAATTTTTATAAGTATCATAGGTCATCTCAAATACAATGCTCATAATATAAAAATGCTGTTAACATGAAGCAAATAATAGGTAGAGTTTGTTTCATTTGGTCAAGTTTGTTGCAGGTAATACTAGCAAGCTCTTGTAATTCACTGTTTGGTCAAAGGATATCTTCTATGTCACAGCTCTGCTGTTACATCAGCATTCTGCAGCCATAAAGATGCCTCTTTCCCTGTGCTATTGGCTGTCTCACTGTCTAAAGCCTGATGATATGACCTATTGACAAAATTTATGCAACGCAAATCTGCATTCAAATCTTTGGAACAAGCATCATAAAAATACATTGAATATCAAATGTATTTACATATGCACATGCATATATGTATGTGTCTGCATATATTATCATTTGGGGCACAAATTAAAATACATGTAACAGCCATCTAAACACTCACATATGCTAAACATATGCTCTTTGAAAATGGTATGTAAAACAAAAGTGTATATAGAGATGAATACAGATTGTAACAAAAGCAGAAGGCATACAAAAAATGATCTGGCTTATTCTATTTCAAAGCACATGCTAAAATGTAATGATTTTTAATTCATCGTATTTATCATTAGAAATTATGTGCTAATGTATGTTGCTTATCACTAGAAAACAAACTTTTAGCCACTAAACCTATTACTAGTAATGCAGCAGTTACTTTACATTAAGTGCTTATTATATGACAGAAGCATTACTAGATAAATATTTTCATATCAGAATATTATAACAACCCAAGGAAAGATAATATATTATTAACTCCTTTTTTCAAATGAGAAGTCCTATGATTACAAATTAACTTAGCCTCAAAAGTTTGGTGGCTGCATTTGTATCAAATCAGGTGTATTTGTTGCAGTGCAAGCTGATACACTACCAATACTGTCTTTCTAATGTTACTGAACATATCAAGTCCAGCTTCAAAAATAGATCAGTTCTTGGAAATCTTTCATGTGCTATTATAAATTGAGGCATTTTTCATTTGTACAGTCCCATCCTAATTATATTCTATTGTTAGAATCAACATATTTGAGCTCATACATGCATGTGCATGCGCTGAGTGTTCTTGTGTTCATGTCTGTATGTATGTGTATTACACCCAGGAACTGAGTACTCCAGAAGTGACAGAAAAGTGTGTTGCATACAGTATCTCGTTCATTTTGTGGTTTGATTAACTGATGAATAAAGTGGGAAAGAATTGGGACCTAAAGACACAGACCTTCTACATCTCAGATATATTGATAGAGACCAAGGATATGAAAGAAATGCATAAAAAGATAAATGAGGAGCCGGGAGTTTAGCCTAGTGGTAGAGTGCTTGCCTAACATGCACAAAGACCCGAGTTCGATTCCTTGTTATGACATACATGGAAAAAAGCCGGAAGTGGTGCTGAGGCTCAAGTGGTAGAGCTCTAGCATTGAGAAAGTCCAAGGACAGTGCTCAGCCCCTGAGCTCAAGCCCAGAACTGACAAAAAAAAGATAAATGAGTTTAAAGAGAATACAAATACACTTTTGGCAAAATTTAACAATTAGCCACTGAATTAAGGTAGAGAAAACATTGTAAAGAAATTCAATAAAGTTACATAGATATCTTGAAAAATGATCACACTGAAATTTAGGACATGAAAAACACAAGGATCATAAGCTCAATCACAATTCCTCAATAGAGTCAATCAAATTGAAGAAAAAAATAACAGGGCTTTTAGGACAAATTCAAATATGAGAAGATTTAAATGAGCCTATAGAAACAAAAACAACAACAAAAATGACAATAACAAAAATGTACTGAACAAGAACATATAAACCTCTGAAACACTAGTAAAAGACCAAAACCAATAATGATGGCCTAGAAGAAGGAGAAGAGATGAAAAATAAGACAATAGAAAACATTCAGTAATATAATAGGAAAAGTACTTCCAAATGCCTAGGAAACAAACAATTACTCAGGAAGAAAAGCTTTAAGGAAATTTAATATGGCTGGGAGTTTGGCCTAGTGGTAGAGTGCTTGCCTAGCATGCACGAAGACAGGGGTTCAATTCCTTGGTACCACATACATAGGAAAAAGCTAGAATTGTTGATGAGGCTCAAGTGGTAGAGCTCTAGCCTTGAGAAAGTCCAAGGACAGTGCTCAGGCCCTGAGCTCACGCCCAGGCCTGGCAAGAAAAAAAGAAAAAAGAAAATTCAATAGATCTGACCAGAAAAGAATTACTTCATGATACATTACAGGGGTCCGGGAGTTTGATGTAGTGGTAGAGTGCTTGCCTAGCATGCATGAAGACCCAGGTTCAAGTCCTCGGTACCACATACATAGTAAAAAGCCAGAAGTGGTGTTGTAGTTCAAGTGGTAGAACTTTAGCCTTGAGAAAACCCAAGGACAGTGCTCAGACCCTGAGGTCAAGCCCAGGACTGGCAAAAAAACATACATCACAACTAAGAATATTGAAAACTAACTACAAGCTCAACAGCATTACATCAGATAGTTCTCACAAAGTATCACTTCATAAAAGGAGGCCATGAATGATGTATTTCAAGTGATGTATTTAATATCTTCCAACCTAGATTAAGTAATTCATCTACCAAGAAAAGCTATCATTCATAACTGAAGGAAAATAAATACCTTCTATAATAAAAATGATAATTTATAACCAATAAACCAGTAGAAGAGAGTGAAAATGATTCTATATGTACAAAATTAAGAGAACATTACCATAAAAATACAGTAGAAAATGAATTATAACATCAAGCAGAAAGAATTTTTAAAAACCTACCAACAGAATTAGATAAATGTCGAGTTACTACACCTTTCAGTATTAATACTGAATATTAATGGTCCTAATTCTTCAGTTAAAAGTCATACAAGAGTTTGGCACTTGTGGCTCATGCCTGTAATCCTAGCTACTCAGAAAACAGTGATAGGAGGATCACAGTTTGAGGCCAGTCCAGGAAGAAAAGTCCGTGAGATTCATATCTCCAATAAAGTACGTAGAAAAAGCCAGAAGTGGTACTGTGGTTTAAGTGATAGAGTGCTAACCTTGAGCACTTAGGGGCTCAAGGACAGCACCTGGACCCTAAATTAAAGCCCCAGGACTGGCAACAGAACAAAACACCAAAAGACATAGAATAACAAGTTGGGTTAAAAAATCATAACTCAACCACTAGTTGCCCATAAGAATTGTATCATACTGATAAAAAAAAATGGCTTTGGGTGAAAGAGTTTAAGGATTCTACCTATCAAGGGGACCCCAAAAGAATACAAGTATAAACAAAGTATAAACAAGTATAAAGTTTTTCAATGAAATAGAAAGGGATGGAATGCTATCAAAATCATGTTATGAAGTCAGTTATTATACTCATTAAAAAATCAGAAATGAAGAAAACAAAAAAGATAATTATAGGCCAATGTATTTGATAAACATAACACAAGAATTCTCCATGAAATACACATTAAAACAAAACAGGAGGTAAAGGCTCACAACTGTAATCAAAATTATTCAAAAGTCTGAGACTTAGAAGATCAGGGTTCAAATCCTAGGCAGAATAGTCCTTCTTAAAATTCCATTTCTAGTTAATAAGAAAAATGTCAGATAGACAGTACGGATCAAGTGGTAGAGCTACTTAAGTAAGAAAACTGAATAAGAACCTGAGGCACTGAGTTCAAACCCTAGGACAAACACACACAAATACTTGAAAACTAAATTCAACATATCAAAATGATTACACTCCATGATCAATTTGTTTTCATTCCAAGTATTCAACTATAGTTTAACAGGGGCAAATCAACAATTATAAGCAGAATGGAGAACAAAAATCACATAATCACCTCATCTGATATAGAAATATGTTTGACAAAATACAACATCCATACAAAATACAGGTTTGATGAAATATAATGCCACTCTGAAGAAGTTATCTAAAAAGTTAATACATCTCCCTTTAATAAAGGCTGACTATCACAACCTGATAGCCAAGACCATATTTTGAAAAAATATTGCTAGCTATTTTTCTGACATGAGTTTAACATTCTGAATAAAAAGCTAAAAAAATATCCAGGATTGGTGACTCACGCCTGTAATCCTAGCTATTCTGGAGGCTGAGAGCTGAGGATCAAGGTTCAGAGCCATCCCAGACACTAAAGACTGTGAGACTTATCTTCAATTGACCACTAGAAAATCAGAAGTGGCACTGTGGCTCAAGGGGAAGGGTGGTAGCCTTGAGCTGAAGAGCTGAGGGACAGTATCAAGGCCCAGAGTCCAAGTCCCATGACCGACAAAAAAAAAAAAAAACTCAAAAAATTAAAAAAACCAAACATTAAATAAATGTTATTTAAATGAAGAAGTATAAATACAGCTAATAAATGCATTAAAGTATACCAGTCCAACAAAGACAAATATTGCATATTTCTCTCATTTGTGGAAGCTAGAAGAAAATGAAACAAATGGCAGGGGAAAAAAAGCATATGAAAACAAATGTCATGAAACTAAGAAGAAGAGCTACTACAAAACAGGAGGTAAAGTAGGAAAGTGGGGAAGATTATGAAAGGGAAATTGAGGGGATGAATATGTTCAAAGTGTATTAGCTATAAACATGCATCTTAATTAATAAAGAAACCCAGTGCTTTATGATAGTTACTGTCTATCTTCATCTTTCCAATCACTGACATTCTTTCACCTACTTGGCCTCTGTAAACTTTCCTGTATGAGTATAAAAGTGGACTCATATACATTGCAAAAAAAAGCACAAGTACAGCTCTAAGTACTTGTACAAAAAATAAAAATATATAATTTGTGTACGTACTTAATACATTTCTGTTGCAAACATAATTTTAAATTGGCTATTATATACATAATGTATACTGCATAAATGAATGTCCCAAGACAAGTATTCTTTAAGATATTGGTATAACATCTAATGACATAAATGAATATTTATTGAGTAATCATTAACTGCAATGCATTCTTGCAGGCTCATTATATTATGAAAATATCCACAGAGATCAAGTGGTTATGAGGCATTCTTTTATTCACCATCTCAGATGATGTGGAAAGTGAGTTTTTTCTCAAAGATTGTACTACTGTTAAATAATAGCACCAGAAGAAAAATTTGAACAATCTTTAAATATTAAATCACCTTCATGAACCACATATGTAAAACTGAAAGTGTCATATATTTTACTTAAATTTTTCTCCATTATACTCTACTGAAAAAAATGAGCTTTTTTTCCTGTTTTGCTTTCTGAGAGGCTTCTGATTTCATGTGCTAACTTGATCTGTCATTCTACACCACTTTGGATTGTATTGTGTTCATTCATATTACTATAACTACCTTATAATCTCCACCCAACTGCAATATTTACTGACCAGAATTTTCAGATGGTTTGTTTCTACGTGCAATTTTTATGGGCTTACATGCAGTTCATTATCAATATTTATTATCTCTTTCTTTTAATTTACTAATATTTATTAACATGAAATAGTATAAATACCTAGCTCATATTTATTCTCCTTGGTTTAAATGGATATTTATTATCTATACTATGAATTTATAATGTTATCTATACTATACATTTTATCATTTACCCATAGTAAAATTATTTATTGTATATGTATGCAAACATTAGTTTTTAAGGTGCTTGAGTTATTCAAACATGTCTGTTATGCTTGTCATAGTTATTTGGAGAAAAATTTGCATCTAGTTTATGTGAGAAGAATTACAGAGGGAACATAGTTTATGGTCATAGCTATGATATATTTGGAACTATCTTAAAAATGTTTTGGTCCATTGCCTTGAAATAAATTATCTATCATGACTTACTTCAACATAATTAAAAGTTTTTCTTGGTTAGCATAGCCAAGAATTTTGTAGCTTAACATACACAGTTTGAAACTATGTATGTGGGGGGGATGAGTGTGTGTAAAGCAATTATGTATTTATAAAAATTAAATTATTTTGCATATTAGATGATTTCTAAGATCATGATGACTTAGATCTCATTTTTATGTGTGATGAAAAGAAACTGAACATAAATAAAACATGGACACTTTTCTGGTAAGAGTTCTAAATGTATCTATTTTCAGTTTGAGCTTTTAAAATAGTACAGTCTTATGTGTTTAATAAAATGTTGTTTTGTTAACTGATCCTAACATTTAAAATATATGTGTAATTTTAGTTATTGTATACTTAGTATTTCACAAAGCAGTAAGAACTCCAAGCTTATAACTTTTGTCTCACCCACTGAAACAATGCTTCTTTTTTCCTATTGAGCATTCCATGACTCATTCCTCAAAATATGTAATTTCATGCCAGGTCAATAGGGAATTGTAGAATTTTTCTGGAGAATGGCTGATGAAATCCTTTGTTACTCAGGTTATCTGTGCCTTATATTTGAAATCATTGCTCACCATTTACATATATCACTGAATTACTGACATAACAAAAACACTAGACTTTTGCTTGGTGCCAAGATATTTCATATCATGTACCAGTAGATCAGGGATTCAGAATGAAAAATATTTAGATTAGAGTTCCTGTCCTGTATATTAACTCAACTCTAAATATTGCCAGGAGTAGAGATTTTTCTTGACTGAAACAATAGGAATAATCGATATACTTTTTTGGTATGCTTGCCTTGTATATCATTTACATGTAACAATGTATTTTAATATTCAACCTATTTAAAAGCAAATCTTTGAAACACTACCAGGAAAAGAATCCTATACCTATCTTGTTCTCTTGCCATGATACACAAACAGACATGTTACTTCTGTATTCTGTATCAGGAGTTAGAGTTGCCATTCCCATTTCAAAGCAATCATACCACCTGGCCAAACTGTAAATCAGTAACTGTTTTTTTTTTGATCCTTTGGTAAAATTGATGTGACAGGGTAAACTTTCCTTCTAAGAAGTGGAGAAGCAGTTCCAGCCCCTTCAAAAACACACTGGTGAGAAGCCCCTGGAGCTGTGAGCTGGTAGTAAGGAGAAAGAATCACCAGTGGCTAAGTATTGACTTGTTAGGGAAAGGATAACAATAATCATTGTGAAATATAATAACCACAGTCTTGTCCCAACTGAAGAAAGAACATTTCTCCCATTCCATTCACTTCCAGATTTCCCGTATAACATAATGGGGAAAAGATGTCACTGAGATTCATGGATTTCAAGCAAATCATGAAATCAAAATGGGGGAAGGGACCCTCAGCAAGGTTGCATTACAAGATACCCACTGTGACATCAATAGACCTGACACACAAGTTCCCTGAAGACTGTGATGTAATAAGATTGAAGAATGCTCCTTGCCCAGCTCACTTAAGCACCATGCCAATGCAATTTCACACAATGACAATGAATTGTGTCTGAAGGAGCAGTATAGCACAGATTCTCTTGTGAAGGATTAGTTATTAGAGCCCAAAGTCATAAGAAGAAAACAGCAAATATTTTATTTGATTTTAAAGCCTGAAACCTCTACTTAACAATGAAAATTTAAAACAGCTCACCTGCTAGCCATGACTACATACATTCTCATGCTGAACATATACATTCTTTGAATAATATTATCTAACAGAAATTTTTGAAACATTTGAATCATGATCAGAATTATCAGGGAATATGAAATAACCACAGTAATAGTTAAGGGATATAATGGAAATGGCACATGTACAAAAACAGATGTATGATGTATGCAGCACATGTTTAAATAAATAGAATAAATACAAATATAATACATAATATAAAATAAAGCCTAGGAGTTAGAAAATGCAATCAAAAACAAAGGAATGCCTTCTTCAGATTTATGGTTAAAATCAAAATGTTGAAAAAAATTGAGCATAAGGAATTGACTATTCAATCTAACAATCAACGAGAAATAAATTAATAAACATTTTTAAAATGACAAAGAATTTGCTCACATTAGCAGTGACCACCCAGCCACAGATTTAGAGTACAGAGAAGACTAAGCGTAATAGAAATAAAATAAAATAAATAAAAACACACCAAAACACATCCATTCAAATTGCAAAGCATCAAAAAGAGACCACCACCATTTAAGAATGTGTATAATATCACTATGCACCAAGAAAGTAAAGATATGTATTCAAGTAGGAATGAAAGAAGGTAAAGTAAAATATTGTATTTGTGACTTAACATCTTTTTTGTGTGTGAAAAAAACCAAACCAAAGATAAGAATATAATGAATAACCTTTTGCCTATCAAAACATATATGCACACAATGCATTTTGATGTGTGTCATCAGATCAAGCTGATCAGCCCTTCCCCTTATATTTCTCACTGCTGTGGTACATACAATGAATTATTGCCTGCATTCTCCTCCTACCTCATTATTCTTCTACCCTTCTGTAAGCCCCACTCTATGCCCTTTTGACTACCCATTTCCTAATACATTTTTAAGGGCTTTGACTTGTTTGTTGTTTTTGTTTTTTAGAATTATGTCATTTGTGTTCTCCAGAATGAATTCATTGATTCATAACTCCTTAGTACCACACAGTGTGTTTACTTGAAAGTTTATAGGCAAAATCTAGCTGACTACAAATGATGGGAACTTTGCAACCTGTGTTTCTCTGGGTCTGGCTTATGTCACTTAATGTAATTTTTTCCAAGTCTTTCCATTTCCATACAAATGGTACAAATATCATTCTTTCTGATGGATGAGCAGAATTCCATTGTCTGAATATACCACGTTTTCTTAACCCATTCATCCACTGGGGCATCTGGGATCATTCCAAATCTTGGCTATGATAAATAATGCTGCAGTAAATATGGTGGTACTGATAATCTTACTGTAGTCTATTGGATAAATGCCTGGGGGTGGAAATGCTGGTTCAAAGGGAAGCTCTATATTTAGTCTCTCAAGGAAACTTTATACTATTCCAGAGTGACAGAACACAATGACATTTCCACCAACAATATCATAGAGTTCCCTCTGGCCACATCCATGTCAGCATTTGTTATTTTTAGTTTTCTTGATATTGGCCATTCTAACTGGGATGAGATATAATCTCAATGTTATTTTGATTTGCATCTTCTTTATGGCAAGATAGGTTGAATGTAGCTAACAAGGTAAATAGAAAGCCCACAGAATGGGAGATTTCTACCAGCTATACAGTAGGCAAAAGCCTAACATCTAAAACATACTTAAAAGCTCAAAAATTTAATCTCCCCTCTAAACTTCAAAAAAAACAATCCAATTAATAAATGGGGTCATGACTTAAAGACAGATTTCTTAGAAGAAAAATGCCCCATAGAAGAAATATTCAGCTATAAATAATTTTGAAACATGAATATTTTAATTAATGATAATAAAAAGTAGAAAGAAGTGATTGGCGATGTTTTCCTATTAATCTTCCAAGGAATATACAGGATCTGTATGTGGGAGGCTTCAGAGTCCTGATGAAAAACATTCAAGAATATCCAACATAAAGGAGGTTTTCATGATTAGGGATCAGAGCAATTAATGCTGTTAAGACACCAAGATTTCACAAGTTTTCTATAGACTCAATACAAACCAGTCAAAATCTACAAAATCTAAGCAAGCAATCCTATAACTGTTAGTAAATATATAAGGAAAGACACAAAACAGAACTACCATACAGTATGAAGAAAAAAATTGGAAGATTCACATTATTTCATATCAAAATAATGTTACACAATAAGAAGAAAACTGAGCATTATATTTATGAAATAGATGTAAGCAACAATAGAGGGGAGTAGATTGTTATGGAACACTATTAAGATTTCAGCAAAAAAACCCTACACAAATAGAGTCAACTAACATTTAACAAAATATGAAGGTAATACAATAGTAAAATAGTAGTCTTTTTAATATTTGATATTAGAAGAAGTGAATGCCCACATGCAAACACATTTCTTCTCTGTAAAAACAAAAACAAAAAACTACCAAAAAAAAAACACTGAGCAAAGAATATAAAATCAGCCACTTGCTGGGAAAATGTTTTCAAAACACACATCTGATAAAGAATACATTCTAATATACAAACAATTCATAAAACTCACCCACAAGAACAAAAATGACACAAGTAAAAACTAAGCAAAAATAAGTGAATACATACATCGCCAAGAAAATATACCAATAAAATATTAGATAATTCTTTTTCAATTCCATGTATATTCAAACAAATACACATTTAATTTTAAGAAGGAAATAATGTTTAAAAATTAAAAAATAATGGAAACAAGAGTTTTTTTTCTTTGTTACTGTTTTTGTTTTTTTCTCCTGTTTATCTATATGAGTTTGTAAGTGTAAGGCGAGCCACAGAAATGGAGAGACAAAGGGTAAGCAAATGCAGCTGTGACACTCACTATGTGGAAAATGAGCAATACCACTTGTGTGTGGGGAGGGAAGGAAATATTAGGAGAGACTGAAGGGTGGTTGACATTATTCAAAAGGAAATGTAATGAACATTGTTGTGCTAGTGGATTTAGTGTGCCCTTGTTTCTGGATGGTTGGGTAAATGCCAAGTAGTGGAATTGCTGGGTCATAGGGGAGTTCTATGTTTAGCCTTTTGAGGCACTGCCACACTGCTTTCCATAGTGGTTGAACGAGTTTGCACTCCCACCAACAGTGTAGTAGTGATCACTCCTGGCCACATCCCCTCCAGCATCTGTTATTATTCGTTTTCCTGATCCTGGCCATTCTAACTGGAGTGAGGTGGAATCTTAGAGTTGTTTTGATTTACATTTCTTTTATGACCAGAGATGTTGAGCATTTCTTCATGTGTCTATAGGCCATTTTTGTTTCTTCTTCAGAGAAGACTATTCACCATAGCAAAGATATGCAACCAACCTAGATTTCCCTCAGTTGATGAGTGGATCAACAAGTTGTGGTATTTGTACACAATGGAATTCTATGCTGCTGTCAGAAAGAATGACATCGCCCCATTTGTTAGGAAATGGAAAGACTTAGAAAAAATCATATTAAGTGAAGTAAGCCAGACTCAAAGGAACTTAGGCTCAATGGTTTCCCTCATTCGTCATAATCAGTAGAAACCTTGGGCTCTACTAGCAGAGATTTGCAATAGAGCAAAATCTTGATACATAAGGCCATATAGTATGAAGCTAATTGAAAGGACCTCCAGGATATTGAAACAAAAGCCATATAATGAATGATTGTTGTCCTTAATCTACTATGTTGTCTCTCATCTCCTTTGTTGTCCATTGGGTATCTCATATTGTTACAGTATCTCACTTTGTTATCTGATATATTGAATTTATTTGTATTTGGTTATTTGAAATTTGATAGGGAAGGGGGGAAAACCAAGATGAGTGGGGGGTGTGGGGGGGAGGGTAATGGATACCAAGACATGTGAAAGGGTATCAATGTATGTGAATTAATGCACCTTCTATCTGGCAAATATCATGTAACCCTTTTACTAATTACAATAAAAAATGAAAAAACGAAAAAAAAAAGGAAATGTACTCTTTGCCTGACTTACATATGTAACTGCATTCCCTTTGGTTATGGTTATCTCCTCTCCCTCTCTATCTCTCTCTTTTCTTTTGCATTTTCAACTGTAAAAATTTTCACCAAACAAAGTATGAAAATTCCCTCTGACTGCTTGGAATGATTCAAAATGGTACAGGCATTATACATTTCACATCTTCTTCCAAAGCTACACAAAGCCTATTTGGTAGAGTAACATTGTTCCTCAGGATATCTCTGAACTGAGAACTATAGTCTACTCTAATCAATGAATGCAAAGATATATAGATGGTATATTTATAATCACTAAACACTAGAAGCAACAAACACATTAAAAAGAAAGCAAATAAGAGCATCCAAAGTGGGAGATTACTCAATGGTAAAAAGAATAAACTTAGCCTGACACCTGTGGCTCACAACTATAATCCTGGCTACTCAGGAGGCTGAGGTCTTAGGATCACAGTTCAAAGCCAACCTGGGCAAGAATGTTTGTGTAATTCATACCTCCAATAAACTACTCAGAAAAAGCCACAAGTGACTCTGTGGCTCAAATGGTAGAGCACCAACCTTGAGCACAAAGAAGCTCAGGGACTTAGTTCAAGCTCCAGGGCCTACCCCCATCCCCCCAAAATTATTGAACTAGAAACCATGATAAATCTTGGCTGAATTTTGCTAAGTGGATGAAACTACATGAAAAAAGGACACACATATTATCATTCCATTTACATAACATTATTAACCCAAAATTATAGTAATGATAACAGATCAATGGTTCACAGGAATTTTGGAAAGCAGTTCAAGAGTTGACTGACTCACAGGAGGATTTAAGTGATTACAGTATTGCTTTGATACTTTGATACTAGATACACGATACCATGTGCCTGTCAAAACCCAAGGGAATTTACAACCCATAGGATGAATCATAATGTTTAATCATACATTAAACAAAAATAATTTGGGTCATCAAGAAATCTGAGGATGAAATAGGGACATTTACAGATGTGTACATGCACACACCTGGATTGGTATTCATGTACATATCTCCTTTCCAGGAAGCAGAGAGGGCTTTGATGCAATGACACCTCAGGAATAAAGGGTACATTTAGGCTGATTATTATGCCTTATGCCTGTAATTCTATCCACTTCAGGCGGCAGAGACAAGAGGATGTCAGTTCAAAACCAACCCAGGCAAAAGCTTCAGACTCAATCTCAGCCCATAAAATAAAAAGCCTAGGTGTGTGGCAGTGAATAACAATCCTTCCATCAATATAGCAAGTACAAATAGTAATATGTTGGTTCAAGCCAGCCAAGGTATCTCGAAAACAACCACAATGCCCAAAAAAGCAAGGATATGGCTCCCTTATACAGTGTTTAGAAAAAAGTCAAACAGTACATGGTATATGGGAACTCTGTTTATTATTTTCTCCACTATTGTATAAATATAAATCTATTATATACCTGGCTGGCTAGCTATGTTGACTACAAATTTGATTTAAAAAGTACTGAAGAGTGTTGATAGCCGAATGGGAAGCTGAAGCAATAGGAATTTGTTTTGCATTATATAAGCTGTTCATTCTCTTGCTTGTGATTCTAGCTAGTGATGAGTGATATATGAAGACAGTAGTTCAAAGCCAGCCTGAGCAGGAAAGTTCATGAGACTCTTCAGTTAAACTATGGCTCAAGTGGTAGAGCATTAGCTTTGAGCAAAAAAAAACTTTGGAATAGAATCCAGGTCTTGAGTTCAAGCGTCCTGTTAGCATACACACAAAAAAGTAATAAATAATTCATTAATTATGTAAAAATTACCAGGCAGAATAACTTAAGGGAAGAACTATACTTGTTTGTTATAATGTAATGGATGTTATTGAATTATTTATCGCTTGTTATATAGGTGTAGGTGGGAAATGGACTCATGAGAGATGATGGAAACTGATCAAGGAGATATTTCTCTCTTATGTAAAACACTAATAAAGAATTTGAATTCCTCAAAATGAGACTATCACTTTATACTGTCTCTCTGAAATTTGATATTCCAGTGATTGACAAAATACTTTGATGTTTTAAGACATTTAAGAATTTGAATTCCTCAAAATGAGACTATCACTCTATACTCACTTTGAAATTTGCTATTCTAGTGATTGACAAAATACTTTGATGTTTTAAGACATTTTTATTTTATAAAATGTTCTTATTGCAATGAATCCATTAACTTTATTAGTTTTACAATAATAAATCATTATTATATTCAGATTAGAAAGAATATATAAACTTTTTCATTTGTTATCACTTTATTGTTATGTGTTTCAACATTTCAGCAAGTTTGTATTTCCATAAGGATTCTTTTTCTTAGTAAATGTATTTGAAATTGTTAACATCTCTTGAATAATATTTATTCACTATTATTCTAATTAGTTAGCATGCATAAATAAATGTGATCTTTGCATTATTAAAAGCTAAAACTGATAAATATTAATAGCAGTACTATAGCTTTCTGGGCTTGTATATTATTCTAAAGTAGCAGAAATATACAACATTTCTAAAAGTGATAGTACAAAAATATCTCAAATTTAGCGGATGTTAAAGGCCAAGAGAAAATGTATTATATTCTCTTCACTCTTCAGCTGATACCTAAAAATCTTTCTTACAGTTGCTTCTTCTATGCAGGTGATTTAGTTGCAGATATTCTTTCCTAGAGACATAATGGTGATTATTCCGGATTGGCAAAACAATCTTTGAAACACAGTTTACTATAAGGATTCCTGCATGTGTATACACCATGTGCTTCTCAGCTAAAGATAAAACAATGACAGTGCTGAGAGAATCTTTTCAGGACCTAGCACACTTGGCCTGCCTTGCTGTGGGCCAGGGATGTGCAGGTTCATTCTCAGTCCCCTTGGGCAATTTGCTGTCATCCATACAGAGTTCCAGGACCTGGTTGAGGTCATTGAGAAGTGTTTGGACTTCATCTCATTAGGGTTACTTATATAGAGTTGCTTTTATTCATACACTGAGCCTTTATGACAAACTGGTTCCAGGAATGGGTTTGGCCTTCCTACTCTCACTGTGAGACAGCATAGCTTACACAAGAAAGAAGTCTAGTTGCAGACACTTTGGGTTTCATTGTCCTTCCTATGGTGAGAAGTAACAAGGCAATAAAATATCAGTTATCTTTGATTTAATACAAATATATATGTATTAACCTGATATTAACCCATAACTAAATCCTATGCATTATAGATAATGGTTGTCTCATGGACAAAGAAAAAGAAATAATTCATTTTAGAGGAGCTTTAAGATTTGTAATGCTATTAAAAGCCTCGCTCCAAAGAGCAGTATAGATATATCATCATTTATATAGATAAATCCTGAGGTGAATGTCTTTATATAGATGGGCTCTGGGAGATGGCACAGGCTGTAAGTACGTCCTTTGTATCCAACTGCTTTACCCTATCACACCTGCTTCAACTTCTCCATAAAGAAAACCATTGCATATTCCAAGCAGGACCATTCACCAACGTGACATTAATGAATTGTGGCACCACATCCAGCCAGGAAGACTAACCACAAGGAAGTTATTTATGGAATTAATTATTCCAGGCTGAAAAACCAAGAAGCAATGGCTCCTTAACAGCCACCAGCCAAGCAGTGGCAGAGCTAGGCATGTCTTATTACTCACACGTCAATATAGCAAAGTGTTCCATTACATCCCACTGGAGTAATTAAAACAAGTCTGTCCAAAGGGATCTATAGGACAGGATGTAAAACCAACAGCAGTCACCACCAACAATCATCTCTACAGAGGAACATTTCTTTTTTATCTTTTACTTTTTTCATATATTTATTATTGTAATTAATAGAAGGGTTACATGATATTTGCCAGATAGATGGTGCATTAATTCACATACATTGATACCCTTTCACATGTCTTGTTCCCCATTTCCCTCCCCCCTACCCGCTCCCCTCATCTTGTTTTCCCCCCTTCCCTATCCAATTTCAAATAACCAAATACAAATATATCCGATATATCAGGTAACAAAGTGAGATAGTGTAACAATATGCGATAACCAAGGGACAGCAAAAGAGATGAGAGATAACATAGTACCTTAAGAACAACAATCATTCATTATATGGCTTCTGTTTCTATATCCTAGAGATCCTTTCATTTAGCGTCATACTATATGGCCTTTTGTATCAAGGTTTTGCTCTACTGCAAATCTCTGCTAGGAGAGCCCAAGGTTTCTACTGATTCTGACAAATGAGGGAAACCATTGAGCCTAAGTTCCTTTGAGTTTGGCTTACTTCACTTAATATGATTTTTTCTAAGTCTTTCCATTTCCTAACAAATGGAGCAATGTCATTCTTTCTGACAGCAGCATAGAATTCCATTGTGTACAAATACCACATCAACTAGAGCTCCACACTCTCTTTTTTGCGCTGGTGTTCTTCTTTTTTTTCCTTTTTTTCCTCTCTGCCTGAGTTCTCTGTGGTCCTAAAGCTTACTTAGGATCAATTTCTGGTAGAGGACTGTCTCCTGCACTGCCAGTACATGAATCTTGGCAGGAGCTATAGAGGAACATTTCTAAACGTGATAGCCAAAAGGGACAAGTGGAAGAGAAAGTAGCATTTTTGTGTTTATGCATGCAAAGGAGTTCTAGAGTGATTTCATTATATTTTGGTATTATGTTCTGGGATGGGACTCCAGAACATAATGAAGGGAAGAATAGAATGTCCACAGCAGCAAGCTACCTGAGGTTTACCAAATGTTCTTGATGAATCATCACAGATTTTACAATTTTGACATCACGGTTGCTTTATTATGATTATACAAATGACAACACACATAGTTTAAAAATAAAATAATTAGTCAGATGCCAGTGGTTTATGCCTATAATTCTAGATGCTCAGGAGCGTGAGATCCAGTTTACAGTTCAGAGCCAGTCCTCAGAGTAAAGTCCAAGAAAAAATCCATCACCAAAATAACCAGTGAAAATGTTGGCTGAAGATATGACTCAAGTGGTAGAGTCTCAGCCATAAGTAAAAACACTAAACTGATATGGTTTGTACTTTATAACCCTGAAATCTCCCTGAACATATCTACATAGGAAAGCTATCTTTATGGTTTTGATTTTATGATATATGTCCATACTGCTCTTTCAGGTACTGTTTTTTTAATAACATTATAAATCCTAAAACTCCTATAAAGTGAATTATTTCTTCTTTGTGCATGTAATAACAGTTATCTATAGGATTGAGTTATGAAGTCATATTAGGTTGATGCTTTACTCACCCTCAGCTCCCTCTATTCAGATGAGAAAACCTCCCTTTTATGGCTTTTGTTTCATACTGCTTATTTGTATCTACCTATATATCTATGTACCTACTCATCATCTTGCTTATTCCTTTGTTTGTTCCTTCATTCCTCTTATCTTTTTCCTTCCCTTTCCTTCTCTCCTTCCCACCCTTCCTTCCTCTCTCCCTCCCTCCCTCCCTTCCTACCTTTTTGTTGATATTGAGATTTGTATTTAGGGCCTTGTTCTTCCTGAAGCATTTTATCACTAAAGGCATCACTCAAGCAAGCCCTTTTGAATGTAGTTATTGTTTTGTGATACGTTTGGGCCTAGGCTAGTCTTAGATTTTGATCCTCTCCCATGTATATAGGAATGTGTCTGTATCACCAGGCTCAGCTTGTTCAGATGGTATCTTACAAACTTTTGCCCAGGCTAGTCTTGAATAATAATTTGAAGTCACAGGACTTCTTTCTGTTCCCACCAGTAACAATGGACAAGTAAAAACTGAGAAAATATGTCAAAGAATAACTATAAAGTAAAAAAAATGGAGAGAGAAAATGAAAGAAATAGACAAAATGGAGAATGGTACATAATTGATGCTAGGGTCAATAGGAAATTTTTGTATTTTATTAATTTCAAGTAAGATAGGATGATACATAAATGATGTCAGAGAAAGAAACAAGGGCTACAAGATAAAGTCTTTGAAAAGAGAACAAACAAAACTTGTGATTTCCTCAATAGAAATGAGAATCTAGGAAAACTGGATATAGTAATGGATTGTTTGTAAGTCTAACTGTAAATTTATAAAAAATAAACATATTAGATGGAGGCAAGTTGAAAACTTGACATATTATGAATGGGAGAGTTAAATCAGGTCAAACCTTTTTGGGGAGCTACTGGAGTCAAGGATAAATTAAAGTTGCCAGAGTGATTCTGATTAGGATTAAATCTAGGGTGTTATTTTCAGAATGTGAGGTTAGGACAAATTTGAGAAAAAGTTAATTAAGAGATAAGTAAAGAAGGAATAACTGTGCTTGATGAACAAGACATCTTGGCTTAATTACTAACAGTAACACAGTAACAAAGACACACATTGAAAGTAAGGAACAAAATCTTGAATCACTGAAATCAGTGAGTTTAGGCGAAGTAGTTATGTGAATGCAGTACCTAGTATATTATATATACATTTATTTGTTTATTTGAAAAAGGGAAGTTAAGGGAAAAACAAGATGAGGGAAAGGGTGGAGGAAAAGAAAGTGGGAGAAAAACATGGGAAGGGGTAACAATGTTCAAGAAGTAATGTACCCATTACCTGATGAATGTAACTGCCACCCCTCTGTACATCACCTCAAGAAACATAAATAATAAAATAAAAATTAAAAATTAAAAAGAAGTCTAAATGTACCATGACAGTAGTTTCATAAAGTTGTGTAAGCATCAAAGAATCTGTGATTTTAACTCAGGAAAGAGACAAGTGTACTGATTTAGAATCCTCATGCGATTTAAAAGAAATTAACATGTGTAAGCAACTCTGTTGTGCATACATATGCATCTGTGCATGATCACATACACAGAGCATTGCTGATTAGGGGACTTCATGACATACAAATTATTAAAATTAAAATTTGAACTTTTATACATTTCTTACTATTAATACTTTCAAATAAAGAAAAGCAATATGAAAATCTATCTTTGAAAGCCTGGATATTTGTTGGCTGCTGTCTCTCCTACATGATAATGACTGTCTTAGAAATTTCTGTGTTCTCAGCCACTGGTGCAAACTCAGGTACACTGAACCTTTATTTGTTGAAGTTAAAAACATTAACAATGTGAAGAGATCTTTCTCCAATTGATAGCTGATTTTGGGAGAATTTAAGAGAGTCAAAATTAGTCCTCAAAAAGTGGGACATGGATTACAGTATGATAAACCACATGTATTTTGAATAGAACATTCTCTTATCAAGCATTATACACTTTGTATTTCAATGTCTAGCATATTTCCAATAATTCCAGTAAATGTGAATTGAAAATCTGATATAGTATTATTATGCATATAATAGCAAATAATTACAGTGCATATTTTCAGGAAAATCAAAGATAGAACCCTGCCTGACCCTGGAAATTTGCTCAGACAATCTATAGTCATGGTTCATTAGGAATATGCTCTACCAAGCTCGAGAATAAATAATCATTTTCATTCCTTTTCATTGCTTCTTCTGCTTATAGAAGCCATTACCAGATAAGAATGACATTAATGCACATTTTGTATAATAAAGATTCCATGAACCTAAGAATGTTATTTTTGCTGTCAAGGGCCCATAACCACAGTAGGAGAATGATGAATAAGAGATAATAAGCACAAAATAGCAAAATTCAATACAGTTTTAAGTGAAGTGCAACCAGAAATGTGGGTGAAAAAAGGCAATTATATGCCTGTAGAAGGAGACTGCTGATAATTAAATTTAAATGTGCATAAGGATAGCATATATATGCACATATAAACAAATATGTATATTGTATATGTATTAATCTAACATAATTTACATGTAGTGTTTAATGCATATGCACACATATACTAATATGTATATAGATATAGCTAGATATATGTTTATTTATATTGATATATAAACAGATATCTAGAGATAGATATACTTGAATATGAATACTCGTAAAACAAAATTTTGAGCTCTTCCCTGAGAGATGTTATGTGTCTCCTTTTCATTTACCAATAGATTAAAATATAACTTGACATAAGAAACAGAAGCAGCTCAAATAATTTTTAACTCATAAACAAATATGGGCATATGAGTCAATAATGACAAAGACAACAGCTCTGATGGTTAAAAAATTGCCTCCCTCATTGCTATTTTGTCTGCACTTTCATCTCAATTGCTAAAAGTAATTTTGAAGCTATTGGCTTTCGCTAATGTCAATTATTTTAGTTTTTGTGGTTTTGCCTTTATAAATATAATTGGACATATCTACTGCTTCAAAAAACTTGAAAGAGGAATAAACATTTAAACTTAAAATGCTTAAATGGAAAAATCATTTTTATTATTTTTATATACTATTTTTGTTCAATGAGTAAAGCAGTGTTACCACATAAATTATTTTGATGAGCTTAATAAAAAAGGGAGTGGACTACATATTCCCTTCAATCATTACTACATAATGAGAGGTATGATCAAATTTTCATTAGGAAAGGCCCTCAAAAAGATGGCATTCTAAAAAATTAACCTATCAATACAAGGAAACATGTTATTATTGCACCACTTTTAAAACTTTGAATAATCCCTCTCTAAACAATGAAGCAAAATGAGCTAAGCATAGTTACATATGCAGAAGAGCACCTAACTGGTTTTCTTTTTACCT
This sequence comes from Megascapheus bottae, assembly GCF_031878675.1. Classification (NCBI taxonomy): domain Eukaryota; kingdom Metazoa; phylum Chordata; class Mammalia; order Rodentia; family Geomyidae; genus Megascapheus; species Megascapheus bottae. The sequence goes on along the minus strand of NC_143511.1, from coordinate 65,559,564 downwards.
ATTCAAATTTGTTTCAGATTGAGATAGAAAAATAATAACATAATGAATCATATGTTTGAATCTAGTTTTACTGAAGAGCTTCTCAGGGAAAGTAAAAATGACACTTAACCCTCTCAGAGGAAAAACAAGGAGCACAGGGGAAATTGTAATGACTAGTATGAATGGAATTCAAAGCCAAAATGAATCACTAGAGCAAGTTCAAAATTATTCTTTTTTTCTCCACAGAAATAAACATCTAAATGCCAACTACATTTTCACAAAAGAATATCAAAATGTGCTTGTATTATTTTTATGTTCAATTTGAGATATTTAGTTACAGAAAACAGATAATGCTAGACTTATTATTTGAAAAAAAGTTAACGGTGCATAAAATTTGCATAGATCTTTCCTTTCCAAAATGAATTAAAATAAATGGATTGCTATGATTCTTCACTGTTGTAATCTCCCATCTCCCCTATTCTCAAATAGCTAAATATTATCCCAGTGCACATTTTGTATTATTACAAACCTAGGTATGCTTCTATATATTAAAATGAATGTCTGTACTTGGAAAGCTATAAATAGCTGGTTTAGTCTGGATGTAGTAATACATCTGTCTAATCTAAGAAACTCTGAAAGTGGAAATCAGGAAAAGAGCAGTTAAAGGCCAGCCCAAGGAAAAAGTTAACAGATGCAGGATGTCATGGACAAAGCTAAAATATCCTGTCTGAAAAATAACTAAAGGAAGAAGGGATAAGAAGGTGGATCAAGGGGTAGATATAATTGTTCAACCAAGAGAAGGTCCTGATTTAAAACCTCAATATTAACATAGTAAAAGTTATAATACACATTTAAATATTGTTATAATGTGTACATTTGTACACACCTTAGAATTTCTTAACTCAATATCCTAATCCATGAGCAATGCACGTGGATTGTTTTGTTCTGTTGTTTATATGAATACAAAATCATTTTACTGTTCTACAATTTACTGTTATGTCTTGCTGAACTTCCTTTCTAATTTATTAGGAATATTTGCATTCATTCCATACATTCTTATTTTAACTATTTGCTTTAAAATATAAATAACAACTTCCATTTAAATCGCATCTCCATTTTTTCCCTCATCCTGTGAAACTGCTTGGGCATTGATGGAAGAGAAGTCAGAGCCTTGATGGCACTGAAAAATTTTTCGTGAATCTTTTCCTTCTGGAGGTTTGAGGTGAGAAATTGGGAGAAGGAATGCTAAGTATTTTCTTGAATTTCATAGTTCAGCACCTACTTTGTTGATCTGTCTGTGTGACTTTTTGTTGTTCCCTGGCTAACACTGAGAAACCATCAATATCAGCACATCTATGCTCACCCTTACAAATGCTATGTCCCCGTTGGAGAGTTTTATACTGTTCTTCAGGGAATCACTTTTCAACTTCTTGTTCTGTAAGATCAAGATACCTTCCACCCACTTTGCCTCCAGTCACAGCCAACAAGTAAGTATAACTTTGTAGGATCTTTTCTGCTTCTTGGCCCAGGAATCTTCACGTAGGGTAGGGAGTTCACATATAAATCTTATTTTCTTTCTGGCTTACAAGAAACCATAGATCTGATCACAAAGAACATGGGAAAAGCCATGAATTCAATCTTATCTTCTTTTCGTTCTTTCTTATCTCTCTCAATTTGCTACTTCTCCTAACTCTCATAGTCACATAACTGATAATAAAATTTCCTTCCTATCATCCAACTACATACTAAAGTACCTCTATCCCTTTCTTAAAGTAGTCCCCATTTTTTTTTGCCAATTCTGGGCTTGAGTTCAGGGCCTGAGCACTGTCCTTGGACTTTCTCAAGGCTAGACCTCTTCATCTTGAGCCTCAGCACTACTTCTGGCTTTTTCTATGTATGTGGTATTGAGGAATCAAACCCGGATCTTCATGCATGCTAGACAAGCATTCTACCACTAGGCCAAACTCCCGGACATAGTCTCCATTTTTGACGAATAAAATTCAGTATTCTTTTTTTTTTTTTAAGGTAAATCTCTTTCCAAAGGTATTACTCACACTCTGACTGTAATGAACTTTCTCTTCTCACTTAATTTCTGGAGAGTTGAAGAAGCATACTGGAGATGGGACAGTGAAGGGTAATAAATAGGGATAAGCATAATTGGTTACCCTTGTCTTAGTAACAGCAACACTCCTATTCATAATTGTCAATAGGAAAATAAAGCAATTTAGCATCATTTTAAGCTCATCTATGGACCCTGATTACAACTTGCACAATCTGTGGAAGAATCAGATTTAATATGATATTTTACAGACAAGAATATGATAATTAGTAGGTGTGACTATTTACATACTTACTGAGACAATGACAAGTTGCTCTTGCATTTGGCAAAACCAGGTTGCAGTTCTATCACTGGCATATGAGAATGTTCTGTTCTCCTGCATTGTCAATACTTCTTTAAAAGTTCTCTAATCTTATGAGAGGTAAATAACAATTCATTTAATTTGTCTTGATCAGCACAACCTACTAATACTGATACCAAGAATAATTTCATATATTTGTGATCATTAGAGATTTCTCTTTCCTCCTAATATACTTGTTTCCTTTTAGTCTTATTTTATAGTGATCAGGCCACAATTCATATTATGCTTTTTCATATCTGTTAAAATATTTTTATTATTTTTAAATATATTTTATGCCATGTGAACTTTAAATTGTAAAGTTTAGTCAAGTGGATTACTGTTTTTATAGTTAAATATTTTTTCTTATGCTACTTCAAATCATAATTTTTTTCTTTTATGAATCTATCATATTTTTCCACTTATTAAGCATTTTTTATGACCTTCAGTAAATATTATTACTTCCTCAATAAAATTTCTGTATAATTTTGATCAATTTATTCCTAGATACATAATATTTTTCTTTCATGGGTGATATATTTTAATTCCATTATGTAATTTATCCTTGAAATTCAGCAGTGTTATTGATTTGGTAGTAGAAATCTTGTAGAAGGAACCTTGCTGACTCATTAATTCTAATAGTTTGTAAAGTCTCTTGGATTTGAGAAGCAAAATATCTTTCAACTACGTAAAATTGCAAATGAGTCCTTGATTTCAGACTTAATGATTTTTCTATCTTTTTAATTTTATTACTCTTATATGACTTTAGAGTCAATATTTTATTAAAACTAAAAGACCATTTTTATTTCTTATAGCAATAAATTGTTCTTAGATTATATAATTTAATATATATGAAGATGATAATTATGTTTTTATTCAACCAACAAAAGGGCACCAGTCACTAGCCAGTGTCACATTTTCTCCAACTGGTAAGCCTTCCATCACACTGACAACCTGCATTCTGATATTTCTTTCCTAACATAGTATCTTCTAAATTATATTATTAGACACTCTTAAAGTTTTCCTAGATGCAGTTTGAAAAAAGTTATCTTTTTACCTACCTTACTACAAGTACACAGAAGTATAGTTAAAATTTCAAGAGTTTCTTTATATTCCCGCCAAAACAAATCCTCAAAGAAACAACACAATTAGTAAATTCACTAAGAGCTTAAATGGAAACTTATCAGAAGAAGAAGTAAGAATGGGCAATAGTTGCATGAAGAGATGTTCAACATCTCTGGCCATAAAAGAAATGCAAATCAAAACAACATTGTGATTCCACTCCAGTTAGAATGGCTATTATTAAGAAAACTGACAATAACAGATGCTGGTGTGGATGTGGGCAAAAGGGAATTATGCCTCACTGTTGGTGAGAATGAAAGGTGTTTCTACCATTCTGGAAAGCAGTATGGACTAAATATAGAGCTCCCCTACAATCCAGCAATTCAGCTCCTTGGAATTTATCCAACTGACCACAGTCCACATGAAAGCTACTACCATATATTCAAGATAAAGAAAGAATCAACCCAGATGCCCCTCAGTGGATGAATAGATCAAGAAAATGTGGCATGTATACACAATGGAATTCTATGCTTCCTTTAAAAAGAATGGCATTGCCCCATTCATTAAGAAATGAAAGACTTGGGGCCTGGAGCTTGGTCTAGTGGTTGAGTGTTTGCCTATCATGCATGAAGACCCAGGTTCGATTCCTCCGTACCACATACTTAGAAAAAAGCTGGAAATGGTGCTATGGCTCAAATGGTAGAGATATAGCCTTGAGAAAGCCCAAGGACAGAGCTCAGGCCCTGGGTTCAAGCCCAAGGACTGGCAAAAAATAAATGAAAGACTTGAAAAAAAATGTATAAATAACGTAACTGAAACCCAAATTTGGAGATTGTAAGCAGCAGCACAGAAATGGTAGGACAAAGGGTGACGAAATTCACCAGTGATACAAGACATTATATTGAAAATAAACTATGAAAATTGTGAGGACTTTCATGATTATGTTGGAGGAACAGTTTGCACAAGGATGGACCTATGATGCAGTGGCCAGTGGCAACACCCAGAAACAAGTATCAAATTACAGAATACCTAGTTCCCATTTTTACCATATTCTTCTTATGGAAATGATTTTCAAGTGAAGCATCAGAAAGTCTGAAGTGCCATATACACGAAAAGCTTATGCATCTATATCTTTTTTTGTCTATATCTTATAGTGTCTCTATAAACTTGGGAGAAAGGTCAAACAACAGCCAAATGACAGCCTACCAAAGGCAAAAAACACCCAATATATGGGAGTCACAGGATTAGAAAATTTTCTAATAAAACTTACTTCTTGGTTGGGTGTTTTTTTCCAGGAAATTTTTCTGGATTTATTTCCTCAATGGTAAAACAAAACATGAAGAAAAGGATAAAATATTTGCCTACTGCAGAGGATAAATTTGAGAATTAATTAAGGGTGTTAAACTTGATCAATAATAATTGTTACTCCATTTGAAAAATGAGGGAAATATCCAAACAATGGCTATCTGAGTAAACTTGAATTCTTATAGAGCAGCAGGAGTGAGAGCAATGTTCCATATTCGTGGATGTTTTAAATAAATCACAAACTTATAGACAGAGGAGGCTTTCCAAAGAGAAATGATCATAAGTAGGAGCTAGCATAAATTTTCAGAACAAATCATAACAGACTCGTTTCACTTTCTTCCTTGGGGAGAAAAAAAACATGGCTAAATACAAAATCAACAGTGAAATGTCAAACCTAAATTTCAGAGTCATTTGAAAAAAATCTTAGTTTTCTTCTAGATGAGATCGGAAGCTAAATTTATTTCCTCGAATGTACTGAGAAAGTCACTTATGTGAATGTTAATTAACAGAGCAAGCTAAAGAATACTACTCAGCAATTGTTTAATTTTTTATCAAAACATGTGTCTGTTCTCTATTTGGTTATAGACAATTCATGTTTAAAAAATGAGTAGCCAATATAAAAGCGAAAATAGATTTAATCAACTTTAAAATAGAATGAAGAACCACAAAAATGCTTACATATGTAAGAAATGAATACAATAAATATTGTAGATAAATAATCTTACCACAAAAGTGAAAAGAATGAGACAGGGGTTAGCTGAAAGTAACATAAGGAAACTATTTCATATGTTTGTTCAAATGTTAACTCACTGAGACTACAATGCAAATAAACATACAAACAACAATAAAACATAGTATAGCCCCAGCATTCACTCTCAAATTGTTTTAAACCATGAGATTTTTGCTCTAATTTCAGGATTGTGTAAACCAGAGCATACTTGACTGAGGAAGTATAGAGCATTATATTCCTCAAGAGCAGGTAAATTAAAAAACAATGAAGTGAGCAACAAATACTGGCTAAATTCTGGCTATAAAGAGGGTCTTTTTAAAGACTTTTCTACTTTAAGCTCTCCATCCCTTGGGAAATTGTCCTCTTCTTTCCTCAATGGTTGAAAGTTGCAATGCCCTCTTCCTCATTGAAATAAACAGACAACAGTTTTTAAGTGTTCAGTATTTCTTAAAGTACTTTGCCTCACAGTTTTGAAATGTAACATTAGTCTCCAAATACAAATTATATGGAGGGAGGGTAAATTTCCACAGCTATAAAAAATTGACTAACAAATCATATAGTGATACTTTATAAAATTTGAAAAGTTCATAATGTTTTCTTTGCATTTACTTGTAAATATTCTAGTTAAAATGTTGCTGGTTCCATTTTAAAAATCTTTTCAGTACTAATAGGGTGAAATTAAAGAAAAGGAAAAATAGTCTATTCAGGAAAAATAATGCACCGATAGTGAAATCTATCATTTTGCTGAATAAGTCTCTTTGAGCATAATGGGAAAAGGTTTCTTCTGGATAATTAATGGTTGTGTGATCTTGTCGATAGGCTACATAAATGGGAATTGTGAAAAAAAATACGTCCTACTCCAATTTTATTACCTCTTTAAGACCACACAGAATAACAAAAAAGACCTGAAACATTTGTCTGGTAATACAGTGCACTTGTCTCCATATATTTATTCATCCCCAGCTACAGTGTGTAAGCATAAGGAATTACTTTGCATCTTATATCTCATGTCTGGAAGATGGTGAAATATTTTTCTTTGTTGTCATTTTTGGGAAGCAGTTTTTAACAAAGATGTATTTGACCTAGGGGTGAATGAATTAGAAACAGAATTAGAGTTTGGAACTATTGTAGCATCACAAATGAATAAATAAAAGTAGAGTTGTGCCTATAGGCATTGCCTCCCTTATGTAGACTGGTAATATTTCCCCATCACTTATCAAAACTTTGTCATCTGACATACTCTTTAATTGTCTCTTCTAATTAGTTTTTCTTTGGAATCAGGATAGGCTATTTGCAGTAGCAATATTCTGATCTCAGTAGCCTAACAGAGCAAAAGTCTGTTGACACTTCAGGCACCTATGGCATGTGTAAAATATGAGTGGATGCAATATTTAGTTAATCCCATTATTAAAGGGGCTAGAAGCTGTTCATCATCTGATACAAACATCTATAGATAAAGTTACCATAGGCAGAATGTATGGAAGGTATTTTGCTTCAGCCCACACTCCTTTATCATGAACACTTCACATGTCCCACATAGGTGAAACTGTTGAGATATGCCATATTACAATCATACTTATAAAATAATGAACACAAGTCATATAGAAAAACTCTTACTGGTAGCTTATGTCTCTAATTTATTCAGGAAAGACTGAGCTAACTTAGTTCAGTACATATAGTATATAAATACTTGCACCACCAGCCATAATAACTTAAAAGCACCAAAAATAGGGATTGTAGATTTTTTGAAAAGACACTAACTAATATTTATTAGATGTGGGATAATGTTTTGCACTGTCTTAGATTTAATGAATAGTAACGTGACTCTAAACTATGATATAGGGCTTGGATGAAGCTCAATGACAAAGAAATTACTAACAAGTACAACCTCCTCGGTTTGCATATGAAGAGTGGCTTAATATTTCCACTACCTAATATGTAAGACAACAATATAGATAAAATTCCTATGCAGTATGCTAAAGTCTCACTAGAGGTAGAAATAAATACCATGGAAAGCTACCATCTTGATGCCTCCTTCTGTTTTGAAAACAAATTATGTGAGTGATTTTTTCCTATCACAGTTGGCACACACATTACGTGATCCTCATGATCCCCCATCAGCTGCTTCCCACGTGGTATGATCTTTTCTCCCAAGTATGAGCCCACCTGTGCCTGGTTTCCGAAAACAGAACATGGGGCAAGTGGTAGGGTCTGCATCATTATGTAGATGCGGTTCTGTGTTGCTATTACTTTGACTGGAGCCAACTGATGGAATGTATCCTGTCCTAGCTGTATGGAAGTAAGTGACCATATTAAAGAGCAATCCATCAAAAGAAATAAATTATCTGCCACTTGTGGTGATTCTGCAGTCTCACTGCAGGCACTCTCTGGGAGAGTAACAGTTTCTGTTTGTTGTTGTGCCGTCATCATTCACCCTGTAAATTCTAATTTGAGTTAGTCAGAAAGACTTCTTAATCTTGGAACAGTCTAGTAGTCTTGTAGCCAATCTGATATTCTCTAATAAAGATGTTGAAAACTGTGTTTTTAATACTTTTAGTGGCTAGCAGGATAAGGGTCAGAGTTTATTTGCCTTTATCTTTTTTGCAGCAGGCATTACTTACCTCTAGTCCTTCTCCAATCAATCCAAGATTTTATGCTCAATTGCTAATGTGATTATAGACTTTCAAAGAACCAAGAAAAGCTTTGCCAGAATCCTAACCAGGATCATATTGTAAGTATGTGATCATAAGTATATATTGTTTTAAGTTGATATATTTTTTATAACAACACTGTGCAAAAATAATACATCTATAAGTAAGATAAACAAGTTTTTTCATTTGAGGACCAAATGGTAAAAGTAAAGAGAGAACCTTGTTCTGTTATTATTTCCAATGATTTGAAAAAAAAATCAAAAAACAACAAAAAAAGGAAGGGGCCGGGAGTTTAGGCCAGTGGTAGAATGCTTCCCGACCTGGGTTCGATTCCTCGGTAGCACATACATAGAAAAAAAGCCAGATATGGTGCTGTGGCTTAAGTGGTAGAGCTCTAGCCTTGAGAAAGCCCAAGAATAGTGCCATGGCCCTGGGTGCCAAGGCCCAGGACTGGCCAAAAAAAAAAAAAAAAGAAGGAATTGGAAAAGGAAATATTCCTTCTTGTATGCTTAATTTTTTCCTTCAGCCAAAAGATGAAGGTATACCTTATTATTAAGACTATTACTGAGGAAACAAGGGAATCTTATCCAACTTTCCTTTTTAATATACTCTAAAGTTATTGGCTTTTATTGTGCTCCTACACTGCCCTAAATAGGGCTACAGTAACTTGATGGCATAGCATAATAGGGTAAAATTTGGAGTTGAAAGTCCCTCAAGTAGGCTCATTTAGTCACAAAGTACAAGAACTCACCTTAGAGCTAGAAACCCACCATGAAATGCGCCTAACAAGCACACATTCACCTCACAGGTGAAGGTGAGATCGACTGCCCTGAGGAAGGCCACAGGAAGATTTCAGAGTCCCTAAGACCTCCAACAGGCTGGGGGCAGAAGAAGGCCAGGATGATTAAAGACAATTCTTGCTCTCTGAGTAAAGCAAAGATTCCATTCTCTCAGGTTTACCCGCCACACATACTGCAGATGCAAACACAGTCAGGACAGTCAGTCATTTGGACAAACAGAGGAGAAATAAAGAACAGTGCTTAGAAAATCTCCGAACTTGAGCTACTCAGCTATCTAAATTTGACATCCTGGAGACAAAACATTACAGAATACCTTCAACAAGGCAAAGGTATATAAAAGTTTAAACTATCAGCTAGAACTAATAATATGTTTTTAAGAAAATTGTAAGGGAAAGCACAGTCAATAGATACCAACATGACAATGATACTGGAGTTATTAGATGACTTTAAAGTAGGTATTGCGAACATCTTTCAAGATTTTAGATATGTATGTTAAAAGCAAACTAACTATAATTTAAAAAAGGGAATATTTAATAATTAATCCAGTAAAATATGTATAGAATCTTCTGAAACTTCAAAACATACTGATAAATATTTCAATCTGCAAAGAAAGGTATCTCATTTTGAGGTATTTAATTATTTAATATGATGGAAGCACCATTAACTCTGCAGTAAATCAATAGATTTAATGCAGCCCATTCATAATCCCACTTGGATTATTTTGTAAGACACACAGAAATAGACATAAAATTGCGCATGAAAGTACTATGAAACGGAATATAAAACTATTTACTTAACAAATTTGAAAGAATACAATTAGAGAACTCTTGCTTTCCAATTTAACACTTAATACAAAGATAAAATGATAAAAACAATATGATTCTGTTGGGGAAAGAAACAGAATTCATTACTCAATGGAACAGAATATGGAGTCCAGAAATAACCTGAAAAATTATAGTCTGGAAGGAAATGTCCATAAGTCAAGTGTCATCAATTTCTTGATATGAGAACTTTCCAAACACAACAGCAAGCAATCTTCTCCTACAAATGAGTAATCAGATACTTCATGAAAGAAGAGCTCAAGATAGCAAATACGGAGCTGTAGAATTGCGGCAGAAATGCAAATCAATCCCAATTAGTACTATACATCTATTACAATGGGTACATATATAGATAGATATAGATATAGGTGTAGAAAGCTGTTAGAAATGACACTTTAAAATTGGAACACTTCAGATATTTCTTCCAGTGAGTTCAAATAATGAAAAGGCACTGTAAAATTAATTTGGAAAGTTTCTTACTTGGCAAACATGTAGCACAAATAAAGTGGGAAAACATTGGCATTCTCCAGTATGCTTTGAAGAATAGAAACAAGTCATACTGTGGAGAAACCCCATGGTGGGAAGAAATATAGAAATGTCTTCATGTGTTACACTATTCTTCAAAGTAGGGGTTTGTTACAAAGTTGAGGAATACTATGGGATAGGTTTTGTTTGTTGCTATCACCTTCAAGAACATGAAATTGTTCACATGGAAGAGAGATTTCATGAGTGAAACCCATGTAGGAAAACATTCTTTCTTTTTAGGTTCTACTGGAAGACATGAACAAACTCACACTTCTGGTAGACTTGTAGATATAAGCAATGTGTGAACAATTCATTTGTCCTAGCAACCTTCAGACTTATAAGAAGAGTGACTTTAAAAAAAAGGTCTATAGGAAAGACTTCACTTGTTCCAGTTCACTTCCAACACATGAAAGAACTCACACTGAAGAGAAATTTATAGATATAAGCCTTGTGAGAAAACATTCATTTGTTTTAGGATCTTAAAAGATATGAAAATAATCATACTGGAAGCAAACTGTGGCTGTTAACAATGTGGGAAAGTCTACGCTAGTTCCAGTGCCCTTCAGAGCCATACAAAAGGTTCATACTGGAGATAGACACTTTGGAAGTAAGCAATATCCAGAAAGCCTTCAAGAGTGTGAAATAAACAATGTGGGGAAAAGCTTCACTGGTCCCAGTAATCTTCAAGCACACAGCAGCACTCTTCCTTAGAGAGAAATACTAGTGATAGAGGCAATAGGGAAATACCTTCTTTTCTCCTAATAGCCTTCAAACACAGGAAAGAGCTCACATTCTATGTCCTATCTGGGAACTCCTCGGAATCCATGAAAGAGTCTTTTTTTTTTTTTTTAAAAAAAGTAATTTTAAAAGGAGCTTGACAGGTGACTTATTCCCCCATATTGACTAATTTATACAATCTGTATACTGAGATGATGAAGAAAAGCCTACCAATGTCTGACTTTCTTTGACCAAGATGAAAGAATTGACAGTGGATTATAATTCTAAATATACAAGGTGGGATGATTTAACTATCAATATGCCTTGCTCAAGCTCCACATACAGCACAGAGCACAGAAGACTCATCAAGAAATATGTGTGTTAATGGCTCTACTTAGCTCAATTTAATGGATAAAAGATGGGATTGAGAAAAAATTTTGACAAGAAAAGATCTACAAAAGTGTTTACTTGATGCACAAGTGAAATCAAAGGATCAAAAATTTGTCACACTGAGTGTGATGTAAAGCTTCTGTAATTCAAGCAACTTGGAATACATACCTAGGAGTATCTGTGTACATGTCTGTCCCGAGGAAAGAAACAGGTTCTACCCCCAAAATATTAGGGGTAGGCTGGGAGTTTGACCTAGTAGTAGGGTGCTTGTCTAGCATGCAGGAGACCTAGGTTCCATTTCTCAGTACCACATACATAGAAAAAAGTTGGAAGTGATGCTGTTGCTCAAGTGGTACAGCACTAGTCTAGAGAAAACCAAAAAACGGTGATTAGGTCCTGAGTTCAAGCCCCAAGACTGTCAAAAAAATACTAGTGGCATAATCAGTGTAGAGTGCCTCTCCAAATAGCATGAGGCCCTGAGTACTACGTTATGGATAACAAAATCTCTGAATTATCTGTATCAAATCTGTACTCTTCAAAATAAATTTTAAACACATTGTAGAAATGTGTGTCTATAGTCCCAGCAGGAGAAGTCCTTGAACCCATAAACTGGACAACAGTGGATTATGTTTCCAAAACAGTTCAAATAATAAAACAAAAATATGCCCTGGAGGTTAAGATGAAAATAATATCATTTTGAAGATTTCTTAGGTGTTTGAGTTTCCTAAATTGTGTGTAAATCAATTGATAAGGTGTTTCCACTTTCATTGGCAACTGGTTTGGATTTTTAAGAAATGAAATTTTCCAGTTGGCTTAGTTTTGATGTAGTTTTAGTACAATTGTGGTTAATGTTCCACTGAAAATAAATGCTAATTGTTATTGTTTCCCTAAGAAGAAAAACAAGAGAAAAGTAATGAACATAGAAGAGAGACTCTTTGCAGATGAGTCAGAAAGAGGTAAGAAGAAAGAGAAATAATAAGTGGAGATCAGAATGTGATGAGAGAAAAGAATGTGAATATATGCTCTATGTTGTATTTATACATATGACATGAAACCCTTTTTCAAATGTGTGGCACACAGGAAATATGAAATAAACAAAAGTAATGATGAGTGAAAACAGAATGTGTTATATGTGCAACAGAAATATCACACTGAAACCCCTCACTTGTTACAATTTATATATGATAAAGAAAATAATTCCAAAACAAACCCCTTCTTTTACTAGCAACAACTACATTTACAGCTATGAGCTGTCAAGCATTTTCCAAACAAACTTAACTAACTCATTTGATTCTTAAGACATTTATTGATTTACATTTTCACTTTCATTGTTCAGGCAAAATAGAAATGAGAAGAGGTCCTCTCCCAAGAATCGTACTTTCTTTCTGTAAATACCCTGATGTTTGCTTTTTAAAAATTTCTTCTCAGCACTGATCATGTGCTAGGAAAACATTAGTTCTACTTCTGGGTCTAGAATAATGGACATAACTGAGACAGTATCTAAGCCTCCACTAAAATATGAAAATTAATGTTTCCAGAAAGGGGATATGATCTGATTTGAGCAAATAAATTTCAAAGAAAGGGCTACAGAATCTTATTGCAGCCTCAAGAGGTCATAGCCTTTTTACTCGGATGTGAGTGAAAAATACCAAGTGAGAAGTCAGAGGCAAACTCTTTCTGTCATGAGAAAGAGCTTAGTACAGACAAGAAAAACACAGGAACTGAATGCACTGGCTGCACCACAGGTTCTGAATCGTTCTGGAATGGTATCTTTCTCAGGACCTCTCCATTTACTACTCTAACCAATATTTTTTATTGTCTTAGCAAATTTAAATTCATACTTTTGTTTAGCTAAAAATAGATGAGAAGATATAAGAAATCCAGCAACAGAAAAGTCATATGCTTCATCTTAAAAATGAACAGATCATCCATCAGTTTTCAATTCCTTCCAAATTCCTTTGCCTTCATCATAGCCAATATCTGCAAATTTTATCAAATCAACAAAAAGCTTTCGGTCTGATCTATGGACTTATCTTAGATTCATCAATTTTATGTTATCTTACAAATGAAAATCATATACATGTAGTATGTTTTTGAAGATTTCTTAGGTGTTTGAGTTTCCTAAATTGTGTGTAAATCATAAGTAGTCCACAGATGACATCCTGGAGATCCTTAAATTTAGTGTTGTAGTATTTGGCCTAATGTCTCTAGATTTTGTGCTATTGTAAATCTCTGCTAGGAGAGCCCAAGGTTTCTACTGATTATGACAAATGAGGGCGACTATTGGGCCTATATTCCTTTGAGTCTGGCTTACTTCACTTAATATGATTTTTTCTAAGTCTTTCCATTTCCTTACAAATGGGGCAATGTCAATCTTTCTGACTACAGCATAGAATTCCATTGTGTATAAATAGCACATCTTGTTGATCCACTCATCATCTGAGGGACATCTGGGTTGGTTCCATATCTTTGCTATGGTAAATAGTGCTGCAATGAACATCGTTGTGCTAGTGGATTTAGTCTGTCCTTGTTTCTGGACGATTGGATAAATGCCAAGTACTGGAATTGCTGATAACCACACTTTTTAATTAAAGAGATATCCTCTTTTTTTTTTTTTTCCAGTCATGGGGCTTGAACTCTGGGCCTCTTGAGCTGAGGTCTTCAGCTCAAGGCTACCACCTCTTGAGCCACAGGACCACTTCCAGTTTTCTTATGGTTAATTGTAGATAAGAGTCTCATGGACTTTAGTACCTGGGCTGGCTTTGAATACTGATTCTCAGATCTCAGCCTTCTGAGTAGCTGGGATTAACAGGTGTGAGCCACCACGCCCAACTCAAGATAATATCTTAAGTAACTCAGAACTACAAGATAAAATATATAACAGATTTTTTTAACAAAGACCAGTGATCAGTAAGGATAGATTGTGAATGTTAAAATAGATTCATGATATCAAATATTTGAAAACATATCATTAAAATATGTGCTACCATTAAACTCTGAGCAATTCAGAGGTGGATCAATGGTACAGGACAGTAAGTACATGGAACACAAAATAAAATTTTACCAAAATATTAATATTAACAATAACCATAATAAATTGCAGTTTTCCTTTAAATTGGTGACTTATAAAAGCTTTTCTCCACTGCCTATTTAGAAAGAATTCTATTCACAGTGTTTACAATGCATGTCAGATAGGTAAACTATTTACTTGCAAAAAAAACCAATAACAGAACGTCAACTATACAGATCTAATGGTAGATATCCATAATGATAAACTGTAGAAATACAATGAAGTATTGGACAAGATAAAGATAAACTTTATCTTATAGTTTTTTAAGTAAATAACTTTATTAAAGTATATTATTAAAATCTAGTAAGATTTTAAAAGCTATAGGAGTATATATAGGAGGATAGGAGAAAATAAAGTAACTTTATCTTAAGGTTATTTAAGTAAATAATTTATTAAAATATATTATTAAAATACAATAAGACTTTTTAAAACTATACCCATCTAAATTTTTAGTAACATGTACATGTAAAAAGGTCCCTGTAAAGATAGAGAAACTGTTAGTTGTACCTATAGAAAAATCAATTCATTTATTATAAAAAACTTCAGATAAATTGATATTGGAAGAAATGGGAAATATATGCATAACATGCAAATACTCAACTTCAATATTATGCAATACAGTTAATTTCATTTTACTAAAATTTTCCTAAATATCTGACTGATTTCAAAGGCATTCTTATGTGTTTTAACAAACTCAATACCCAATGTTTGTTAAAATTAAAATAACTATCTTCTTATATTTATATATTGACAAAAATGAATTCTGGATATTAGCCTGAAATCTTCAGCAAGCAAATCAAATGTTTCAACTGGCAATCTCACTTCATTTCTGAAATTTAATAAAGCAGTTGCATGCTGATCTATGTTTCATAATAAATATTGAAGAATTATTATCTATTATAAGGGATAAATGGGACTCCACAGCTCTTAGGTAGCAGATGTGGCCTAAAGGGAATCCTAACACTCTGTGGGTAGGAATGTAAATTTGTTCAGTCACTCTGAAAGTAGTATGGAGATTCCTCCAAAAATGAACTTGAAATTCATAAGTCCCATGTAGAATACATAATTCCTCCATGATTCCCATAGACTCAGCTGTGCCATTTCTGGGCATTTATCCAAAAGATCACCAACCAGGATGTAATAAAGCCAGTATGTACAATCATGTTCATTGCAGCACTAGTCATCACAACTAAGGTATAGAATCAGCCCAGATGCCTCTCAATGGACCAATGGATCAAAAAATGTTATATATATATATATATATATATATATATATATATATAGTGGAATTTTATTCATCCATTAAAAAATGATATTGTACCATTGGTAAAGAAATGGAAACACTTGGAAACATTATATTGTGAAGTAGGTAATGCTGAGACAGCCAAACTTTAAATGGTTTCCTTCATATGTAAAAGGTAGAACTAGTCTATACTAATTATAACCAAATACATTGTGTGGTTTACAAGTGGTAACAAAAACATTGACTGAATTGTAGTAAACTCAAAGGAGCATTCAATTTCTTTAGAAAGGCAAAGACAAAGCCCACCAAAATAAGCACCAGGAAACAGGTACTCATAAAGGGGTGAGGTAGGATTCAAAATGGGAGGGGTAGAAGAATAAAGAGAACACAAGGGGGTGAATGCAGTCAAGAATTCTACAAATAGCCTACAAAATTAAGAAAAGTAAGGAAATGGGTGTGTCAGCAGGGATGGATAAGAATGTTGAAAATGGTAACATTAATCAAGATGCATTGTGTTCACCCAGCAGTGCTTTGTTAAAAGACAATTCCTAACCAGGCATGGTGACTCCTGCCTATAAACCTAGGTACTCAGGAGGCTGAGATCTGAAATTGTGGTTCAAAGCCAGCCCTGGCACTAAAGTCTGAGAGACTCTTATCACCATTTAATCATGGGAAAATGGGAAGAGGGGCTGTGGCTCAAGGGGTAGGGTGGTAGCCTTAAGCTGAACTCAGGAACAGCGTCCAGGCCCAGAGTTCAAGCCCCACAATGCCCAACCTCCCCTGCACTCCCCCCATGCCAAAAACGGCAGTTCCTTTGTTCAACCACTTGATAACAATAAAAAATTAAAACAACACAAGTATCACTGTATTTTTGTTGTCATTTTGTGATTTGGGGGAGATTGTTTTTGTTGTTGTTGTTTTGTTCTTTGTTTTTGCACAGTAGCCATTGAGACCATTGTAAGAACAGAAATCTATTCCTCTCAAGAGGAGATGGTGCTGAGAGAACAAAACAAAACTGCCTCCCCGAGTGCAAACACCAATGTTCTGAATTAGATCAAAGTTGAGAGCATATATTTTACAGGAAATGGGTTCAGAATAAAACTTTGAACATCATCTTTGGCCTCAGCTGTTTTTGATTAGTCTGTAAGAATATAGTCACCACACATGTTATAGCCATCAAAAATTGATTTTCCTGACCTGTAATGAAACTGACATTAAGTAAGCAATTATATCAGGTAAGATAAAACCAGGAGATACACAAGCTTGTGTTTGAGAAACTAATATAATGGCATATTACATTAATAATGTAAATATTAAGCATTTTAGTGATAGGGCTCATGATCATTTCTTTTGTCATTTATGTGTAGTGTTTTATAAGTAATATCACAATAAGCAATATATAAGTATGTCAGTTGTATATACACTGTACACATGTCTCTATTTGTAAATGTTCTATACTTAACATTGATGTAACCATCTGTATAACAATTTAACAACTGGACTCACATATAAATATAAACATATTATCAGTATAAATAGGTATGCATTTATATGAAGTACAGTACCTGCCTATCTTTGAAAGTTGGGTGGTCAAGAAGACGGTAAAGCTACCTGATTTTTAACCTAAGCAATAAGTTGCACAAGAACTTCAGAGAAGTGTTCTTATTTTAAAATAAAATGCCTCTGTATTTAATATTAAAATAAGGAAATAGAGAGCTCTGTAGAGGTTCCTGGGAATGAAGAAAAGTATTTTCAACCCTAATGGAAGATTTGTGCTGGTCTATATTCAGCAGTGGAAAAATGAACATTTATTTTTAATGTGTAGTTACTAAATGAAGTGTGAAGCCTCTTTTTCAGATTAATATAAAAACATTTCTTAAGGCTTAATGCCAAAAGGAAGAAAAATAATGAAACAACTAATACATAACTTCTATTCTGAAAATTAATGAAAAAGGAAAAGAAGAGGCAAGTTGTGCTGGAAAACTATATGAGAGTACGCAGTTCATAAACTAGTTAAAACACAAGAAATAAGTAATGTGGTCTAGAGCAGCTTCTTAATCTTAGAAAAACTGGGCTTCAAGAGAGAGGTTAAAAAATATCTTCCAGCTGGTGTCTCTCTGATCTCAGGAGGCTGAGATCTGAGAATATTGGTTCAAAGACATCCAAGGCACAAAAGTCGGTGGGACTCTTATCTCTAGCCTATCTCTAGCTGAAGAGATCAGGGACAAATGTCCAGGCCCAGAGTTCAAGCCCCACAAACAACAACAACAGAAAGGAAAAGAAAAATGTCTACCACTAAGGGAATTCAAGAAATAACACCAAATTTAAAAACACGTTCAAGTGATTTCAATAGTGCTTTAGAAAAGGAAAACTTGTTAGGCAAAATGTGCCTATAAAGAGATGCTCATTTGATCTGAAATTGTACTCATTCTTTTCTCAACCCGGACACAGATTAGATCTTGATGTGATTTTCTTCCTTCCACTAGCCAACACCACGTTTCTCTTAAATCACTCTGAAACCTCCAAATATCCTTGTAGAGTGATGATGTGATATACCATGTGTGTCTTGTGTTGTTTTTGTTTGCTCTTGCTCACAAAAATTAATGTCCAGCTTCTAATTTACTGTTTTGTTAAACCTGGACTATACATCCATTCATTATGAAAAGATCAAGTCACATACAAACTAAAAATGGATTGCCCATGTGTACAGTATGCTTCTGAACAGGGCATGAAAAAGCCTGACCAATACCCATGATGGTCACCTGTTAGAGATGAGGCTCATCCATGGCACTGAAGATGCCTCCTGTCCTGTGCTACTTCAGATACTGAAAGCTAAGATCATATAATTTGTGGTATTTTATTCAAAAGTAAGTTTTCAGTCACCATTGAAGGCCTTACTAGAAGCTTTTCCTAGTATCCTATCTAAAAACAGTCTTCCACCTGGGATGACCACATATAAAGCTTTAAGACAGAAATTATAACTCAACAGTAGAGTGAATGCCTAGTATGTCTGACATTCTGGGTTCAATGCCAACCATAACAAAAATGCAAACAGTTTATAAACAAGATGAACAGGCCTGGTAAGATGTTAGCAAAATATCCAGAATTAGACATAATAAAATTTGCTATCTCCTCACCAAATCTTGCAGGACATTTCTTTAGTTCATTTTCTTCTGTATCTGTTTTTCTGGGTCCTTCCCTCCTTTTTTTTCCTCTTTCTGTCTTGCTCTCTCTCTCCAAGTTGGAATATTTATTAATTGCTATTATAAAAGTAATAAGTATATAGTTTAATAATGGTAGTATTATTGGTGGCAGTTAGAGTTTATGTACAATGAAAGAAAAAGAAAGGAAAAAGAGAGAAGGAAGATGGAAAGGAAGGAAGGAAGGAAGGAAGGAAGGAAGGAAGGAAGAGAGGCAGACAGAAAAAGATAAAGACAAAGAAAGAATAGAACACCAGTCAATCATGTCTACAATTCTTGTGATTTCTTAGGCATACAAGTTCGAGTGAATTAATCTAAAATTAACTGAAAAGCCAGGCTGGAGGCCTGGATAAAGTAGCAGAATACTAAAGAATCAACCTTCTCTTTTATTACAGAAATCATAATGGCATTCTTTTCTCTTTTTTCCCCATATTGTTAAGTTCATGTGGTTACTGTATCTGACTTTGTTGCCTGGTATATTGTATAACCATTTATTCGTTCATTTGAAATAGGGAAAGGAAGGGAGAAAACAAGATGATTGGGAGGGGTGGGGTGTGGGGCATGTCACATCAAGGGTAAAAGGCCTACCTCGTGGCCCAGTGCTCACTTCCTAGTTTTGGAGATCCAACCTGCCTGTCTCCAGGTTGGGAGGTTTGGCTGTGGTTTGTGATGTAAAATAAGGCTACTTCGAACCCATGGATTGAACCCATGGATTGACCCCACCGCCCTCTCTGACCGCACCTACCCCTGTCCTGCCTACTTTTATGCTAATAGACAATCCTGCTTCTTACTTTAGCCCCTGGTTTTTCCCATTAAATGAGTCTGCCCTGACATTCTCCCTGGCGGGTCCGCGTCTTCCCTCTGGAGAGGGAGGGCTGGGTGAAGGTGGCCAGCTGGCCCTATCCTTTCTCGGTCTTAGTCGGGGAGTGTTCTCTTTGCCCTTCCTGCTGGTCAGGAGGCAAAGAGTGCTAAAAACCCGCACAGTGAGGGAAGAGGAAAAGTGGGAGAAAAACACGAGAAAGGCTATCAGTGTTCAAGAAGTAATGCATCCACTACCTGAAAAATTTAACTGTAACCCCTCTATACATTACCCCGACAATAAAATACAATAAAAATACTCCAAAAATTATCTTGCAAAAATAAGAAAATAGAGGACATACAATACTAGATCTCAAGAGTTATAAAGTTAAGATCATTAAGGCGGCACTAATTTGTAAAAAGCAAAACAAATAGTATGAAGTCTAGCATTGTATGAGCATCTGATTTGCAATGTATTTGTAATACATTATTAAAGTAACTGGTGAATCATAGGAAAAAGAAATCATGAACCACACTTTGTACCAAATCCCCCAGTTTAATACAAGTTTAGGTCTAAATTTGAAATGTTAGAAATAACATATCTGGCAACAACAGAATATCCTCATGATCTTGGTGGTGGTAGGCTGGAATAAAATTTAAAGCTTTTTAATATGCTTCATACCAAAAAAGAAATCATAATGGCATAGAAAGAATACTCTCCCTGACATAGCAAATAGTTTACTATAGTGAATTTTATTTTCCTCTCTGTGACTTGAGACTAATTTATTTTACTTTATTTATCTATTTTTATTGGTCATGGGTCTTGAGCTCAAGGACTGGGCATTGTCCCCGATATATATATAACTGATACAAATCTGTGTTGATTTCTACTAGAAAAAATCCTTAAACATTTGTAATTCTGAATAGAAGCAAATGAATACTACTTGAGAAGCAATATCTCTAATATAGAACATTCTCCATTTAGTTCTTCCTTTAATTAATTCTTCTTGATGGTGGTTCAGGCTAATCCATAGGCAGAAATTCATGAGTTTTATTCATTTAAACTTTTGTTTCTTGGCATCACAGATGATACTATTAAGTTTATGGTTTTAAGTTGAACAATAACCCTAATCAGGACTTCAACATGCTCTTTTCTAGCACTAGAAGCCACATTTGGTAGTAGAAAGCCCACAGATACAGATAGCTTAATTTTGGTAACAAGGTGACTTTACCTGCTTCCTCACCTCATCAACCTCAAGAAGAAAGTAACAGAAATGTATTCAATAACTGACAAAGACACTTAGTGGTGTAATTCCCAACTTACTCTCTATAAGCACACTGCTATAGATGGAACTGTGCTCCTTCCGAAAGTCTTTGCTCAAATTCTAAACAGCACTACTGAGTAACTTTACAAGAAATACAGAAATGATGCCAATGTAACTGTTTAAGTTAGTGTGGCAAATACAAGGTACAATTGGGCTTCCATCCAGCATGGATGGTGGTAATACAAAGAAGCCATGTGAAAAAAAAAACTGATATGCATGGAGGGATGATGACAGGAACAGACACAGGAAGAAAATAAGCTAAAAAACATGGGTACTGTGTTCTTCATTCAGTGTTACTGATAGTGTAGCTATTGGCAGCCACAAGAAAGGCCTGCTAAAAATCTTATCCTCATGCCTTCAGAAAGAGTTTGCTCCAACCAAAACATTGGACTTTGGATGTCCACCCTCTAGAACCATGAAATAGTTACATCTCTGATTTTTTAAACTTCTCATTTTGTATTATATAATCATATCAACTCTAGAGTATTGACTCTTCCCTAACTTGTGTCATTAACCCCCACAATAATATTTTCTCCCTCCACCAACACTGTGGTCTTGCCTCCCAGATCTCTAGGCAGAAGTGAGATAAAATAGAGGTCAGATTATGTTCATCTGCTCTGGTCTTCATCATGTTCTTTTTAAAAAGAAATACAATCTCACAAAATCAAACTCTCACAAAATGAAACACTATAAATTATGAAACTAATACGAAAATCCTTGAGAAACAAATCATTAACATGTAGTACATAATAGACTATACAGGAAATTCATTTCAAAGGTATTACCATTAATTATACCTGTCTGTGACATAATTATAAAAATCTGAATAATGCAGAGGTTTATATTAGGAAATAACATTTATTTTAATTAGGTTATATAACAAGTCTGACATACATTGAACTTGCTGCCTGCATACAGATTCTGAGAAATCCTGGGAGATAAAAGCCTCTATTCTGGTTATTTCAAATTTTACATGAATTCTCTGTGATTTTGTTCTCTCTAAACTGTCATTACATGTTGACCATCGAGTTGTGCATATTTACTGTCTTGTCTTTTGGATATTTCAACAATTTCACTTTCCGTTTAATAATAATAGTGATGTTAGATTTTACTCTACCTGAGTTGAATTATCACACATCCTAAAAATAATTTTCCCATATCTGGAAAAACATATTTCATAATGACTGGCTCCAACTGAGATGAAGTTTATAGACTTTTCATCATTTAATATTGTAGTATGTTATAACCTGCTATGATTTATTTTTCAACCCAGAGTATGATGAAATCATTTTACACATGTCATCCCATGAATCTCCCAAATTATAATGTGTGATGGTTAAGATCCTTATTTAATATATGTAAAAACTCAACATAGTTATAATTAATTTCCTTTTTCTAATATAAATTTTATTATAAAGGTGATATGCAGAAGAGTTCCAGTAACATAAGCAAGGTCATGAGAACCTTTCTTTTTGAACAATGTTTCCCCTTCCCTAATTTTCTCCTACTTCCCCACTTTGCCCAACTCCCTTCACGGTTGAATTGGTACACCCTTCCTTCTAACATTTCTGTGATTCCCCTTCCTATCCCCAAAAACCATGCAAGACAAAGGGTGCAAAATCAAAAACAGTGACAAGAGAGAATAAAACAAATGGGGAAAAAGAAAGAAAAAAAGGAAAGAACTACAAGCAGTACATTATAAAAACCACTTGTTTCCATTTCTTGAAGTTCATTTTGATAGGCTTCATTTTCTATGGTCATATGCACATAGCAACTGAGCCATTGTGATCCTCTACTAAGAATAACCTAGACATATTCTAGTTATTACAAATGAGGCCTATGTTTCTTTGGGTCTGGCTTTCTTAATAAAAATTTTTCCAAGTCTTCCTATTTCTGAAGGAAAGTATAGAATTCCAATGTGTGTGTGTGTGTCCGCACGTGTGTGGATGCACATGCGTGCATGCACTCATGTACCACATTATTTTGGTCCATTCATCTACTGAGGGTCACCCGAGTCGAGTTCATATCTTACCTCGGCTAAAGATTTCTGCAATGAACATAGTTGTGTAGCTAGCTTTAGCGTCACCTTGTGTGTGGTCATTTGACATAATTGTCAATGGTACCCCAGATTACAAAACCTAGCTCAGGATTTAAAATCCATTCTGTATGTTTCATCATACGCCCTTACTTATTCTGGCATAAGGTGATCAGCATCATGACATTACCTATATTATTGTATTTTTGATTTTGATAACAAAAATGCCTGAGAGTAGCTAAATGTTAAAGAAAAAAGAGCATTGTCTCATAATTACACGGTTTAAAGGTACAATGCAACTCTCAGTACTGATAAAGACCTTATGGTGGGTAACGGCACACCAAAAGGCACACAGGTGAGAAGAAGAGACATGTGGAGACATAAGAAGCCAGAGAGACGATGGGGATAAGAGTGTGGCTTAGTGGAATCCAGTTCCTGGATTCCATTCCTCAGCATCACAGAAACTGAAAAAACAAACAAACAAACAAAAAAACAAAACAGAAGTGGTGCTGTGGTTCAAGTGGTAGAGTGCTAGCCTTGTGCACAGAGAAGTTCAGGAACAGTTCAAGCCTCACAACTGGAAAAAAAAAATAATAATCCTTTCAAAGCCATGACCTCGGGCCTGGAGTTTAGCCTAGTGGTAGAGTGCTTGCCTAGCATGCACGAGGACCCGGGTTCAAAGCCATGACCTCAAGGACTTAAGCATTCCCATGGTTTTCCCATCTTTCACATTGCTATATGGAGGACAAAGCCTCCAACAGCCCACACTAGGAGGCTGCCACAGGCTAAAGCAGCACTAACCACATCCAGAAGAAAAAAGTAATTTCACTTCCTTAGCTTACATCATTTTAGAAGAAGGTGATGGTATCTGCTTTTCTTTTTTGAAATATTGAAAAGAAATAATTATTACCTACAAAACAATTACAGGACCCCAGAGTTACAAACCCAGTCTGGCTTTATTTATGTATAAAATACCATGATAAACCCACTTTGTGCACTTAAAACTAAGAATAATGCGTACATAAATCAGGTCCTTTCCTAATAGGAAATAAGGTGAACAGAAAGAGCAAAGGTGAAAGACTATGGTCAAAGTATCAAATGTGCCTATGTAAAAGCAGAACAATGGAACTTATTATTGAAGCATTTTAACACATAAAAATGGAAGCTTATTTTAACATGCCAAATGAAACCCCTGTACAACTAGTTGACATTAATTTTAAAGTGTGTGAAATTAAAGTAGTACAGTACTGGATTTGCCTTTGCTAAGACACTAGAACCAAAAATGAAATTTTAAATGTCCTTTTTATTAATATATAACAGTCTGATTTTTGTCTAGCAGCCCAATTAGCATTTCTTTCATTTTATAACACATCTATTTCTTACCTGTTATCTGCCCTTCTCTGTAATACATCTTTTGTTTTTTTCCCTTAGGTTGCATGCTTGATTTCATTTTAAAAGTTAATTATTACAAGAATAAATGTTTCAGATACTTTCTGTCTAGAAATGCAAATTGGTTTGTGTCTAAAGACATTAAGAAGCCAAATTTCAAAGTCTCCTTTCAAATTGATCTGAAATCTGAAGGATAAAATTGTAGAGTAGAGTTGCTCTTATAAATGCAGTCATCAAAGAAGCCCATATGCTGTTTGGTTCATATGCTATTACATTTCATAATGGTCTTTGAATGAAAGATGAAAGTGAACATCATTTAAAGCAGACAATTCATGCAGAGATGGTCTTTAAAGACAGTTATCTATTGATGAAAGATATCAGTATCATTATGTACTTGTAAAGATGAAAAGGAATGAACAATTCTGAAAAAGGAAAATGTGAGATAGAATAATCTAGAAATTGATTGTCACGAGAAAGAACAAGTTACTTGTTTCAAGAAAATGCGGTAAAGGTACTAGGAATGTTAGGTGGTATCAGATGCCAGATAGTATATTGTTCTACACAGGACTCAGTAATTCTATCTTCACTTATTCATTCATAGCTTTTATTAAATAAAAATGGTGAAAGAAGTAATCTTGCTAGCCTAATATTCAATTCATATCCCTTATATATTCCACTTTCTCTTGTAGTTAAGAGAATCATATGATTAACTTCAACACATTGAACGTACACTGGTGTTACATGTGATCCTTCTGAGAAAAGGAAATTAAAATGTTAAAAAGTGTCAATTTCTCATTTCCTTTGCTTTATCAATCAGAGGGAAGATCTCTCATGTAAAATGACAGACATGAAAAACTAGGAGCTTTATTTTGAGACATTGAGAACAAAAGTTAATCATTTCTACAATCCAAGCCAATTACTCTTAAAAATATACCTTTCAGGGGCCGGGAATTTGGCCTAGTGGTAGAGTGCTTGCCTAGCATGCACGAAGACCCAGGTTCGATTCCTTAATACCACATACATAGAAAAAGGCTGGAAGTGGTGCTGTGGCTTAAGTGGTAGAGCTCTAGTCTTGAGAAAGCCCAAGGAAAGTGCTTAGGTCCTGAGTAAAAGCCCCAGGACTGGGAAAAAATATATATATACCTATCATAAACCACATATTCTTACTATATATTACTGTTCTTGTAAGCCATACTAATATAAAGGTACAGTCAGTTCAGATTTCATTTTGTAAAGGAGCATATTTAACTTTGTTCTCATTCAGTTAGAAAAATCATGAATGTGGGCTAGAAATGTGGCCTAGTGTTAGAGTGTTTGCCTAGCAAGCATGAAGCCCTGGGTTTGACTCCTCAGTACCACAAAACCAGAAAAAGCCAGAAGTGGCACTGTTGCTCAAGTGGTAGAGTGGTAGCTTTGAGCAAAAGAAGCTCAGAGACAGTGCCCAGGCCCTAAGCTCAAGCCCCAGGACTGGAAAAAATATAAATAAATAAATAAATAAATACAAACATGAATGTAATTCTCAACATTATGATAGTTTAGGACATGAAAATATGTCCACAAATAATGACTTCATGACTAAAAGTACAAGTTTTTAAAATTTCTATTCAGTAGTTACATAAAGAGGTTTCAATTCAACATACCAATTTATGATTATAACACATCTTGATCAATGTCACCCCTTGCAAATTAAAATTAACTTATGCACTTTGGAAACATTAATATTGCAATACTCTAAACCATACTAAAAATTTTTTTGTAGAAACTTTATACATTTGCTTTAATCAAGTGCCTGGTATACATGGTTAAATGTATCTGGGGGGCACATGAGTAATATAAATTCTAAGTGGAAAGTTACCTGTGAAGCAGTTTTAAATTATTTTCATAGGTGACTTTTTTTTTCCTTCTTCACTAGAGCCAAGGCTCTGATGAAAAGTTCCTATACTGTGACATTCTATGGAAGAAGGTGCTTCTTTTCTGTTCACCTTTTCACCAAAGTCATTATCTTTCACACTCCCAACAGACAACCTTTCCTGACTTTCCATGTTGTAGGGCTCTGGCATTGCAGGTTCCACCTCTCAGAAGGCCTATTAAAATCCAAAGGCTTCTGACCCTTGGCAGGGACTCTCAGAGCAGATGTTGACATCAGAGATTAGTAAATTTTCACACCTTATACTTTTTTTTGTAGTTTTTGACCTCTATGACATTTTTTTGCTGTCTTTCTAACTGAACTATGAATTAAAATGAGTTGTGTTAATCATGAATTAAATGAGTTGCTTTAATATGATTATTGAGTATTCTTTAGTTTGTCAAAATTAATGGTGATATGACATGGTAAATAAAAAACAGTAAAGCAGTGGTATATGCATTGCTAAAAATATATTTGAGTGTGTATATAGTCATGTATACATATGCCTGAATGTATATGTATATATTTATGTATACTTATAAGTATGTTTATATGTGTGTATATAAACATATATATGTACATGTGTCTATACATATATATGTAAATGGTATGATGATATAAGCAAAGAAAGTGCATTTCTCCATTTAATTGTATTTCTAACCTTTACACATCATACGTCCCATTTTCTAGTATGTGCTTAAATGGTAACTGAAGTTGTAAGAAGTGTTAATATGTCCATCTACAGTTATTGTAAGAACAGATTTTGTTATGGAATGGCTTACAACAGCTACTTTATATACCTTCAGTTAATTTCATCACTAATTGTCAGGAATTGAGACTGTGGTCTCTATAGCAAGATCAAAGAATGAAGTTACAGGTTTTATAAAGAAACTACACAGAAAACCTTTAATTCGTTGACGATAGCTACCCTGAGGGAAATTAATTAAAAAATAACAATAAAGCAGACATAAAGAAGACTTAGGGAAGAATTTACAATCAGAAGATAAGCATGAGTTAATTGTATTGAAATATGAAAATGTTATCAAAAGTACCTAGGGAAGGAAAAGCAAAATTTTAAGATATCCCAGTTAGGAGTAACGTAATGATTGAGACTAACCAGCTCAAAGACAAAAATGTGAGCATTACATGCAGAATATGGAATTCCTGCTATCTGGAATAGTCCCCAGCATATCATCGCTGAAATTGGAACAGATGCAGTGTTTAAGTGAGATCCAATGAACCTTGTCTATAACTTTGCAGAATATTTGCTGCAGGAAGGGACACCATGCACACCACAAATGCCTTCCACTTGATCTAATTGTTATTTCCCATCATGCCTGAGGCATTTCGGTAAAGCGAGCCCTGAGCTCTATATATTGTTCCATCATTTATTAAGCTGGAAAGTTAAATACAAGCTATAAATGTAAATACTGAAATGCTCTCAACATGGTAGTGATTATGGAGCTATCATACATCTGTGAGTCACTATAAAATACCTCTTTCTGCAGCACACTGGGGTTTGCTATCTGAATATTGAGAATGTCTTCATTAAAAAAATATCTTTTCTATTTCAAATCGGTTTAGAGATTATTGCATATAGGGGTTTTTAAGGATTAAGTTGATGCGTGGCTTTGTTCTTTATTCAGGGCTTAATACTTTCATTCTCAATAAGATAAATTTCCATTGTCTTGCAAATAGGTTGCCAAGACAATCTCTTTGAGGCATACAAAACAAGAGTTTTACATCCAGACAGAAATCTTCTCCGGCTCTGAAATTGTATGATAGTATGTTACACTGCTTTAGAATTATAATAAAACTTCACCAACAAATATTAAGTAAAAGCTAGCTTATGAAGTTTTGAAACCTCATCTGCCTTAAACTTCCTTGTGGTTATATACATGAGGAGCAGCTCTTTTCTTATGAAACTTTCTAAAAGCACTAGCTCTGTGTGGCTGTGTGATTATACAACAAAAGGGAAAATGGATGGGGTAAGATTATAAAAAAAGTAATATGAAGAAGGTAGCTAAATATTGGCATCTTTTGAAGACGAAACCAGGGAATGAAAAACAGACCGGAAAAAGCTGGAAAGCAGGGGCAGGGAGTTTGGCCTAGTGGTTAAAGTGCTTGCCTAGCATGCATGAAGACCAGGGTTCGATTCCTTGGCACCACATACATACCAGATATGGTGCTGAGGCTCAAGTGGTAGAGCTCTAGCCTTGAGAAAGTCCAAGGACAGTGCTCAGGCCCTGAGCTCAAGCCCAGGACTGGCAAAAAAAAAAAAAAAGCTGGAAAGCAAAATTAGAAAAAGATAATGCCTTTCCTCAGGTTTCCCAGAAAAGAGATTGTGTTAGGATGATTTGTAGATCCCAGTATGAATTTCAAAGGACCCATGAATAATTTTAAGTATATGAATGTGATGGTGAGTCTCAGTCATCAACTTGACTGCACTGACAGATGCCTAGAAAACTGGTAAATAGACATCTAGGTGTATCTATGGGGGAGTTTCCACTGATTGGATATATCTGAGCACAATGCATAGTGAAGGCCTAACATTAATATGAAAAGAATTGTCCATAAGTATGGGGCCAAGATGGAACAAAAAGGGAGGGAAGAAAGAAGTTTGCCCCCTCTCGTCCCTTCCTGAAGAGATGTGGTATCTTGCTGTTGCAGTGGACTGTAGGTTTGAGACTCCAGATTCTCCAGCCTTTGAACTCTGACCTGCCCACTAACAGGTGTTCTATGCAATAGCAGAAATGTATGGTTCTAAAATGGCAGGTCTGGCACTTGCCCCAAATAAACAAAAGCAATGGTGAAAAGGCAGGAAAGGACTTTAAACAATACGATTTTGTCATGAAGACAAATGAAAAAAAATGAGATTAAACATCTCAATCAATCTTCTGAGATTCAAGTTAACAGAGAACAATCATCTTGGTCAGAGTGAGGCCTAGTTCATCTTTGTCTTTGTTCTGATTCTGCCAGTTGGCTCAACGCAGTTTATTGTTTCAAGGGCCAATCCGTTTTCCCTAAAATGATTCTCCTCTTTAGGATTATCTCATCAAGGAGTGATGTCTATGAAAATGTACTATTCTTTGAATCCAATGTGACTGCATCTTTAGGGCAATGACTGGAGACTTACAGGTGTCCTTTCCTAGTTCTGTAAAAAGACATTGCCTTTGGCACAAATGGATGGCATCAATGGTTTCTAGAGACACTTCTGATATGATCAGTACACCTGCATGAAGCCATAACAGCCTGAACCAAAGTGTTAAGGCAAAGGAGACAGAAGCAAAGACAACATGAAGAAAAGGATGCTAGGCTTTTTCTGCTGTAGTTACATGTGGGTCTGTATGAGAAGACAGTGCTTTTATTTTGGCAAAAGAAGTTTCTAGAGACTTCTTAGCACAGCATAACATTCTAGAAGATTTTTAAGGCCTTAAGTCAAAGACTGGAGTGACCTCATCTGTCCTCTTATTCAGAAACTTATACCTTTGTGGACTGAGTAGCTAATGGTTTAGAAACCACTCAGTCTGCAGGCTCCCTTTACAGGAATATTGAACTATTTAGCTCCTACTCATATAAATCAATCTAATAAGTGCACATATATGTGTGTTGGATCAAATTCAAACATAACACTACATAGGCATTCCATCCTGATGCTTAAATTTCAGTCTCATTCCTAATGTGGTGAATTTGAGGTGCCACAAGAAGATCATGTCAAATCTCAAGCCAGAAATTCTTGGTAGTATATGGCTACCTATGATATACATTATGATTATCATATGCTGACAGTTGTACCTCCTTAAGTAGTAAGCAGGATAAAATATTGATATATCACACTCTTTGTAAGCATTGAAAAGTTGCAATGTCTGAGTCTCAGTAATCAAGAAAGGAAATTAATTCTTAAGATTAATGTGGGTCAATTTCAACCAAGTTGTATTTATAGATACTTTTAGAATGCAACAAATAGGATATAACTAATTGGCTGATTCTTTTTGGTAAAATAAAAATTCTGTATGGACGCAGTGATCTGTAATAAGAGCAGGTTGGATATTCAGCATTGTTCTGTCAGGTGCAGTAAGTAGAAGCCAACACTGTTATGCCCATGGCCAAGATTCCAAGCCTTTTGGACTTATTGTACCATATGAAGATGGCTGCTGAAAAGATGAGGTGATGTCAAACTACTCAATTGTTTTGTGCCTTTAATGTGATATTGTCTCTATCATTGTAAAAAAAAAATTAGTGCTTTGGCTCCACTCATAAGAAAATTTACACGAATTCTTTCCAGGCCTCACACAAGCCCCTAACCATTAAGTCAAGTTATTTATATCAATTCTTGTAAAGCAATTATATCATGAACTCAGTTCAGTAAAAGTTTGCTACCAGCACTTACCTAAGGATATAGTCATTGGAGATTCTCAGTGATACTGATGCCTTTCTCACACCAGAGGCTTCCATTGTGATTTGACCTTTGGATCTCTTACATAATATTAAGGGTATCAATGTTTGTGAAGTAATGTACCTTCTATCTAGTGAATATAATGTAACCTTTCTATTAATTACGATAAAAATATATGAAAAAAGAAAAATAACTAAAAGCAAAAGAATATTATTAGCTGGTGGGGTTTTCTGGGTTATCACAGAATATTTGCTTTCTTTCTGTTGGTGGTGGGACTGGAACTCTGGGCCTGGGCATTGTCCCTGAGCTCTTCAGCTCAAGGCTACTGCCCTACCCCTTGAGCCACAATGCCACTTCTGGTTTTCTGGTGATTAACTGCAGACAAATGTGTGTGAGGGACCTTTTAGTGTCCCAGATGGCTTTGAACTGTGATCCTCAGATCATAGCTTCCTAAGTACTTAGGATTACAGGTAAGAGCTACTGCACCCTGCTTCTACCACAGAATATTATAACATCTTTACATTAGTTTTCCTTCCTCTACAAGTCTTCTAGAGTTGAGCATACTTGGCATAACTGAACCAACTACCTGTTCCCACATTCCATCAGCCATTACAGCAAGAGTTTAACATCAGTTCCTGGGTTGTGTTGATATGCTAAACCTATATAATCTTACCAAACTCTGCCCACACTATCCTTTGTATTCCATCTCATATACAGGTCCATCTGTAGAATTCTATGAGTTCCATTTCCTTACAAATGGGGAAATGTCATTCTTTCTGACAGCAGCATAGAATTCCATTGTGTATAAATACCACATCTTGTTGATCCACTCATCAACTGAGGGACATCTAGGTTGGTTCCATATCTTTGCTATGATAAATAGTGCTGCAATGAACATCATTGTGCTAGTGGATTTAGTCTGTCCTTGTTTCCGGATGACTGGGTAAATGCCAAGTAGTAGAATTGCTGGGTCATAGGGGAGCTCTATGTTTAGTCTTTTCAGGAACTGCCATACTGCTCCATAGTGGTTGAACGAGTTTGCACTCCCACCAACAGTGTAGTAGTGATCCCTCCTGGCCACATCCCCTCCAGCATCTGTTGTTATTAGTTTTCCTGATCCTGGCCATTCTAACTGGAGTGGAATCTTAAAGTTGTTTTGATTTGCATTTCTTTTATGACCAGAGATGTTGAGCATTTCTTTATGTGTCTATATGCCATTTTTATTTCTTCTTCAGAGAAGACTCTTTAAGTCTTTGGCCCATCATATTAAGTGAAGTAAGCCAGACTCAAAGGAACATACTCCCAAGAGTCTCCCACATTTGTCAAAATCAGTAGAAAACCTTGGGCTCTCCTAGGAGAGATTTACAATAGAACAAAATCTAAAGACATAAGGCCAAATAGTATGACACTAAATGTAAGGACCTCCAGGATAAGGAAACAAAAGCCATATAATGAGTGATTGTTGTCCTTGATGTACTATGTTATCTCTCATCTCTTTTGCTATCCCTTGGTTATCTCCTATTGTTACAATATTTCACCTTGTTATCTGATATATTTTATATGTGCCTAATTGGTTATTTGAAATTGGAGAGGGAAGGGGGGAAATCAAGATGAGCAGGGAGAGGGGAGGAGGGAAATGGGGACCATGTCATGAGAAAGAGTATCAATGTTTCTGAAGTAATGCACCTTCTATCTGGTGAATATAATGTAACCCTTCTACTAATTACAATAAAAAGATCTAAATTAGAAAAAAGAATTCTATGAGTTCTTAAGCAGAACTGAGGATCCTTTCTGTCCTTTAAGTATAACTAGTATTTCCTAACCAAAATTTGCTGTATGGAATCTAGTAACCAGGTGAGGTGATACAATTAGAACTTGGAACAAGTAACCTTACTCGCTTTAAAGGCAAAGGTTTCTCCACATTTTCTTCTGGGTGAAAATGCTGGCCTTCCACATGGAATACTTTTGAAGACCCAGAGACCTCAGATTACATTTTTAGGGTTCTTAACTGTTTTGACCTAGGATTTCCTGTTCCAGATCTCAAGTTCCTTACTCTGTCAAATCTGTAGAATGGAGAATTACTTACATTCTCACTTTCTCTGAGTCTCCCTTGCTCATAATTAAATCCATGGACCAACCCAAAGCTTTATCTGCCCTCAAGCTGTGGGAGATGAGTCTCCTTAATTCTTCCATTAAATGCTTTAGTGCTTCCAATTAAAGAAATTAAATTCTTTAATTTCCACTTTCCCTGAACTATTCAAACACCAAAGATAATGCATGCATAAGTCAGTCTTCCACTTGTGTTTCATACCACTTTAATATCAGAGACATTTTAATGCAAGTGCTTGTCAGTTTCTAGCTACTGTCATCTTCATTCATGGCTAGCTGACAGTTAACCAGATCTCAGCTACAACTCAGCTCCTGTTAAAGCTCTCTTGTTGCCAATTCATCAAGTTCCCTAAGCAAGAGATGCTTGGACAGGGGAACAGATGTTGAGGGAGCAGTATTAAGCACAAGAAGAAATGGAAGTAGGATGCAGTTGCAATAAAAGTATCAACTGTTTCCATGAGTTGGGATGACCTTTTAGAGGTGAGAATTGTGGCTCATTAAGGTTTTGTAATCGTGAAATGGTTACTATTTGAATTCAGCTTATCTTCAGAGAGGAGGGAGGTACTTTCAGCATCTTTTATTCTTAAAAGTTACCCCGCTATGAGTCATCAGTAGGTAACATCTGTCACTAAAAGAGGACTGAATGAGTCACTCCAGAGAGTCTACAGTCATTGCATATCATAGCATCTGTTTCAGCCAGGTTATTACACAACATAGAATTTGTTGCAAACTCTGGTAAAATGCTTTCCTAGTGTGTGCAAGGCTCCAAGTTTGAACCCTGTCAATGGAAAGAAAATGTTAAAAAGAAAAAAAAAAAGCATGACAAGTTGTAACATTGGTATACAAGCCAATGAATAAGGAAGGAAAAAAATCAAAGCATCAGATCAAAAATCTAAAGGAAAACTGGAGAAAAAAAAACTGCTAGCCAAAGAGAAGAAACAAAGGTCAAGTCTGACCAAGAAAAATGCATCGCTAGTCAGACGGTAAGCCAGTAATACAAGTTTTGACAAGAAAAGATCCAATTTCTATTCTATTCATTAGGTTTTTCTTCACTGAAGTGTGAGGAAAATGAAAACATAATTCAAAAGTCACAATGGGTAAGCAGGGAAATTCAGACACTTAGACTGACAAGTTCTCACTACTGATTATATAATGTATATGTCTATTTCCCATTATACTAAGAGATGCTTGCTTATTTGTAACCCATATTAATTAACTAATAAATGCTAAATAAAAAATAAGATACTCCAGCAATTTGGTGTGCCAAGTAAATTTTTCAAATGGAATGTTATATCTTTTTATATTTTTATAAAGAAAGCTTTCATATTTTATATAATGAAGCTATGCCATTCAGCACCATAATACCAAAATGAATTTATATCATTTATAACTAATATGGTTATAAACTTGTCAAAATATTTGTTTTGGAGATCATGGAATCTTTTGACAAGTTAGGCTTTGAAGAGAATTGCATCCTGTAACTTATTGTAACACAATAAAAGTTCAACCAACTTCTGTTTAAATGCAGTGAATTCAAAATACCAGGAAGCATTCATTTCAATTTAGATACCCTCTTAATCAAGCTGGTATGAAATTATCCTAATTGAAAATAGTTGTCAAGAAATAATGTGTCAATTTCAGCAATATTTGTAAAATTAATGATAAATATAGTGTGAGAATCAATTGCGATATACTTTATTGCATCCATGGATATATAGATTAGTCTATATTTTTAATGTTTTTCTACAGCAAATGTCCAGAATATCCAAACTAATATATATATGTATTTCAAATGTCTACAGGCCATTTTTCTTTCTTGTTCAGAGAAGACTCACTTTAAGTCTTTGGCCCATTTTTTTAATGGGATGAGTGTTACTTTGGAGATTAGTTTTGGAGTGATTCAATTTTTGGAGCTGTTGATATATTTTAGATATGAGGCTTTGTCCATTGTATGGTTGGTTAAGATCTTCTCCCACTCTGTAGGCTTCCTAATTAGTTTACTAGCTATGTCCTTTGCCATACAAAAGGTCCGCAGTTTAATGCAGTCCCATTTATCCAGCCTTTCTCTGATTTGCTGTGATTCTTGGTCCTTATTAAGAAAGTTTCAACCTGTGCCAAGGAGGTCTAGTGTATCTCCTATTCCTTCTTGTAAAGTTTTCAGTGTGTTGGCTTTTACCTCCAAGTCTTTGATCCATTTGGAGTTAATTCTAGTGCAAGGTGACAAAGAAGGATCCAACTTTAGTTTTCTGCAGGTGCTTAACCAGTTCTGCCAGCACAACTTGTTGAAGAGGCTGTCTTTCTTCCATTCTATTTTTTTGGCTCCCTTGTCAAAGATTAGGTGGCCAGAGGTCTGTGGTTTAATATCTGGGTCCTCAGTTCTATTCCATTGGTCTGCTCTTGTGCCAGTACCAAGCTGTTTTGACCATTATAGCTCTGTAGTAGAGTCTAAAGTTTGGAATTGAAATTCCTTCAGCGCTGTTCTTTCTGCTGAGAAGTGTTTTTGCTATACGGGGTCTTTTATTATTCCATATGAAATTTTGGATTGCCTCTTCTATTTATTTAAAGAATGACATTGGGATATTGATGGGTATTGCGTTGAATGTGTAGATAGCCCTTGGCAAGATTGTTATTTTCACAATGTTGATTCTTCCAATCCAGGAGCTTTAATTTCCTTTTTCAGGGTTTTAAAGTTTTCATCAAAAAGGTCCTTTACATTCTTAGTTAAGGTAATTCCTAGGTACTTTATTTTCTTTGAGGCTATTGCAAAAGGAGTTGCTTTCCTGATTATTGCCTCATTCCTCTCACTGTTGGCCTAGAGGAAGGCAGTTGATTTTTGAGGGTTAATTTTATAGCCTGCTACCCTTCCAAAGTTTTGAATCAGCTCAAGGAGCTTGGGAGTAGAGTCTATAGGATTCTTTAAATAGAGGATCATGTCATCTGCAAAGAGGGATAGTTTTACTTCCTCTTTCCCTACTTGGATCTCCTTTATGCTTGCTTCTTGCCTTATTGCACTGGCTAGGAATTCTAATACTATGTTAAAGAGGAGTGGAGAGAGTGGGCATCCTTGTCTCATTCCTGATTTTAGAGGGAATGGCTTTAGCTTTTCACCATTAAGTATAATACTAGCAGTGGGTTTGTCATACACAGCCTTTATTATATTGAGGAATGTTCCATGAATTCCTAGTTTCTCCAGAGCTTTTAACATAACATACTTATACATGTTCCTCAGACAAGTTCTATCTTAAACTAATATCACATTGTTTTAAAACCTTTCCTTAGAAATTCCCTCACCTGCTCTGCAATATGCAGAGCTTATTGCATATTTTTTCTGTTTTTCAATATAATTACAAGTAAAACTTCTACTTAGCATTTTCACTAATAGCTTTTTATTTGTTATATCATGTTTTTTAAATTAATAGTTCTCAATAATTCTTTTGCCACTATTTCTTGCCATAATAAAGCAATTATTAAATAAGTGGAAAATAATAGCCTAACAGAAGTTAATATATACTTAACCTTAAAAACAACTAAAATTAAAACCCAGTAGGAAGTTGTTGGGTGGAATGGTTATAAAAAATCATTATGGAAAAGGTAGTGATCCATTTGACAAGGAGGCAAATTGCTATGAAGCCATATTTCGATGGTAAACATGGAAATACTCATGCATATCTCAATGCATGTTAGTATATTTCATATACATCTTTGACATGCCAGCTGAGAGTGTCTAGAAATGGTTGAACCCTGGTAGTACAGCCGAGCTTGGCTTCTTATTCAATACTACAATCAAAGAAGCCCAATGATGTTTGTAAACGTGACCGATTTTCCAATAGGCCAGGGAATTTATAAATAAGTCTGAAATATCTTGAAGTGGAAAAAAAGGCTATTTTAAATATCAACCCAATCAACCAATCAACCAACCAAATAAAAACCCTAACAACAGTAACAACTTGAGGCACAGTTACATACTTCCTTATTAGGTTTTCTGATTTTATTCCTTTTTTAGATCTTAGACTTTCTGATATAAAGCATTGTTTAAAAACAGCTGGATGTGAAAGGGTATCAATATATGTGAATTAATGCATCTTCTATCTGGCAAATATCATGTAACCCTTTTATTAATTACAATAATATATATATATAACTGCTGGATAGGATGTAAAGAGTGAGAAGTATGAGCTCATTGATATTTAGACTATTGGACTATTGTAATCTAATATAATCAACTTATTATTCATTCAAATTATTCCAGGTTGATCACTGATATATTATTTCGATTGATTGCTTTATTACATTTAAAAATAAAAAAATTATTTTAGATCTCCCATGTAAGCATTTCTAACATCTTTAATATATTTGATTCTGTTTCTAATGAGATCAGATGAGGGTATCTTTTTGGGACCTACACTTTGAGAATCACAGGAAGGTGGGAAGGAGCTGCTGTTGCATAGATCCCTCAAGAATAAGATTTCAATTCCCAGACTTCTCACCCTCATACTGGTACATATCCAACCTATATCAGTTCATTAAAAGTAATACATAGTCCTATGAGTTATTTCTCAGCAGTTTCAGCTCCAAATAAAGTAGATTTCAGCTAAGATTTTATATTTTACCTGCCTCTCCAAGTTTCAGTATGATTTTAGTACAGTTTTCCTATCTTTATGGATGGGAGTTCCATCCTTATGGATCCAAGGAAAATCATTACTATTCATAACATTTTACATCTTGTAGGAATGAATTAATAACTTCCTAATATTCATATGTTCAATACGATTCAGTATTTAAATGCGTATGCATACATACATGTGTATGCATGTATCTGTTAGTATGGCATTTCTACTAGAGAGTAAAATCATCTGGGGACTGGCGGCTCAAACCTTAATCCTAGCTATTCAGGAGACTGAGATCTGAGGATCACAGTTTGAAGCCAGCCTGGGTAGGAAAGTCCATGATACTCTAATTAACCACCAGCCACCAGAAACCCAGAAGTTGAACTGTGGTAGAGACTAGTCCAGAGCAAAAAAATAAATAAATAAAACAGAAAAATCTTCCAGCCCCACAATCAACCAACAATATAAAAATAAATTAGAGCCAACAACAATATAAAAATAAATTAGAGTCAATGTGTGCTCCTAGAACTTCACTCCTGTGCTTATACACGAGGGATGGATATAAGACACTAAACAACACTGATGCCTGCACACTCCTGTTTATAATAGTATGATTCCCAATAGTTATTGACTCAATTTAGGTAAAAGGAAATAAATATGATATATGTATATGTATATATATATTTAGGATGCAGTATATATATGTATGTGTATAAAACAGAAAATACAACAATCTTTACAAGATATCTTGAAGTTAATTCTTGAGAACAGTTTTGGCCTCTGATATGCAAAGCGATCTAATAGAAGCCAATGATGCCCAATTTATCTCAATCCTCAACTTTATTTTTGCAGACTCATTATTCAGAAGTGTGTAGTTTTGCTACTTAAAAATTAAGCCGGGCGTGGTGGCCCACAACTGTAATCATAGCTATTCAGGAAGCTGAGATCTATTGATCTCAATTCAAAGCCAGCTTGGGCACTAAAGGCCATGATCACCAATTAACCTCTAGACAAGGAGAAGTGGGCTGTGGCTCAAGGGTAGAGAGATAGCCTTGAGCTGAAGAGCTCAGGGACAGTGCCCAGGCTGAGTTCAAGCCCCATGATGCACAAAATAAAAGAAGAAAGAAAGAAAGAAAGAAAGAAAGAAAGAAAGAAAGAAAGAAAGAAAGAAAGAAAGAAAGCGAGAGAGAGAGAGACAGAGAGAGAGAGAGACAGAGAGAGAGAGAGAGAGACAGAGAGAGAGAGAGAGAGAAAGGGAAGAGAGAAAAGAAAAAATATTGATTAAATTTTAGCAAATGAAACTAAGTTGAAGTGTTTTCTCCTTGCTTTGCCTATTTTGCTTATGCTTGTTTCTAAGTTGTTCAACACCAGAGCAAGACAGAGAAATATTATAGTCTTCATTATATAATTCATCAAGGCACTTATGACTAGTTTTACCTGAATAACTTAATCTCCTTTCCAAATGTCTGATTATTTAACAAAAGAAAATAGTACATAAAGATAAATGATGCATCTACTACCTGACAAATGTAACTTTAACCCCTCTATACATTATCCTGACAATACAAAAAAATATAGCATTTGGAATTAGAAATTCACACAGAATAAAAAATAATAATTGAATTATTATAATTTTATTTATAATAATTTCTAAAAAGCAAACAAACAAACATTGTCTCTGTTGACTGGTTCCACTATTTTCATTGGCATTAAGGCTCTTTAATATTCTGCAAACCTCATTAGCCAGGACTGCCTTTACACAACTCCAGAATTGTGTTTCATAATTGTTAGAGTGGATCCTAGATCAAAGGGGACGTACCCAAATTTATTTTAAAGGATGTTCTAAATTTAAGTTGTTCAAAATTCAGCAGTGCATGTTAAATTTTTCCAATTAATATGAATATGCCTTTCTCTAGGGAACATTTCTAACACTGGCTAAATATATTTTTCTAAGTCTACATTTAGAAAAATTCTTTTTAGCCTGATAAAAAGTCAGTGTATCTGACCTAACAGAAGTTCTGACTTTCTATGGCCGTTCCATACTTTCATTGAGCATTTCCTTCTCTATCTATTTCATTCTTCAGGGATTCCAAGTCTCTCAAGTAAGAGAAACAATAGAGAAGATACTACCAACTTTACTAACAATGGGAATTCTTGTACCTGTTTCCATTCCTACTACAAAAACCTGTGCTTTCTATTCTCCTGCTATAGACATCACAGTCTCCAGAAGACAATCACTGTTTCCTCCTAAGAACCCTTACTTCACTTTTACAATGAGAAATGGTTGGGCCAGAGGTTGATGGCTCCTGATTGTCATCCTAACTACTCAGGAGGCTTAGATGTGAGAGCTTAGTTTGCAGCCCATAGTGGAGGTTTTGCTTAAATTGCAGCGATTCATCCTTGAAATAAATAAAAAATTAATAAAAAAATAAGAGAAGCTCTGAGTTCAAGACATGATACAAGGACAAAAAAATAGATCTTTTTGTCCCGTAGTAAATAGCTGTCTTAGCAGTGCTACTTACAATAGCAAAGATATGGAACCAACCCAGATGTCCCTAAGTAAATGATTGGATCAAGATGTGGTATTTACACACAATAGAATTCTGTGGTGGCATCAGAAAAAAATGACATTGCCCCATTTGTAAGGAAATGAAAAGACTTAGAAAAAAATCATATTAAGTGAAGTAAGCCAGACCCAAAGGAACATAGGCTCAATGGTTTCCCTGATTTGTATATTTAGTAAAAACCTTGGATTCTCCTAGCAGAGGATTACAATAGCTCAAAACCTACATACCTAAGGTCATATAAGATGAGGCTAAATGAAAGGACCTCCAGGATAAGGAAACAAGAGTCAAATAATGTGGGACTGTTGTTCTTAATGTTATCTCTCATCTCTTTTGTTGTCCCTTGGTTATTCTCTATTGTCACAGAATCTTATCTTGTTATCTGATATATTATTTGTTAATAGGAAAGGGAAGGGGGAAAACAAGATGAGGGGAGGGGGTTGGAGGAGGGAGATGGGGACAGAAACATGAAAAGGGGTATCAGTGTGCATGAAGTAATGCACCTACTATCTGGTGAATATAACTGTAACCCTTCTATTAATTACAATAAAAAATATATGAGAAAAAATAAATAGCTGTCTTCATTACAATAAGCCCATGTGACCTTCTAGTCAAGGTATCCTAACTTCTTTTAGCTACGATAAAAATATAGGTCTAGACTAGGTTAAACAAGGCTGTATTTGAAATACAAGAACTAACAAATTGGAGAAAGCAAGATGATAAGTAGAATTCAAAAAAGCTCTCAAGTACCTGGTGATCACACATAATTGAGTTATTTAGTGAAACAGTTATTTTTGTGCTGCATTGCAAAGATATTATACTAAAGCTATTAAGGCCTCAAGTCAGTTGAATTACAAAAAAAAAAAAAAAGAACACTAGGCCCACCCAGTGGCTCAGGCCCATAATCCTACATATTCAGGAGGCTGAGATCTGAGGATTAGGATTCAAAGCCAGCCAGGGAAACAAAAGGACCTGAGATGCTTATCTCCAATTATTAACTTCTTGAAAAAACGGAAGTGGGGCATGGCTCAAGGGTACGGTGGTAGCCTTGAGCTGAAGAACTTAAGGATGACATGGGGCCCAGAGGTAGAGCCTACCCCGGAAGTGAAAAGCTCTGGGACAGCTCTTATGCCCAGAGTTCAAGCTGGGACAGGAATGTCTGTGTATCTCTTATCTTCAACTAAGCACCAAAAAGCTGTGGCTCACTTGGAAGAACCACAATGAAGTTCAGGGGCAATTCCTGGGCCCTAAGTTCAAGTTCCAGGACCAGTAGAAATAGCAGATGGCAAAAGAAAAGTGTCTAGGTGATAAATATGTCAAATTTTCTACAAGTGTTCTAGAAAACTGTCTTTTCTTCAACCATCCATTTACATACAAACAATGAATGAAGAAATTGAATCACAAGAATAATTTCTGAGCAATAGTAAATATCAGTATGATTATACATTTTTAGTGGAGAATACTTTTACAAAATTCTCAAAGAAATATGTATATGAAAAGATGGTTAAAGATCTCATTCATTAATTTTTATTTTTGTGTATTTGGTTCAATTTTTAAGTTTTTTATGTGTTACTGTAATTATAAACATCCATATTTTGAGGATATAGTGTTATGACTGGATAAATGTATATAACAAATAAAGACAGCTGGTTAAACATTACTTCTATACCATGTAAGTTTGCTCCAGAATAGATTAAAAAGCATATTAATACTATTTCAGAGTACTAATTGAACTATCATCACTATCCTCTAGCTGGCTTTGTGTTAAAAAGAAAGATAAAGATTTGATAAAGTAATTTATTTATAGTTTTGTGAAATATGTTCTGCTGAGGATTAATACTTTTCCCAAAATCACTCATTTGCAAATTTATATGCTTTCTTTATAATTGTTTTGTGTTGGACTATTTATGATTAAGTAAAATTAATGTTTAAATTAACAATTTAATGTAACTTATAAGTAAATAAATGGGAGGACTAGTCATTAGTCTTAGTACAGGAGTACAAATTCTCTAGTTCCCTCTCCAACTGTAGTGTCCATCATAGGGATTTTTATTTATTTGTTTGTTTGTTTGTTTGTTTTTTGCCAGTCCTGGGGCTTGAACTCAGGGCCTGAGCACTGTCCATAGGCTTTCTCAAGGCTAGTGTTCTACCACTTGAGCCACAGCTCCACTTCCAGCTTTTTCTATGTATGTGGTACCAAGGAATTGAACCGGGGTCTTCATGCATGCCAGGCAAGAACTCTACCACTAGGCCAAACTCTTGCCCCATCATCATAGGGATTTTGAAAAGATGAACAAGTAGAATTCTTTCCTTTTAAAGGTACAAAATGCATTACAGAAAGAAGTATAGCCACTCAGGAGCCTGCTACATAGTATACTTAGTAACTATGTGCTGAAAACACAAATGAATTTTATTCTGAAATTTATTCACCACTTTTCACTAACCTCCTGGTTCATTTTTGCCCCATTTTGAGGCTTTAATTTCTTTAAGTTTTTATTGATTTTACTATATTAATAATTGCACCTTGCTATGTAATTAAATGGTTATATAAACAAAAATTCAATCGAGTCTAGCAATAAAGGTAAACAGCCCTCACATCAGGTTACACAGGTTGAAATAATTGGGAATTGGTTGTTTCCTCTTGAATTCTACACCTAATTCTATTCTTGGATCTTATTTGTCATTGTGATTTTAATGCTCAATATATCTGGTTGGAAGGAGCACATGTTTAAAGTGTAGTAAACACATAATAAAAATTAAAGTACTGGATTTGACTCTTTTTACACATAACTAGCATCGCTTCTCAAAATATGCATGCATCATTGAAAATATGCTGTAGTGAAGGTTATATGAAAATATTTCTTTATTTTTTCCAATTGCCTAATGCATTTTCATTTCCACCTGGGCATTGTGGATTTTTTTTTCTCCAAATGCTCCTGTGCTTTCAATCTGTGTTCCCTGGAGCATGTAAACCTCGAAAATTTAATATTACTAATGGTACAATTAATATTTTCTAACTTACTTCTAATAAAGCAGATGTGAGTAGGTACCATTCATTTAAATTACATGTACTTTGCCTTTTTATTAAGATTTAAACTAATGATAAACAGGACAAATTCACAGAACTATTAGTTTCAAAAAGGAACAAAGAGCTTGAAATTAATGCCAGTAAACTTTTAAAAATTAAGAATGAAAAAAATTAGTGTTAGATAATAAGCGAAATATTTTCATGGGTTCTGAAGCTTTAGTTTTGTTTTTAAATACAAGTTTTATTCAAATTTTGAAAGATAAATCGTTTTTAAATAACAGAGCATGTCTTTTTATTGAAGTACAGATTTTGAAAACTCAGGATTTTTGCAGTTGCTAGGGTCAGACTAGACTAGTGGATCCATTCATCTTCAAATAATTATTCATTATCAACTGTCTGTTAACTATCTTTCTATCTGGGGCTACAAAACTAACAAAAAGACAAATGCATCTAGAATCTTTCATTTGATTAGGAAAGATCAGTAAATAAAATAGTCTATGGCAATTGTTGAAGAAGGAATGAAAGACATAGATTGAGGCTAGATAAGGGAAAAGATGGTTGAAATTTTGTTAACTATATAAAGGAAAATAGGAGGGAGTAGCCAGGTGATTGCAGGGGCCGCCATTCAAGTAGCTTGTATGACGCTCCTGGCATGTATCACCAGTTCTTTTAACTCCTATTTTTTGAAGCCAATTGGTTCGATAGTAAGTATGCTTTGAATGAAGAGCGACTCTCCATGCAAAGGAAATAAATCTTTCAGAATGTCTTTAATTTTTAATCACTTTATTTATTTTAGTAAGCAAATGAATAGAATGAATAGAACTGGTA
Organism: Megascapheus bottae; assembly: GCF_031878675.1. NCBI lineage: Eukaryota > Metazoa > Chordata > Mammalia > Rodentia > Geomyidae > Megascapheus > Megascapheus bottae. The sequence goes on along the minus strand of NC_143511.1, from coordinate 65,515,690 downwards.
GAAACCTTTCACAGTAAAGTAGGACAAAAAAAAGGCAATTGTAGGCCAGGGAGATAAACTGGGGAAATTTTATGATTGGTAGCACATAAAAACGTATATTCCCTGGATTCCATCAGGGAAAAATGCAAAAGCTTATCATTCTGTCTTGATAAGTTTAAGTTGTTTCATAAATTTTGGCTTCTTAATCAAGTTGTCCAAGAAAATAGATATTTCTTAGAAGATTATTCATCTTATTTATTAGGTTGTTTATTCAGTTTATAAACAATTTTGTCCAGGAACAATGCCTAGACAATCCTGCTCCATTACAAACCAGGCAAAACTTGGTTCATCCATGCCTTGCCTTTTGTACTCAGTCTCCTCCGTTTTATTCTTCCATGCAGCACATTTTCTCCCCCAATAGAAAAATGCACTGGTGCATCCATGTTGTTTTATTTGCCTTGTGGCACCCATAACTGAATGTGAATCCTTTCTGGGAACCAATGACTTACTAGTCATCTTGAGTTCCCATGCAGAACACACTAACTTGTACTTCATGAAGGTATTAATAAAATACTTCAATAAATCCTGTTCTCATAATGACTCTTTGGAATAGCTTAAGAAACTGAGGCATAAAAAGGGAATCCTTCAGCATAATTTTCAGGACTGTCAAATGATAGAGACACTAGTACACCAATGACTGTGTCTAACTAAAAATTCTCTCCAGCTTTCATGAGTCATTCCTAATCAGTTTCCATTTTTTTTAATGAAGTACCCAACTATGCTTAGGATTATTTCTAATGTGCCACAAGTAAACTCAGGGAGATACTTAGATGAAACTTAAGGAGTAGGACATCACAAATCCTATGGCCATCAAAGTCACTGCATGTAGATTTAAGGGTCTGTTAGGTGTTTAGATGTCAGTCCACGACAACCCTGCTCTTTTGAAAAATCCCTGTGGCCACAGTGATGAGACTTCATTGTATGTTTAATGTTTAGTTGTTCTCCTCTTTAAGTCTTTGAGGAAAGCCCCTCTTACAGTAAATCAGTGGATTTATGCACCCAACCATTCATTAATGGATGTGGTGCCTTGAGTTTAGCCATTTCACTGATATTAATCTGTGATACATGATAGTCTGACCTCTATGGAGATTATATTCTAGTTTTGTTTCCGACTAGCTTTGTGAAGTGGGAAAGTCAGAGCAGTACTCTCTGTTGACCACGTTAATGGCTTTGTTAAAATAAGGTTTGAATTTCTAAGAGTATTTTCTGATGATCTTTGGTAAAATCATGTTTTCAGTCCCCTTGGAAATCTATGAAGCATAAAATATTCAGAACTGAAACAAGGTTACTTTTGTCTGTTTAAAGAAATCAGTTTCAAAGGGAATTATTCTGGAATATTCCACGTGTCTTTCTGCATGTACAATGCCCCAAACTAAACTTGGGATGCTGCCTATTGAATGTTGTAGAAGGGATTTCCATCTCTATATTAAAAGTAAGTCAGCATCAGAGCATTTGGGGGTGGGCATCAAGGCCAGATTCTTTGTCCTATTCTGAACAAATAATTTGTGATTATACCAAAATATAGTAGAGCTAAGATAGATATATTCAGAGCATGGGCTGGGAGTTTGGCCTAGTGGTAAAGTGCTTCCCTAGCATGCATGAAGACCCCGGTTCGATTTCTTGATACCACATACAGAGAAAAGCCAGAACTGGTGGTCTGGCTCCCATGGTAGAGCACTAGACTTGAGGAAAACCCAAGAACAGTGTTCAGGACCTGAGTTCAATTTCCAAGACTGGCCAAAAAGAAAAAAAAAGAAAGAAAGAATATTCAGGGGATATAATTTGAGACTGAAAATATCCAGTGTTAGAGCTAAACCATATCTTTAAAGTAAACTACAAGTGTTCAACCCAAAGGAAAACTGTCAAGGTTTTAGAAATACTTCTCAGTGAAAATCAAAACCATGTACCCACTTTTCCAATACAGCTATCTTGGTTATTGAAGGGAAAAATTGTTATATTTTAATGAGATTCATGTACTAAAAATGGAAGGATCTGTACAGTAAATATTCCATTGGAGAGTGAGGTGTTCATAACAGTCTTAGGAAGTATAAAAGTGAAATATTGAATACAAGTTGGAAATATCCTCAGGAGCTAAATATAATGACCCCAGTTCTATTCATACAGCAGTGAATATATTCTGGTGTTTAGTTCTGACCAAATAAATGACTTAATTTAGTTTCAAGATGTATTTCTTTCTTTTTCCAAATATTTCTATTGTAATTAATAGAGGGATTACAGTTATATTCACCAGATAGAAGGTGATTTACTTCACACACATTGGTACCTCTTCTCATGTTTTGTTCCCATTTTCCACCCCACTCAAGACATATTTCATTGCAGAGTCTATTTATGAAAATCTTAGCAGAATCAAGGAAACAATGAGAGATATATGAAAGCAGACTAGATAAGAATTTGTGTATTCATTTACGCTTTATCTAGGGCATAAATTTTACTAAGGGAAATAATGGATGTAATCACCAGCATTTAATTTTTAATTGAATATTCAACTTTGCTGTTCTTTCATCTAATACAATGGTTTTCAACCAGGCACAATTTATCCCTTCAAGGAATGCTACTTAATGTTTAGACACATTGTGTGGCAATCTAGAATTCAGATAAAAGAATACCATAATGTGGAAATACATCCCCTTGAAAATGGTATTTCTCCAACATAGATGATCTCCCTACAACCAGATGTTGACCCTGGATGTCTCAAACTCACCCTTAACTCGTTTGGCATCAGTCTCTACCTGCAGTTTGGTCAATTATCCCCTTTGTTTAACTGTACTGAAATTATGTAAGTTAAACAGGAAATGTGTTGTTGACTAATATACATACTCTTGAATTCAATGCCAAAGACATTCATGATCAGGAAAATTTGTGAGTAGGTAGATGTAATAGCTAGCAAAAAATGCTCAAAATACTGGCAATGACCTTTAGAAATTATAACATATCTCCCAGGATTCAATGTCTCCTGCCTATAACTCTTGATATTTAGCAGAATGAAATCTGATTATTATAATTTGAAGACAGTAAAGGAAGAGAAATCCAAGAGATTTATCTTCAATTAACAATCAAAAAAAAATCAAAATTGGAGGTGTGGATTAAGTGGTAGAATAGTAACCACTAGTAAAAGTTCCTAATGAGATCATGAGGCCTGATTTCAAGCCCCAGTATTGGGGAGGGGTGGGGTGGGAGTGGACAAGAAAAAGAGGGAGGGAAAGGGAAGAAGGAAAAATGGGAGATAGGGAGGGAGGAAGGGAGAAAAGGAGAGAGAGGGAGGGAGGGTGAGACAGAGAGACAGAGAGATGAGGAGAGAGGAAAACAATATATAGTCACAGTTGTACTAGGTGATGGTAGGTTCAAGTATTACAAGGCAATTATTGCAAGCAATTCAGTCCAGTCCCTGAAATTCTATTATGTGATAGATAGTGTTGTACCAAAGAAAAACAAAAGGCAACCATAAAAGGTCAATATCAATTTAAGATCAGAACTAAAATGTACAGAATTCTGTGCTGATATGATTATTTATGAACACATCTGATATAAACGTAAAGCACAATTAAAATAATATTTTATCTAGTATTACATTCAGTATTCTCTACTGATTTTCAGTTCATTCTTCCATTATACTTCCTGTTCAATTCTCTCGAACCAATGGTATCTTCTAACATAACAGAATTCTACTCCACTTCACTTTCATGTGCCAAGCATTAGTATTAGCACTCATTTCTCTCTGAAATTCTTCTAAAGCCAGCAACTTGAAGTCATCATGGAGTTTGTGTACAGTACCCTACACTGTTATACTATTTTATACATTGTAGGGAGTATATCTTCCAAAGTTTATCAAAACAGACTGAGCTGCTGGGATCCCAGTTGATTTACATCTAATCTGATAACCTTCTAACACAATGACTGGAAGGATTTTGCTTACTTTAAATGTATCCCTTTAATAATCAGCAGCACATTGTTGAATGCAAATGAATTCCATAAATAAGAAAAAAAATAATTGTGAGACTCAGAATCACACTGATAAGTTAAAACTCAATTTATCTGCATAAATAAGTGATTTTTAAAGTGAAGGTTAAGAAATATAATTGTGAATACCATAGAAAAGTTGAATGCCATCACTGCCCTAATCAATTAGAAAATTTCAGTGCAGCATGTAGAATTTGAGCGTCTGGAAACACTAATTTTCCTTTATCACATAAGTCTAGCTAATGCACATGAAATATCTGTCAATAAGTATATATGGTACGATCACTGTGTATCACAGTAGGGCCAAATGTTTGAAGTACAAAGGTTTTTGCCATTGAGAAAAACACAAAGGTGAAAAAATTCTTGTGTGTAATGAATGTAATATGTAAAGGAATATCAACAAAATACATAAATGAGAACAAAAAATACAAATGTGTATGATAATTGAAGAATATAATGACACCAAACGTCAAAATTTCTCTTAACATTCATGAATACAAATATAATCCATCTGAAAATTGAGTTTAAAATATCAACAAATAATAAACTTAAAATATGGTATGAACCTATGTCTCACCCCTGTAGTCTCAGCTACATAAGAGGCTAAAATCTGAGGATCATGATTCAAAGCCAACCTGGGCAGAAAAGTCCCTTGAGACCTTTATCTCTACGGAACTACTACAAAACCAAAAGTGGTGTCATGGCTCAAAGACTGCTAGCCTTAAGCACAAAAGCTCCAGGACAGCTCCTAGTCCCTGAATTCAAGCTCCATGACTGACAAATTTAAAAAGTCTAAACAATAAATTCTGATTTCAAATATTTTGTACAGGACCTGAGATTCTCCCTTTCTATCAAGCTCCCAAGAGATGTAAATCCCATTATTTTTTGGATAATATCTTGAATAATAAGAAACTAAATAATATTAGTGCGTATCCAAAAGTCCTTTAAATAACTTGATCTAATTTAGCTTTTTTTAGTCTAAACCACAGATTAATTCATTAGATCAAGTGCTGAATTCTAAGAATTTATTGAGAGAGATGAATTAGCCCTATGAGCTTTTATAAAAGATATGATATTATAATTTATTCTGAAAGGGCAATGGGGATTTCTAGGTGGGAAGGAGGCTATTGACTCTCCAGGACACACCTACAAAAATAACTAAGAATATGCAGTTTATAAGTGGTGATGGCAGAATTGGTTAAGCACCTGCAGAAAACTAAAGTTGGATTCGTCCATGACACCCTGCACCAGAATTAATTCCAAATGAATCAAAAACCTTGAGATTAAAGCAGATACCCTGAAAACTTTACAAGAAGGAATAGGAGATACATTAGGTCTCCTTGCCACAGACCAAAACTTTCTTAATAAAGATCCAGAAACACAACAAATAAAAGAAAGCTTGGACGAATGGGACTGCATTAAACTGCAGAGCTTCTGTATGGCAAAGGACATAGCTAGCAAGCTAAATAGAAAGCCCACGGAGTGGGAGAAGATCTTCACTAGCCATACAACAGAAAAACGCCTCATATCTAAAATATATCTACAGTTAAAAAATTGAATCCCTCCAAAAAAACAACCATCCCATTAAAAGATGGGCCCAAGACTTAAAAAGAGTCTTCTCTGAAGAGGAAAAAAGAATGGCCTATAGACACATTAAGAAATGCTCCACATCTCTGCCATACAAGAAATGCAAATCAAAACAACTCTAAGATTCTACCTCACTCTGGTTAGAGTGGCCATAATCAAGACATCTAATAAGAACAGATGCTGGCGGGATATTCTCAGGAGGGATCACTACTACACTGTTAGTGGAAGTGTAAACTCGTTCAACCACTATGGAAAGTGTATTGCAGTTCCTCAAAAGACTAAACATAGAGCTCTCCTAAGATCCAGCAATTCCACTACTTGGCATTTACCCAATTGTCCAGAAACAAGGACATACTAAACCCCCTAGCACAATGAAGTTCATTGCAGCACTATTTACATAGCTAAGATATGGAACCAACCCCTCAGTAGACGATTGAATCAAGAATATGTGGTACTCATACATAATGGAATTGTATGCTGCCGTCAGAAAGAATGACATTGCCCCATTTGTAAGGAAATGGAAAGACTTGAAAAAAATCATATTCAGTGAAGTAAACCATACCCAAAGGAACATAGGCTCCATGGTTTCCCTCATTTGTAATAATAGTACACACCTAGGACTCTCCTAGCAAAGGATTACAACAGCGAAAAACCTAGGTACATAAGGTCATATAGGTGAGACTGAATGAAAGGAATTCAGGATATGGAAACAAGAGCTTTATCTTGTGTGATTTTTGTTCTTAATGTTCTTATATTATTTATCTTCTCTTTCTTTTTTTTGCCCTTTGGTTAATCACATATTGTTACTGTATCTGACTTAGTGACCTGGTAGGTTGTATATACGTTTATTTGTTTATCTGAAATAGGAAAGGGAAAGGGGGGAAACAAGATGATTGGGAGGGGTGGGAGGAGGGAGATGGGGACAAAAACATGAGAAGGGGTATCAATGTGTGAGAAGTAATGCACCTACTATCTGGAGAATGTAACTGTAACCCCTTTGTACATTCCCCCAATGAGAGAGGGAGAGAAGAGAGAGAGAGAGAGAGAGAGAGAGAGAGAGAGAGAGAGAGAGAGAGATAGAGAGAGAGAGAGAGAGAGAGAGAGAGAGAGAGAGAGAGAGAGAGAGAGAAGAATATGTAGTTTATGTGATTCTAGTGTTCAAAAATAGAAAGTTGATACAGACACAAAGTCAAGCTAGGAAGCTTGATCATGACAACAGGAGGAACATTTAAAAAGTAAAAAAAAAACAAGCTGACAATTTAATTGAAATCAGTAAATAAATGCAGCTGAATAATTTTATACACAGCCCGATGGATTTTTATTTTATTTATTTATTTTTTAGGAAGCTCAGGCTGCGTGATTGTGTTGGAATGAGTGATAACTATAAAAGGTCTGTCATTAATTTGATGGATACAGAAGCAAACATGCCCTGAAAATGGACATGAAAATTATTTGAAAATTACTAATAGTGTTTGAAAAGTAATTGTGTAAGTTAATGAAGGTGAGGAAGAGTTGATGTAGTCCTTGAGAAATCTGAGTTTTGGCTGCTAATTGTGTAGGTCAATGGTGATATTCAACCTTTCCAAACAATTTATCATTATAATTCTTAGCTATGAAGCTATCACTTTAGAATCACTTACAGTGATAAATTGAGTTTTAATTTAGCAATGTGTTTCTGAGTCTCACACTTCGTGAATTTTTATATCGTTGTCCACAAAGAGGAGCAAATTTGGAGAGAAAAAAGAAAGGGAGAGTTAAAACTAGCCAACTTTTTTTCTGTAGCTCCTGCAGATAATGGTTAGAATTTGCTATGCAAATGCCCATATTCAATTTGGCATTATTCCAACAGCAGAACATTCTATTGTTGTTTATTAGATGGCTCACATCTCTTGTTTGCGGAGCAGCAGCTGCATGATCTTGTATCAAACCCTATTCTAAAACCATAACTACTCGCATTAAGGTCTTAAATGTCATTCATTTCATATCAGCAACCAACTATATTCAAATGGGAAAGAAAGTGCAAAGCTTTTCTCTGAGAGAGAGAGAGAGAGAGAGAGAGAGAGAGAGAGAGAGAGAGAGAGAGAGAGAGAGAGAGAGAGAGAGAGAGAGAGAAAGGAGTCCAGTTTCTGGAAATATTTTACAGAAATTGCCAGAAGGCTACAAGTTTTGTTTGGTCTGTACAGTTGCAAGAACAACAATATCACTATCAAAAAATAAAAGGTAAGAATAGAAAATAATTTGACTGAGACAAAGCTAAGTAACTATCCCTACACTTCTGAACTTCTGATAATATTTGCCCTAAGGATGTCTCTTTGCAGTTCTATTATAATTCCATAAATAATTCTTTTGGAACTAGAACAAGAAAGCTCGCACAGCAAAAGCCTACTTATCCCAGGGTTGCCATGAGATATTTTCTCCTATGCAAAACACAAATGAGAACTAAGATCAAAGAAAAGAAATCACAAAGCAGTGAAGCTGGTTAAAAAAACTCAAGTCCCTAAATTCATATATTTTCTTCACTGTAGCAAAACCTTCAGCTTTGTATTTCACTTACACTGTCTTGTATTACTCCAACACGGGGTAATCTAATTTTAGAAACAATCTAGTTTTAGAGCAATTTTCCACAGAGTAAAAGAGTGGCATCTATAGATTCAGTTATTTATACAGGAACAACGCAAGGAAAAGGATAGGATATATGCTGAGAATCTTACAAATGTATATTGTATGTATGGACTTGATGTTATTAATGCAGATGAAATAATATCTCTACATGTTAAAAGTTTATATTGTTGGTTCACTGAGACGTGCAAAAACTGGTGAAAATATCACCTGATGAAACTCATATTATATAAATGAGATGTACCAATGCTTGGTACATAGAACAAATCCTGTGGATGCTAGCTCTTAACATATCAAATATAGAAATAGGGACTTGTGAATGGCTAAAGAATAACTGGATGGCCACTAACACTAAGAGCACAGAAAGTAATGAGCATTAGCTTCTCAGAGAAAACCAGTGAGAAATATGGGAGACAATGATTGGATTAAACTGTAAGAGCCCATGCACTTTAAGTAAATCCTATAGACGCTTACATACTTGAGTGATAACAGGAAATTAATGTCTTCTATATTGGAAAAGAATAAAATAATACAACCTTCACAGGTAGGTACCATGATTATCTATGTTGAAAGTCTGATAAAATCAATAAACCTACTGATTTCACTGAGGTTGGGAGATACCAAAACAATATACTAAAACTTATATCACTACCTACTAGAAATAAACCATTGGAAATAGAGAATGATAACAAGTAATATCACTCATGATAGTTTCCAAATATAGAGATAAAGCTAGCAAATAATGTGAAACAACTGTGAATTCAAAACTATGGAGCATTATTAGGAGAAAATAAAATGCCTCAAAATAGGTATGTTTTCTGGTTATCTGTGGGTGAGAAGTTTCTATCTTGTTAAAAGATCAATTCTCCCTAAGTAGATATATAAATATAATATCACAACCACAATCCCAGCAGGATTTCTTGAAAAGTTTGAAAGCTAATTGTGAAATTCATATTGAAAGTGAAAGGAATTCGTGCAGAGAAGACTGAAAGAATAGCATTGCCTGATTTCAGGGCTTTTTAGAGAGATACATTAATGAAAATGATGTACAACTGTCACCGAGATTAAGAAAATGCAACATCTAAATCAAAAACAGTCCTGAACTACACTCATATAAAGTAGGTTTATCAACAAGTTACACTCAAAGAATTGGATATCAAAAAAAAATTAACAAAAAAGAACTTCAAGTGATACCTCATATCAAAAGAAAAAATAACTATATGTATATATATATATATCAGAGACCTAAATATAAAATCTAGAATCTATAAAAGTGCCAAAGAAAATATTTGTGACTTGAGATAGTTAAATATGTAATAGAGATGATAAGGAAACACAGAACCCATCAAATGGGAGCAAAGAAGGATGGAGCATACTGATACACATCTCTAATTCCAAATATTCTGGAAGTGAGAAAAATGTAGAAAAGCAGAGGGGCATACTTCAAATGCTGTAGTACCTGCTGAGAAAACTGAATGCAATGACCTCAAACGCTAGGGCTGACAAGTAATAATAAAAACACATTATACTTCATTGAAATGAAAACTTATGTTTAAAAGAAAACATAGATAAGGTATAAAAAGATAAGTCAGACTGGGGTAATAAATTTAGGATCCAATTATTTGATAAGATAGGAATATGGAATATATATATATATATATATATATCACCAAAGCTTTTAAAGGGTTGTTTTAAAAATCATTTAAAAAATATAAAGGAATTAAACAGATATTTCATCAATGAAAATATACAGATGGTAAATAAGCCTATCTGTAAGAGCTAAGATTAAAATACTGAGGCATGCCAAGTACATGTGAGATGCAGCACAACCAGAACTCTTAAATACTGCTATTGAGATTGCAAAATTATCAAAACTGTTTTGAAAAAACTGCTTGGCAGCTATATAAGAAGTTAAACATAGATCTACCATATGTTACAACTACCCCATTTGGGGGATATCTTCCTAAGACAAATGAAAGTAATATTTATTTAAAAAAAGACAAAAATGATCAAAACACTTGAGAAAGGGTATCAATGTACATGAAGTAATGTACCTTCTATCTAGTGAATATAATGTAACCCTTCTATTAATTACAATAAAAATATTTGAAAAAAAAGAATAGAACTGGAGGCAATTTAAATTTCTGTCAGAACAAGAATAGAAATACATCTAGTGGTATGTCCATTCAATAGACTACTATTTGGGAGTAGGAAACAACAAAGAACCAATACACACTGCTTTCCAGAGTGGCTGAACTAGTTTACAATCCCACCAGCAGTGCAGCAAGGTTCCTTTTTCTTCACAACCCCGCTAGCATCTGTCATGGTCTGAGTTCAAAAGGCACGTGGTATCCTTAATATGTGGCTATTAGATCCAAACAGTACAAGAGCGAGGACTCAATAGTTGCGTACCCAATGCTATGGACATGGTACCGGAAATATAAATGCAATTACATAAACATAAAACTCTATGACTCTATAGACATAATGTTTTATTACATAGATTAATATGTATCTATGACATACAAACCCTCAGCCTAATTTTAATTACGTTCTAAAACCTAAGTGCCAGTGATTATAGAGATTCCCTTCTTGAATACTTGTTTGTTAAATACATCATTTGAAATATGTTAAAATCAATGTTAATAAATTCTTTAATAAAAAATTAAAGAAGTCACATAACAATGAAGACATGGTCCTTTGTCCTCAAAGAAAAAAAAACAACAAACCTCATAATTTGTGTGTGTATATGTGTGTGTGATAAAAATCCTACAAAATACCAAAGTACTTATATTAATCAGATGTAGATCAGAGATTAACTGTACATGGTTTGAAAGATCAGTTTTGGTATGAGTGATGATTATAAAAAACAAAAAGGCAGGCAGACAAGGAAGGAAGGAAGGAGGGAAGGGAGGGAGGGAGGGAGGGAGGAAAGGAGGGAGGAAGGGAAGGAAGGAAAGTAATCAGAAATAATCATGGCAGGAAGGTAAAGAGTTATAGGCGGAAGCAAAGCAGTTTACAAATTTAGACAGAACATCTGCACTAAGAAAATAAGATTTGAAAAAGGTTATAGAAGGGAAAGGAAATTAGTTATACTACACATCAACAACCGGGAAAAAAGCTCTAGGACAAGGCTTTGCCCTCCAAGGAGACTCTATGTGTCCAACTTAAACCAGAAAAATGACATTAGGAGGAATCATTTCACCTCACAAAACAATTAAGTCAGAAAAAAAATTGTAGTTAATAACTAAGCTCTCGGCCAGTTAGTTATGAACTGGGAGAAATTGATCATTAACCATTTGATGTAGGATTTGTGGTCACGATTGGAAATGGAAATTGAAACCTTAACTTCACAAGTAGTTTTGATGATTAAGACAGTGTATATGCAATGCTGTCTACTCTCTACTACACATGATCTGCATTCAGTGAATAGGGAAGGAGTAGGCAAATATTCTTCATATCAGTCTTTTTCTCTGTACATCCCTTGGTTACTTTGGATAAGGCAATTGCCATGTTTGAAGAAGGAAGAAACTAAGTAAAAGACTGTCGATAAAATGTCTAAGAAAAGCTCTCGATTCCTTTTCATTTTCACAGATAAGTTCACAAATTACAATAACTGTGACACATTTAACATGCACTCATGAACACATTCTGCTTTATCTGTTGTTTGAGAGGAATTGGTATTAATACTGATCTTCAGGCTTTTCAGTTGAATCCATTTAAGCAAAGGCTGACTTGCAAGCTTGCCCAAGGGCATACAATATGAATGGTCGATTACACAAGGCCTATAATAAGTAGTGTTCACCTGAGGATACCATTTACCATACTCAACTGCACCACTTGTCTGAGTCTTGTTTCAAGTCATGAGTCCTATCACCCAACTCATTTAATTGAAGTTAATGGTCCCTGTGAGGGTACAGGATGAGGCACACATGGGAGGCGGAGGTATACAGAGTCAATGGCAAGAATACTTTCTGTGCAAACTTGACTTTCTTCTGACAAAAATGAGGTGAACTTAAACTGTCCCAGTTCCCAGAGACATGATGACAAAATGGCTTCATCATATGTCAAAATTAGGCTTCTTCAAGTTTACAATGATGTGGAACTAAATAAAACAAAATGAAATTTTAAAAAGTCTGTTTTGTTTAGTGTCTGAAAGTGTGAGCAAAATGATATAACAATGGGACTTTTATCCTAAAGGGTAATATAAAATTTTGCTTTATTAAGACTTTAGAACATGAGTTTTAAGTAAAATACCAATATCAATAGTTGGTCACACAAATTAAAAATTCTGGAAACTTATTAGGTGAAATACCATGATGTTTCTATCCTAAATGATTTTGATGTATAAAAATTTCTCCCTAGAAAGAAATAAAGCAATTGTTTCCTCATAATATAGAAGAGATGATACAGAAGAAAGTGAAAGAAAAGTAAACCAAATAGCAAACAATTTCTGACAGCTATATGGTTTTTAAAAGGAAATGACTATCAGAAACAATTCCCTAAATGTCACATGTTTATCTATATAAACTAAAAAATATGAGTCTAGCATTAAAGGGATTCTTCCACAGAGAACTGCTTAGTCATTAGGTTGAGTCCCTAAAATAGGAGATTTAGATCAAAGGATGACCAATAAGGTAAAGAACAGAATGGAAGATGACAAAGTAGAGCTAGTGTGCTTGTAACTAGTCTTTCTAGGCCTCTCCTTATTTTTGATATTGATACAATTCTTCTGGTATGAATTTTGCAAATATCTTTCTTTATACTCTATTTTCAACCCTTAGGGGTTATTATAATTATGAGTATGAGCACTACAATACACTATTTAGGTCTTTTTTACATATTCAAATATTATCAATATAGGTATTACTACTTTGTTTTGAATTTATTTAGAGTTCCTTTATAATGGTGATGAAACGAGTACATTTCTTTTCCAACAGTGTGAATCCCTCCCTCCTTTCCTCCAGCTTTCCCTCCTCTCTACCCCATCCTCCCCCCCTGCCAGTTGCAAAGTTCATTTCCATCACAGTATCGCTGTTGCTTTGTTACCCTTTGTCCTCTTGTCACAATTTCTGTGATTTCCCTTTCCCAAATCAGATAAATTTATATACAATACAAAAGGAACCAAAAACAGTGATAACAAGGGATAAACCAACTGCTTATAGTACACTGAGAAATAAAAACCAAAACAAAATCCTCTGGTTTCTGTTGATTTTGATTAGCATCACTTTATAAGGTTATAGCTACTGAGTTATTGCGATTCTCTGCTAGGACTATCCTAAACATAACTAATTATTACTAATGAGGGAAACCAGGCAGCTTACCTTTCTTTCGGGCTGGCTTACTTTGACTGTCTTACTCTTTGTTTCATTTTTACTTTCTGTTTTATTATTCTCTATTGTTCTTATTTATTAATTCAACCCCTTAACTCATCTTCTCAGTTACAAAATTTTCTTTTGCTCTTTTATTTTTGTTCTATACATTTAACATATATCTTTGACTATATTTAACATCAGTTTTCTCAATTAACTCTATTCTTTCCTCTATATTGCTATCCTCATTATTCTTCATTAGTTTAAGTTTGAAAGCAAATCATAATCATTCTTTTATATCTAGCATTCATTTTGATTGGCTAACAAATGTATTCTCTCCATTGCTCTTATTCTTTCTATTTGCATGTAGTTTCTGTTGGTTAGTTCTACTGGTTTTAAGTCATTTTATATTCTGTGCTCTGTAAATATTTTAATTTTTGTCTTTATTACTTAAGTGTTTAGTTTTATAGCCTTATATGGAATTCACTCACCCTTTTAAAGATAGCTTTATATTTTTACATGTGCTTCTAATGAAAAATCAGCTTGTCTGCTTTACTTCCCTTTGAAGTTAATGACCCAAATGTTATTTTCAAAGCTTTTAGGGTCTTTTTATATGTATGGCTCTCCTTGTCTTTATCGCTTTTTCTCTCTCTTTTTCTACTCCCATTTTCCTTTCTCTGTTATTTTAAAAGGACTTGGTACAATGTAACAATATGTTTTCTTTGTACTTACATTATTCTATTAATAGCATTTATTGCTTTCTATCAGTATGAAAATATTATTAGGTACTATTTATTCAAATATGCATTATTTCCCTTTTTGCTTTCTCTCTCTCTCACCTTCTTTATTGGGACTAAAATATACATTTGTTAAGCTTTTAACTGAAATCCATATAAAAACTAGTTTTTTTAAAAACTATAAGTTATTGTATTTCAAGAATGAATAAACTATTGCTTTGAAATTTTAGAATTGTATTTAATCTTTAGAAGTTAATTTAAAACATTACACTACAGGCTATTTCTCATAAGTTTACACAATATTTTATTTTGCCAGTCCCTGAACACTGTTCTTTGGATTTCCCACGACTAGCACTCTACCACTTGAGCCACAGTAGCACTTCCATTTTTTTGTATGTATATAGTACCAAGGAATCCAACCCAAAGCTTTGTGCATTATAGTCAAGAACTCTACCACTAGGCCATGTTCCTGGCCCTCCAATTAGTTTATCTTTAAATATGATTTATCTATGCTTAATTACTTATAGGAATTTAGAGATTTTCAACCACACAACACTTTCAGTGTCATATTTTCATTCTATGTGTTTTTATTTGCTTATAAAGCAATGCAGAAACAATCCATTATGTAAAATTAGGAAGAGAAGAAAGTGATATAATGTAAGTAATACCAAATAGAAGCTATTGCTTTACTTGTTTATTTATTATTTCCTGGAGAATGAAAGTAGAACCTCCCATTTGCTATACAAGAGCTTTTATTCAGTTGAGTTTAGGTTTCATCCTAAATAATATTTTAAAAAATTCGAATAAGCACATCTTACTACCAGGACTCCTAAGTTGTAAGCATGAGACAATTACTTATTATTTCTGAAAATATTCATATTATCTACTTTGAAAGAAACTGATCAGATAATACATGTAGCGTATTTGATATAAAGTAGTCAATCTACTGTAAGAAAATTTAACTCCCCATTTTAGCTGTGTAGATTTTTTTCATACATAAAATTGTGAAGTTATTGAAACAAAAGCAAAATTACTTTGTCAAATATATCTATTCTCCTAAACACAGAAGTTCTGTAAAAACTTGCAATGAATTCTCAAATGCAAAGCTTTCTAAAATGAAGAAAATCATAGAGAAAATACAAATCAAAAGATAGAAGGAGAAAATTGGATCTGATATACAGAATATTTCCTTGTATTTGCCAGTTTTGGGCTTGAACTCAAGGCCTGAGCACTGTTGTTTGGTTTTCTCAAGGCTAGAACCCTACCACTTGAGCCACAGCACCACTTCCATCTTTTTCTATATATGCATTACAGAGGAATCGAACCCAGGTCTTCATGCATGCTAGGCAAGCACTCTACCACAAAGCCAAACTTCCAGCCCCAGAATATTTTCTTTGGCTAAAATAAATAAACAACTTAAAAATTCAGATAATGACCTACAGTTAGCAAATATACATACTACTAAGAAATTCAAGTGTCAAAGAAACTTCATAATGGAAACAGGATTTAGAACTAAACACACACACACACACACACACACACACACACACACACACAGATAGATAGATTTCCATAGTTGAAACAGATGTTTAAAAGAAATAAATCCTTTATAAGCTAGAAAAATAACAATATATAACTCCAAAGGCAAAAGAAGGTGGGCAGTAATAAAGACAATAACAAAAATTAATGAAACAGAAAACAAGATACACACATGAGTATTTCATTAAAAAGTCAAATGAAATGACAACAATTGAACAGGGATTGATTAAAAAGAAGTATAATGAGACCATAATGAGACCAAGAGAGAGGTAATGAAGGAAGCGAGAAATGCTACTATACAGTAAATAACTGTCACATGGCAATGATACTTCATATGTAACCTAATAAGTTTTATTTCAGATAAAAACATAAAATTGTGGGCCAGAAGTTTGGCCTATTGGTAGAGTGCTTGCCTAGCAGACACAAAGACTTGGGTTTAATTCCTTGGTACCACATTCATAGAAAAAGCTGAAAGTTGTGCTGTGGCTCAAGTGGTAGAGCTCTAGCCTTGAGACAGCCCAAGGACAGTGCTTAGGCCCTGAGTTAAAGCTCCAGGACTGGAAAAAAATATATATATATATCAATATATATGTATACAATTGTTATATTCTCTTAATTAACCCAGAGTGATTAAGACATTTTAAGGAAATTTCACATAAGCACCTATTCTACAAATTTCTTACATATAAATTTTATCAAAGCTCTACGTGATAGAATTACATATTTCTTTTTTTATATGACCCATGAAATATAGAGGTTCTGAAACTGATTTATAAAACTGCTACCTTGATTTAATAACTCAATGAAATAATAAATATGGATAGGTATTAATTTTGAATCTTAAAAGAATAATACTTGAAAAATATTTTAATTGTGCATGGCCAAATATGGATTTTTTCAAGAATGCAAATATAGTTTCACACTGTAGCATATGTTAGTGTTTCCAATCAGTTGAAAGATTAAGAAAAAGTGGCATTTTTATTCCAGTAAATACAAAAAAATCCAAGCACATCTCTGCATGAAGAGAAGTGATAAAATTTAACAAACTTAAGTAGGATCGACAGGCAGCAAATGTTAAGAAGTGACTTAAATCCAAGAGATGTATTTGTGGGATGAAGGGGAAAAAAGCAATGTGATAGTTGAATGGATACACCAAAGAGACAGCGTATGAGGGCCCAGTTCTTAAACCAACAAGGCAAAGGGAGCTTTGAACTTTGAGTAAAAATGGCAAATAGCAACCTCAGAACTGATTTGTCTTACTATTGGTGAGATGAAGGTGTAGACATTAACTTTCATCAGTCAGTGATAGAAGTGTGTTTCCTTGTGGTATTACTTTCCAGACATATCTGATCTGACAATACTGAGGAAAATAATGTTTAGGCTAACAGGAAAATGCTACTAATAGTTTGAAACTGTCTAACTACACTGAGAATGCAGAGTCGAGCTCCAGGCACATTGAGTTGGCACTGGAAATAACTTCCACAGCCTTAGTCCCTGCCATGATTATCCACTGAGAAATAGCAGAAAGGTGTTGCATGGGATGCTGACATCCACAAAACAAGTTAGTATGTTTGCCTGGAAAGGACACTCTTCTAGTAATGAGTGGCCTCTGCGGCAGGGATGTAGGATATTAATACATTCAACTTAAGAAGTCTTCTGTGGTTTGAATATGTTCCCGCAAAGGCAGCCTAGTGGAAACTCAATTGACTTTCTATGGTGGTGGCCTTTGTAACTGGAATAAGGCCGGATCCTCCATGATGGAGTTAGTGACTTCATGAGGAGACAATTACTTGCACTAGCCAGCCTGCTATTTCACTCTACAATGGTCTCTTCCGTGAAGAAGCAGACAGAAGGCTCTAGTGAGATGCTAGGAGGTAACAGTACAATGCTTTCAGACCTTCTCAATCCCCAACCTGAGCTGAACAAAATAACAGTCTGTACATTACTTAGCCTTGGCAATTTCATTATAACTAAGGAAAACGGATTGAAAGAAGTATCCTCATTTCTCCTTGGGAAGTTCTTGCCAACCAATGTTCTGTCTTTATCTATCTTGACCTGGACAGGTTTCTCATCAGTCAGTTGCACAATTAGCAATGGCTGTGTGAACCAGGGCAATTGTACAACCTTGCCAATTATTCTTCTCTTGACTAAATATCTCTATTAGGAACTAACTTGGGGAAGGAATTCTTGAGCTCAGATGTGAGATAACATCTCACCACTTCTAAAAAGTGCCTACACAGTATATAAAGGGAATTGTAAATATATGACAGGGTATGCTTTATGAGATGTGGACTAGGGGAGAAGTGACAATGCCATGGAAGCAGGTGGCATAGAGTACAATGACACTTCTTGGAAAGGTCTGCAGTTGTTTGGAAGGTGACTACTAGATAGAATTTTCCTTTTAATGGGATCCTATTGTTCTTTTCAAATTGCAAAGTTCAGTAAATTAGCAACACACATTTCATTATAATTTAGTTTGGCCAAAATAGTTATTTATTGCATCCATGTGTTTAGTCTGGCAGCTGCTCTAAATGTTCAGCTGCATTCAAATGAAGAGTTCTCTGCAGAACTCAACACAACTTATTTCAAAACTCTATTGACTTTATTAATGATTGATAGAAGCCCATACCCTGGTTTTATGTGCCAGAGACCTTTCCAAAATATATAGAGAGATGTGCTGGGTATAAGGACACAAGTGGTAGGGCAGTGTGCTACAACCTGGACCTGCTTTAAACTTTTTCTTGGCCCCACTCAACTCAAAATTAGCAGCTTGCTGAGAAATACTGGCAAGAGCTGGAGGAGCCTACAGAGCTAATGTGATGGCCATCACAGCATATCAGCCAATGCTCCATGGATTTAGGGCATTCGTGTGATATCCATGCAGGAACTTCAAATAAGAACAGATGCACTGCTACTTACTTCTGCAACTTTGCTGGCATTTTAAAATCTCTCAACCAAACTGCCAGGATGTTACCCAAATAAACATGTACTCACAAGCTTTGAAGGCATATGGTGTCGATAGTATGGGAGAGCAAACATGACCTTCAGAACTTGATAATCCAAGATTCCAGGAAGGAAGCAAGCAAGGAAGGAAGGAAGGAAGGAAAAAAAAGAAAGAAAGAAAGAAAGAAAGAAAGAAAGAAAGAAAGAAAGAAAGAGAGGAAGCTTGAGCCTCACTTTTCCTATTAAGACACCATAAGGTTATATACTAATATATATCAAAAATAGAGTCCAGGGCCGGGAGTTTGGCCTAGTGGTATAGTGCTTGCCTAGCATGCATGAAGACCCGGGTTCAATTCCTCGGTACCACATACATAGGAAAAAGCTGGACGTGGCTCAAGTGGTAGAGCTCTAGCCTTGAGAAAGTACAAGGTCAGGGCTCAGGCCTTGAGCTCAAGCCCAGGACTGGCAAAAAAAAAAAAAAATTGAGTCCAAAGGAAAAGCCAAGTACTAAAGTTGGCATCTGTTTTATACGGGTAAGAAGATAAAATAGGAGCTGAAAGCCACTGAGGAGTGTTATATCTTTATTATTTGACAATGATCAGTGAAGATAATCCCATTGTGGATTAAGTGGGTCTTGTTCCATCAGTTAGGAACCAGTTAGAAGTCTGCTAGCACATCTTAAGAGGTAGTAAATATAGTATGAGTTTTACAGTCCCACACAACCTTGTGAAACAAAACTGGACTAAATCTCATCCATTCCTCAAATTCCACCAAATTCTACTTTAACTGGAAGCCATGGAAGACATCTGGTTCCTAGAGCTTAGAGTACAGTAAGAGTCAGGATCTTGTAATATTGCATCTCTCTCTTTCTCTGTTGCAAAGTCATCCTGGGATTGCTACATACAGGACATTTCTCAGGAAGGTTCATACTTAATATTTTTCACCAATATAACTGAAGACCTAGGGGTTCATATTTTACTGATGAATTTTATTTTTATATTTTTTGTAATTAATAGAAGGGTTACATTATATTTGCCTGATAGAAGGTGCATTACTTAACAAACACTGTACCCCTTCGCATGTTTTATTGGTAAATTTTAAATGTTCATTAGACTTTATGTTTTAGAACAGAGGACCACAGGAAAATGGGTAGAAGAAACACAGAGATCCTGCATATAAGATATCTCACAGGCAAGGCGGGGGACAGAAGATGGTACCGGGACAATAGGGATGCTGCCGAGCTCTCTCTCACAAAAAGAGAGAACCAGGGAGTCCCACGAGCCAACTACCTTAAGAAATCCACAACAACAAACTCAAAAAGCAACGGAGGACTCAAACCGGAAAAGAAATCCAGATAAAGCTCACATCCAACTTTCTCAAAGAACTGGGAACGCGAGGACCTCTCCCCCACCCCTCGCCGGGCGGGTCTGAGCCAAGAAAAGCAGCAGCGGAGGGTGCTGGGCCGGGCATCCCTGACAGCTGCAGAAACCAGCATTGGACCAGGCCGGCAAGCTGCAGAAGCAGTGGAACCCAGAGGCGGAAACAGAACAGCAAGCAGTGGAACCCAGATGCGGAACACAGTCAGCGGCGGAGAAGATACCAGGGGAGTGCAGGATTCTCCAACACCCTGCAGCACCCACAGAATGCAGAGGCGTGAGTAGCGCAGCAGGTCCCCAAACCCATCGGGAAAGCAGAGCTGGTGCCATGCAATAGAACTTAACTCAGACCCCTCTACCCCGCCCAAGAAAGACTGGCAGGAGCAGAGGGGCAAGGATTTAGAATCCAGTCCCTTCCCTCAACAGTCCCCTCCCTCAGGCCATTGACTGGAGACTGACAGGCGGGCAAGCACCCCACCAGGGGAGGCGGAGCTGTCTCACCTCCCACCCACCCAACAGGTTCCTCTCCCAGGACACTGGGTCTGGAGAGTGGAGGGCACTGAGTCCCTGTCTTACAGCAGCGGGTGGGGTGTGTGGGGGTTTGAGGGGTGTCCCCCTCAAACCTTGAGCGGGGCATCCTCCAGCTGGGAATCCTGAGCAAGACAGCACTGAGGGGCCCCCCACAGTCACAGACCCTCTGACAAAGCAGTGGAAACACAGCAGGGATCTGAAGGGCTGACCAGCAGCCAAGCTTGCCTTCTGAGAGTCAGAAAGGTGAGGCTCCACCCTTGGAGCCCACATCCCCAGCTTGGCCCTGCCCCTGGGAACAGAGCAGTCTCCTGCTGGTCCTGTTGAGAGCCCCTGGAAACTATCAAACCCCAGACCCTTGACTGGGGGCCGCCCCTGGAAGCAGCACAGGAAAACGTCTGCCCACTGCACTCAGATTGAAGCTTGCAGATCCATCCCATGGTCCACTGTGAGGCCACTGGTTGGGCTGAGAGCAAGTCGTGCAGTAACACATAAGTTTTATTCTAATACTTTCCAAATTTTGTACTCAAATACACTACCTACTTACCAACTTAGGTCAGTTATCCTTACGCTATACCTTTTCTTCATTACTATAATAATCTTACACTCCTCCGTTAATCCTCTTATACCCCCCCCCCCGATCTCTCTCATTCTATTTTTCTATCTCTGGTCCTCTGTTCCTCATTCAACGCTTATAATGCATGGATCTACACTTGATGGCTGTTGAGCAATACTGTATATCTAGGTGTTCAATTATACTCAGAGGGACTTAAAGACAATAGAGATTGGATTGAGAGGCTTATTGTTTTGGTCATAAATCACTTATCAGCGGTTGTATTAGACTGGTCTGTAAGTGCACAAAAAGAAAGAGTGATAACACCAATCAAAAATTGTGAACATCTAGTGTCTGCCAGCTAAAGAGGTCTAGGTTGGTTATATCTGAAAAACTATAATCGTGTTTAGTATTAACCTTGCTCCCATTTTCAAATGGGCAGAACAAGAAACTCAAGAAAAATGCCAAATCAAGGAATAACATCCCCCACCCAATATAAATAGACAATGGAACAGTTACTGGCAAGCGTACAGGAGAGTCTTCCAAGGGCTATACAAATGCAATTGACAAACATCATTAATGAAAAGTGTAAAAATATAAAGAAAGAGATAAGGGAGGAAGCCATACCTAAACAAGAGGAAACCATAAACAAGGTGATTAGTGAAAAAGAAGAAGCCATAAAGGAGGCCATAATAAAGGTTTTTCAAAGAAAAATGGATGAATTCATAGAATCCACAAATAAAAAGGTGAACAAACTCCAGCAAATGTCCAAAGAAAATAAAGATACTGAGCTAACCACTCAAATGGAAATCAAGGAGCTAAAGAAATCCATACATGATCTAAAACAAGAGATGCAAGGCATCAAAAATGACCAATTAGAAGAAAGGGAGATGAAAAACAAAGTAGATAGCTTTGATAGCAGGTTAGAAAATGCAGAAGAGAGAATTTCCGGGGCTGAAGATAATTTAGTTGTTATAGAGAAAGAACAGAAAATGAGTCAATCCAAATCTAGACGCTTCAGGAGGTCCAAGATACAATTAGGAAGCCTAATTTGAGGCTAATTGATATTGAGGAGAGTCTGGAGAAAGAGGTCAATGGTATTGGAAATATACTTCAGGGAATCATCTCAGAGAATTTCCCAAATATCCAGAAGGGCAGGCCCATCCAGATACAAGAAGCTTTTAGAACCCCAAACAGACCTGACCAGAAAAGAACATCCCACCGCCACATCGTAATCCGAACTGGATGAATAGAAACCAAAGAAAGGATCCTAAAGGCAGCCCGGGAAAAGGGATCAGTAACCTATAAAGGAAAAACAATCAGAATAACCCCAGATTTCTCAGCAGAGACCATGCAAGCAAGAAGTGACTGGAAGCATATATGTCATGCCCTGAAGTCAAATAATTACCAACCAAGAATCCTGTACCCAGCTAAGCTCTCATTCATAACTGAGGGAACAATAAAAACATTCCATTCCAGGGAAAAGCTGCAACAATATGTCGCAACAAAACCAACAATACAGAAAATTCTCAAAGATGTTCTACACATAGAAAACCAAAATAAATGCAATATAGGGAAAGAAATGGCACCTAAACAGCATACCATCTAAGGACCACAAGAACTGTCAAGATACAGGCCCTAATAAAAGGTTTTAAAAATGGTAGGAACTAATAAATATCTCTCAATCCTAACTCTCAATATCAATGGACTGAACTCTCCAATTAAACAGCATAGGCTGTCTAGTTGGATCAAAAAGCAAGATCCATCGTTCTGCTGTCTTCAGGAGACACACCTTACCCAAAAAACCAAACATCTTTTGAAAGTGAGAGCCTGGAATAAACTCTATCAAGCTAACGGCCCCCATAAACAGGCTGGAATTGCCATCCTCATATCAGATAAAATAGACTTCAAACTGAAATTACTAAGAAAAGACACAGAAGGTTACTACATACTACTAAAGGGATCTTTCCTCCAGGAAGACATAATGATCCTAAATATCTACACACCCTATCCCGGAGTTCCGAAATTCATCAAGCAAACTTTACTTTCACTGAAACCATACATAGATCGAAACACAGTGATTGTTGGTGACTTTAACACACCACTCTCACCAACAGACAGATCAACAAGGCAAAAACTCAACAGAGAAACCTTAGAACTGAACAACTATACAGACCAACTAGATCTAACAGACATCTGCAGATTATTCCACCCAGCAACAACACAATATACGTTTTTCTCAGCAGCACGTGGAACATTTTCGAAAATAGACCACATCTTAGGCCATAAAACAAACCTGGACAGATTCAGAAACACTGAAATTATTCCCTGCACTCTCTCAGACCACATAGGCATCAAATTGGAACTGAAGACACATCTCCACCAACGAGAGCCCTGTAACTCATGGAGACTGAACAATACATTGTTGAATCACCAATGGGTCATCGAAGAGATCAGAATAGAAATCCAACAGTTTATGAAATTTAACAAAAAGTAACACACAAAATACCAACTCCTTTGGGATACGGCAAAGGCAGTACTCAGAGGAAAATTTATAGCGCTGAGTACCTACAACAACAAGTTGGAAAAATCGCAAACCAACAAGTTAATGTGTCACCTTAAGCTCCTGGAAAAAGAGCAACAAACCAATCCTAACCCCAGTAGAAGGAAGCAAATTACTAAAATCAAAGCAGAATTAAATGATTTGGAATCCAAAAAAATACTACAGAAAGAATCAACAAAACAAGGAGTTGGTTCTTTGAAAGAGTTAACAAAATTGACAAATCCTCAGCAAATCTTACCAAAAAAAAGAAGAGAGCATATCGAAATAAACAAAATGGTATATGAATATGGTAAAATCACAACAGAAATGACCAAGATCCAGAGTATCATGAGGGAATACTTCTCAAACCTTTACACCAACAAATTTGAGAATATAGAGGAAATGGATGAATTCCTAGCCAATATTAACATACCCACACTGAACCAAGAAGAACTAACCCAACTCAACAGGCCTATTTCAAGCTCTGAAATAGAAATGGCAATTAGAGAACTTCCACCTAAGAAAAGCTCAGGGCCAGATGGATTCACAGCTGAATTCTATAATGTCTTCAAATCAGAGCTCACACCAATAAACCTCAAGCTCTTCAACAAAATTGAAAATGAAGGTTTTTTTACCAAACTCATTCTATGAAGCCAGTATAACCCTCATCTCTAAATCAGACAGAGATTCATCAAACAAAGAGAACTATAGACCTGTTTCTTTGAGGAACATCGATGCAAAACTTCTCAACAAAATACTGGCCAACCGTCTACAACAACTTATCAAAAAATTATACACTATGATCAAACAGGATTCATCACAGGGAGGTAAAGCTGGTTCAATAAAGGCAAATCAATTAACATAATTCAACACATCAACAGGAGCAGGTACAAAAATTACATGATTGTCTCAATAGATGCAGAAAAGGCATTTGACAAGATCCAACACCCCTTTATGTTAAAAGGTCTGGAGAAACTAGGAATCCATGGAACATATCTCAATATAATAAAGGCTGTATATGACAAACCCACTGCTAGTATTACACTTAATGGTGAAAAGCTAAAGCCATTCCCTGTAAAATCAGGAACGAGACAAGGATGCCCACTCTCTCCACTCCTCTTTAACATAGTACTAGAATTCCTAGCCAGTGCAATAAGGCAAGAAGCAAGCATAAAGGGGATCCAAGTAGGGAAAGATGAAGTAAAACTATCCCTCTTTGCAGATGACATGATTCTGTATTTAAAGAATCCTATAGACTCTACTCCCAAGCTCCTTGAGCTGATTCAAAACTTTGGAAGGGTAGCAGGCTATAAAATTAACCCTCAAAAATCAACTGCCTTCCTCTAGGCCAACAGTGAGAGGAACGAGGCAATAATCAGGAAAGCAACTCCTTTTGCAATAGCCTCAAAGAAAATAAAGTACCTAGGAATTAGCTTAACTAAGAAAGTAAAGGACCTTTTGATGAAAACTTTAAAACCCTGAAAAAGGAAACTAAAGCAGAACTGAGGAAATGGAAAAACCTCCCATGCTCCTGGATTGGAAGAATCAACATTGCGAAAATGACAATCCTGCCAAGGACTATCTACAAAGTCAACGCAATACCCATCAATATCCCAATGTCATTATTTAAATAAATAGAAGAGGCAATCCAAAATTTCATATGGAATAATAAAAGACCCCGTATAGCAAAAACACTTCTCAGCAGAAAGAATAGCGCTGAAGGAATTTCAATTCTAAACTTTAGACTCTACTACAGAGCTATAATTATCAAAACAGCTTAGTACTGGCAGAAGAACAGGCCTGAAGACCTGAGGACCCAGATATTAAACCACAGACCTATGGCCACCTAATTTTTGACAAGGGAGCCAAAAAAATAGAATGGAAGAAAGATAGCCTCTTCAACAAGTGGTGCTGGCAGAACTGGTTAAGCACCTTCAGAAAACTAAAGTTGGATCCTTCTTTGTCACCCTGTACTAGAATTAACTCCAAATGGATCAAAGACCTGGAGGTAAAAGCTGACACACTGAAAACTTTACAAGAAGGAATAGGAGATACACTAGGCCTCCTTGGCACAGGTTGAAACTTTCTTAATAAGGACCAAGAACCACAGCAAATCAGAGAAAGGCTGGATAAGTGGGACTGCATTAAACTGCAAAGGACATAGCTAGTAAATTAATCAGGAAGCCTACAGAATGGGAGAAGATCTTTACCAACCAAACAACGGACAAAGGCCTCATATCTAAAATATATCAACAGCTCAAAAAATTGAATCACTCCAAAACTAATTTCCAAAGTAACAACCATCCCATTAAAAAATGGGCCAAAGACTTAAAGAGAGTCTTCCCCGAAGAAGAAACAAAAATGGCCTGTAGACACATGAAGAAATGCTTGACATGTGTGGTCATAAAAGAAATCCAAATCAAAACAACTCTAAGATTCCACCTCACTCCCGTTAGAATGTCCAGGATCAGGAAAACTAATATCAACAGATACTGGAGGGGATATGGCCAGGAGGGAATCACTACTACATTGTTGGTGGGAGTGCAAACTCGTTCAACCACTATGGAAAGCAGTGTGGCAGTGCCTGAAAAGGCTAAACATAGAACTCCCCTATGACCCAGCAATTCCACTACTTGGCATTTACCCAACCATCCAGAAACTAGGGTATACTAAATCCACTAGCACAACAATGTTCATTGCAGCACTATTTACCATAGCAAAGATATGGAACGAACCTAGATGTCCCTCAGTTGATGAATGGATCAACAAGATGTGGTATTTGTACATAATGGAATTCTATGCTGCTGTCAGAAAAAATGACATTGCCCCATTTGTTAGGAAATGGAAAGTCTGAGAAAAAATCATATTAAGTGAAGTAAGTCAGACTCAAAAGAACTTAGGCTCAATGGTTTCCCTCATTTGTCATAATCAGTAGAAACCTTGGGCACTACTACCAGAGATCTGCAATAGAGCAAAACCTTGATACATAAGGCCATATAGTATGAAGCTATTGAGGATATTGAAACAAAAGCCATATGATGAATGATTGTTGTCCTTAATGTACTAAGTTTATCTCTCATCTCTTTTGCTGTCCCTTTGTTATCTCATATTGTTACAGTATCTCAGTTTGTTATCTGATATATTGGATTTATTTGTATTTGGTTATTTGAAATTGGATAGCAAAGGGGGAAAATCCAAGACGTGGGGAGGGGTGGAGGGGAGGGTAATCAGGACCAAGACATGTGAAAGGGTATCAATGTATGTGAATTAATGCACCTTCTATCTGGCAAATATCATGTAACCCTTTTATTAATTACAATAAAAATATATATAAAAAGTTATCTCACAGGCGAATATGGCTTCCTACATTACCAAAATCTCTCACCAAAGAGGTACATTAATTATAACTAATCAGCTCGCACTGATTCATCAATAATTGATATCATTTTCACCCTTAATGCAATGCATTCAATGAGTTTGGACAAAACTTTAATGCTACATATCTACTATTTTAATTTCACTTCCATAAAAGTCCTATATGCTCTGCCTGTCTTCATTCCACTCTCCCAAACTCTGGGTTGCTATTAATATGTTTGCTGTGTCTGCATAGTCGTATCTTTCAAAGTCATTAGACTTGGACAATGATAGTTAACTAAAATCCCCAAGGAAAGAAAATGTAACCAAAGGATTTATATTCAGCAAATGCAACATTCAATTGCAAAACTTTATCTAATTACAATCACAACCTATTGCCCAAATGTAAGAACTCTCATCTT
Organism: Megascapheus bottae; assembly: GCF_031878675.1. NCBI lineage: Eukaryota > Metazoa > Chordata > Mammalia > Rodentia > Geomyidae > Megascapheus > Megascapheus bottae. Next base: position 65,488,161 of record NC_143511.1, on the reverse strand, counting down.
ATTTTTCTAATGAGCTCTCCCTGAGAAACTTATAAAGAAGTTAGATAGCCACAATGACTGTAGGTATATTGACGTGAGTATCACTGTTGATTATTAAATACATAGGTTTTTAGGAACTATAAATTAATGAAAAAACTTAAATATGAAGTAATTTTTTTTGCTTGTGGGTTTGAAATCTTGTTCCTGGGTGCTATACCTGGGCTCTTCAGCTCAAAGTTACTGCTTCACCCCTTGAGCTATAACACTATTTCTGGTTTTCTAGTGGTTAATTTGGAGATAACAGTTTCATGGTCTTTAGTGCCTGGGCTGGCTTTGAACAGAAATTCTCATACCTCAATATTCTGAATAGCTAGGATTATAGGTATGAGCTACCACACCTGGCTAAATATGAAGTAATCTAAAAAACTGGCATGAAAGGAAATAGTCTCATCTTTCCATATGAAATATCACTTCATAAGCAGATAGCACTTATAAATAATAGCTTATTTCAATTTTTCAATTAGTATATTTTTTATTTATTTTATTTTATTTTTTTCCAGTCCTGGGCTTGAGCTCAGGGCCTGAGCACTGTCCTTGGACTTTCTCAAGGCTAGAGCTCTACCACTTGAGGCTTAGCACCACTTCCAGCTTTTTTCTATGTATGTGGTACTGAGAAATCAAACCCAGGTCTTCGTGCATGCGAGGCACGCACTCTGCTACTAGGCCAAACTCCCGGACCCTCAATTAGTATATTTTATAAGAATTAATGCAATGTGATTAATGCACAACTACAAATAATTAGTAAGCCTAACTAGGTCTATTAACTAGGATCATTATTAGCTTCAAAAATCATCTGAAAAGAAATCTTTGACCTTTACGAATACTACTTTTCCAAAGGGATCAATTATGAATTTGAAAAGGCCTTTGCATGCAGCTTTTTCAGAAACAGCACAGAGCAAACAGAAGTTCATCCAAAAATATATAAGGTAGAGAATCCAGAGTGTGGAGAGCTTTACAGGATAAAATGTTCTCATGATCCTCAAAATGTAAAGTGTAAGGATGATAAGCAAATACAAGATGTAAGAGAAACTTGTAGATTATATGAAATTTAAAAGCACTTGCAAATTGTTCTGTTTTTAATGATAATGAATAGGACTGAGCTACAGTGTCTGAAAATGAACAAACATTAGAATCAATAAAGACATAAGAGAGATTTCTATAAAATGTACTCAAGTGGTTATGTATGGATATGGCAGAGGGGTCTCTGAGAGGGGGTAAGTGGATGTTATCTGGAGTGGCTCTTTACAACTTCAAATAATTTATTCTACAGTAAGTATTTATGCAATCTTGTATTTTTACATTTTTAGGATTAAAAATATAATCAAATTCACATAAAAGTTAGCTCCTCTTTTTTGGGGGGGTTATCATGAGGCTAGAACTCTGCCCTGGGTACTGTCCCTGAGCTCTTCAGCTCAAGACTACCACCCTATGCTTGAGCCACAGCCCCACTTTCTGTTTTCTAGTGATCAATTGGAGATGAGTCTCTCAGCTTTATATTGCCTGGGCTAGCTTTGAAATATGATCCTAAGATCTCAGCCTCCTGGGTAGCTAGGATTACAAGCCTGAGCCACCATGCCCAGCTAGCTCATCTTTTTATGTTTAGATATTTAGATCATTTACCTTTTTAACTATATAATGTGTTAATGAACAAAATTTAACTAAATCTTTATGCACATCCTCAGTGTTGCTTTTAGAACAAACTATAAAATTGGATTTGATAAATCAAAGGGCGTGTGTGTGTGCGCATGTGTGTGAGTGTGTGTGTGTGTGTGTGTGTGTGTGTGTACTTTTGATATGTTGCCAGAACACCTTACATAAAGATGATATATTATAATTTACTGGCTTCCCAACATTAAACCTTGGCTGGTATATTGATTCTATTTCTGCAAGTTTGATTTTTAAAGTCTCCTGATTTTAAAACATTAAAAATATTACTGAGTTTCAGTTACATGGATATAGTGCCCAATTACGAAAATGCGGCTTGGGATAAGTCCAATAATACATGCCAGGTGCATCCAGTTGTGTTATTACTGCTATTTGTATTAATTCAGAGTGTAACAAAAACTTCAACAATGATATATACAGGAAAATCACTCAATCTATTTTAATTTCAAACACTTAGAATAAAATGTACTCTCTGCTATTTAGGTCAATTGCAACTATTATGGTAAATGGACCAACATAACAGACAAAGTAACCATAATTCATATTTTAATAGACTTGTCTCTACAATGTCAAAATGGCATTATGTGAATTCATTGCTTAAGGAAAAGAGCAATTGAAAGGAACAGCTTTTTTCTTTGTTACTGAGGCCTAGTAGTTGTGCACAACTATTTGTTTAAATGGTTTTAATACTAACACTTATTTTTAACAGGAGGTCAGGGGAGCTTTGCTTTTCAGTACACATAGAAATTAAAAATCTTCTTGCAATAGGAACACAAATAAGCGCACCTGTTGTGTACTTATAACTATATATGTGTGTGTGTTTCTGTCCATAAGCCATGAATAGCAACAACTCAAAGTATGGTTACCATTTTAACGAGTTTTCTCCATCCACTAAAAATATCCCACTTCTACCATGTCCTCCTGTTCCTTCCAATACGGATTGCCAGATTTAAGTACTGTGTTGTCACTTGCTAAGTCCAATCATGACTATTATATATCACCAATATATCAGCACAGATCTGTGCTAGTAAGTAGCTTTAAATTTTGTTGCACAGAGTGCTATTATTACTATTTCTGCTGCTGAACACTGCATTTTCTGTCATGTCAAGATGACTGTTTGCTTCCATGGTTGATTGTGAAGGTCAGTGGTATCATAAATGGACATCTTACCTACTAGAACCACCTAGTGTGCTATAAGCTGTGATGAATTAGTGAGTCTCTCTCTCTCTCTGCCCTGTGTGTCACATTTTGAAAAAGATACTGAATTTGTGCTTCTCAAATTTATTCCTGAACCGAGATCTTTTCTACAGCAGATCTTATGCATATAACATCTGTGTTATAACGTACAGGGAGAAATTAAAGATAAGTTGAGTATGTATCAATAATGATGGGTGATGATCAAGCATATTAAAGCATACTGTAAGATATTTCCACTACTTCCACATAGCAATAAGCATCGCTTAGACTTCTTACCAATTCAAAAATGTACTGATATGTCACCAGAAGTGAACATGACATAGAATCCACATGAGACTTCTGCTATAGGCTATTAATTTAGTGACAGCTCAAGTAGAATAAGGAATGGGTTCCTACCTTATCAGCCACCTGTCAATATCCCCTTCTCATAGTTGTCTTAGGCTTGTGCAAACACCACTCTGAGTTCAGAAAATCTCCTGAGTTTCATACTTGGCAATTATACAGAGATTTTCTTCACTCTGGAGAAAAAGAAAAACAACTATCATCAGATCAACCTCATAATAAAATGAGTAAAATTTTCCATACTTTTTCCAAAAATGTAATGATCTCTCCACCCAATATCTTAAGACATTCTCACTTTTCCTCATTGATCTATTCATTTTAGTCAATAGCCACTAATTTGACAGTATATTGTCTATTTCCCTTAATACTAAGAGGCAAAAGCTGAAATAACTATTAGTTTTTAGAAGAATAAGCCATCTGCCAGATGTATGCTTAGCTTTTTACTATCAAGTCATTCTAAGAATCTGTAAGGCTTTCCAGGTTTCCTTCTTCCTTTTCTCCCTTTGACTTCCCACTGTCATTCTTGGTTCCATGGCAATATGTAAATTTTCAACAATGCTTTGGCAGACCCTTTCACAATTATTTCTCATATTTTCTCTTGGATTCAATCCTTGAGCTGGTGATTATTATCAACATTCTTCTAAAGGCTTATTTTTCTTACTAAATTTGGACCATAAGCAAACCTAATTTTCTGTAAGTAAATCGCTTTCTGCTTCAGAAAATTTTAATCATGACTTTTTGTTTGAAGGTATTAGAAAACCAAATGCAATCTGACTTTGAATTTAAAGTCAGAGAGAGATAGAAATCAAAGAAGTAGACACAGAGGTAGAGTGATGGGAAGTGAGTGAAACAGAGAGGAAAACTAATGTGTGTGTGTGTGTGTGTGTGAGAGAGAGAGAGAGAGAGAGAGAGAGAGAGAGAGAGAGAGAGAGAGAGAGAGAGAGAGAGAGAGAGAGAGAGAGAGAGGAAAAGAATTCCTGTCTTACATCTTTGGGAGTACAGGTTATCTGCCTGAAAAGTGAATGAACTCATAAGTTAAAACAACTTGCTCCATTTTCCTTGTGGTGGCTCCATTTGTTGCAAGGATATTTTCCTATAGGAGGAGAGATGCCAGATTTTCCAAGCTCCGGTCAAATTCTCTAGCAGCTGGAGTGTGTGTCTCCATCTTAAATATCCCACCAATTGGCCCAGAATTTGGTCTTAACCGTTAACAACACAGAGAACTCAGAGACTGACTCCTGTGTATCTAGGAAAGTTTAGTTCCTCAAAGGAAATCATAGAGCCATAGCTGAATGAGGAAGATCAATGTTAATGGAGAAGAAAACCCAGGAACTACAATAGGAAATACCTACATGGTGTCTCCATGTAACCACCTCATGAAATACATAATTAGGTTACATGTCAGGACTCTTTACTATCCATGAGAGGTCAGATGAATTCTATACCTAATGAAAAAAGGCTAATAAATGGTGTTTCAAACTTATTCTACCACACATGGAAGCTGAATTATTATTTGAAATGTCATTTTTATTCTGTCATTTTTATTCTTCTATTATTATTTTAATTATTCTATTGCATTTAATCTACCACCTGAGTGTTTCTTTGGTTCTCTCTCTCTCTCTCTCTCTCTCTCTCTCTCTCTCTCTCTCTCTCTCTCTCTCCTTTTCCTCTCTCTCTTTACTTTATCTGGTATGTTTTTGAGTTAATAACCTCTTCAAAACTTTCTCAACATTGTAGCATAGATTACATACATGAATACTGCTGTGGCAGAGAGCTGCGATCTTTTACATACCATTTTACTTTGGGGAAAAAGTTAGACTCATTGGTATCTAAAGTATTTTGAATTATTTTCTGATGAATTGTACTCAACTTTAAGACCAGCACACATATTCTAGAACAAGTACATTAGAATGTATCAGTACTTCAATCTTATAAAGAATTCTCTGTATTATCAAAGTCAATTATTTTTCAATGCAACTTCTTACATGTGTATAGGCACTTCCATATCAAACCATACATATAGAAAAATACATTTGTGTCTAATGAACCATATAGGGAAATGGTTATCATTTGTGAATGAGGGACATAAAGTAAGTGGAGATTTCTCCTGACTCCAATCCCATGCTAAGGTTGTATACTACTGATAAAAAGCAGTGATCCTCCAATCTGGAGTCTTTATCTAGAGCACATTTCAGAAACATGTCTTGTCTATACTCAAGCATAGGTAACATGAACCAAAACATCCAAGTGTGAAACGTGGATAGTGGTATTTAAAAAAAAAAACTTCCTGGATATTCTGAGGATCAACCAGTATGGGAACTTAGGATAAATCATCTGGTTCCAAAGCAAAGAGCAATTACAACTCAGCAGGCATATGCTCTGATTGTACCGGCAGTTGCTCATCACCCCTTTGCTTGCTTTGAATCAAAAATAACCCAAGCATTTCTTCATTTGGGGGTCTGAGCAGAATGTATCAGCACAGCACTCAACCCACAGAAGCAGCACATTCAAAGGTCCTTCATGGATGGATTAACTTTAATAGGAAAGCTATTCTCCATGCAGGTGACCAGCTAGGTAGACCTGCTACCACCCCACTCTGCCAATTACCATGATGCCCCATTACAAAGGAGAGGCCAGGTCACCTCTCCATTTGAATGAGGCAGTAAAACTCCTTGGGCAGTGTCTATTAATTCTACTTCAGGTATTTTTGATTATACACAAAGGCCAAAGTGAAACAAAACAAAAACAACAAAAGAGAATAGCCCTCCTCAGAAGAGAAATACTGGAGAAAATCTGGTTCTTTATGTGATGTTGGTTAAGCAACTGTTTTCATTTTTCCTAGGTTGATTTTCAGTTAACTCCTTGGTATAGACTCTGAAAAAGGGAAAAAAATGTCCAGTCTTTGCAACTTGAATATCAAATGACTGGAGAAAAGAAGTAGAAATTACACTTAATGGCATAATAAGTTAGTATAAATATATCTAGGTATGTGGCTCCAAAAAGACTGGTATGCATATGAACACAAACACCCATATGTATATATGCATATACTACATATATATGATTTGTTTATCAAATAGTCTTATTTTTCAAATGGTCTCCCAAACATGCTATATCCCCTTGTCAGCTTGGATCATTCCTATTTCTTCTGACATCTGGTACTACCTCAGCTTCACCACAAACAGCTACACTTCAGCCAACTGAGGTCTCTTCCAATTCTGCCTCCTGCACATGAAATCGAGACCTAGCTGCCAGCAGCTTTTCCCACCAGGCTTTTGCAGCCTGTTTTCATCAGCACTGAAAATCATTGTAAGCAATATGTTAAAAACAGCAAGTCAGTTAACAACCTGATTCTTCGGCTGTGAGTGTAGCTCAGAGGTAGAACACATGCTTTATCTGTGTTATAAATGCCTGGAGTTGAAACTTAGAAATACACACACACACACACACACACACACACACACACACACACGACTAATTGGAAATAACTGAAATTATTTTTCTTTCTGCTATAATAATCTCCACCTAAATTATCCATTTAGTCTACACACTACAGCTTCCCCAGGAAATATTGCCAGTGCAATCTATCCATGGTCTTACTCCCCACAGATCTTCAAATCAGAAAGTAAGATAGGATCTCCTCCTTACCCAAGCCTATTTTGTATGCTCTTTTACCTCCAGTTGCAAGTCAACTACAGAATTGCATCAAATGACACTGGATTAACCTTTTTATTTATTGTTTTTAAATTATCTTTAAGTAGTTTTACAAAGGAGTTGCCATTTAGCAAAGCAGTTTATTAATCCACTGTCTCTTGATCAAGGTCTCCCCTTCTTATATACTTACCTCGCCCTTGCCTCCCCACCCATCTCTCACAATTTGTAAAGCTCCAGTCATTACTTCACATTCTTTGAAGACTTCCATACCATGATACATTCCACTCATCCATTCCAGTTCTGCCATCTATCTGCCTGATTTAGAAACCTTAAGAATTTCTGAAAAGCAGAGGAAAACTCTTTGTGGTGAGATATCTAGATATATTTATATTACTCCCATTTCTTACACTGAGAGCAAGAAATAATTATCTCCCCTCTCCTTATACCTCTACACTGTGATGCAATTCTCATGCCATCCTTGCTAAAACTTCCACCTTGAAAAACCTTCCTATTTTGTGAGGTACCATGAAATCCTTTTCATGAATGGATCTCAAGGATCTGTAACTTTTGTATGGAATCTGGGGAACTTAGGGAACCCCTCATCCATCCAGAGTCATGCGACCATGATTTTCACTCAAAAACAGCATCAGTTATTTAAGGGAATTATGTAGCAAGCAGTTAACCGTAGCTGATGCCATGAGATTATAATGTGCACGTAGGCAAACATAATTAGCACGAGGAGAGATTTTTAACAAGCATGTTTTGTCATCTCCTAATAAATTTTCATATTCTAACCAGAGAGCAAAGATATTTCAGGACGGTGTGGTATAATGTGCAGTATTATTACCTCTCTATCTTATGCTCCTACAGAGCAATTCAGAGAAATGGAGCTTGGTTAGTTTGGATACTTATGTCACGCCACTATTATATGAAAAAGTCACCAAAAACATTGTGGGTGAACATCTGCTCTTTGCAGAGACTCCCTTTAATTTCTTTTTACTGGCTCCAAATTTCTCATTATAGTCCATATCTTGTCCCTAATGTAACTTTCATTGCAGTATGTGTTTCAAGCCTGCTGACATCCTCTTCCCATACCCAAGTGGGGGAGAAAAATCACATTAGAGCAATCACATGACATTGCTACTTTAGCCATGTTACTAAATAAATCTGTAATAAACATTTTGTTTTAGGGTGTATATAAGAAAATTAGCAAAAAATAAGTAAATATATAAATTTAAAAAGTGAAGAGGAAGGCTGGAGAGTTGAAAACAAGAATGGGTGATGGCAATTTTTGAGAGAGTCACAGCACTTTCTAAATACTAAGCACTTTCTACATAGCTAAAAAAATGATAAACCTGGTGGGCTCTAAGCATAACATTGACTCAATTTCATACGGTGTTATTTTTAATGTGCTTTTGAGTAGGATAATAAACTTGTATCTACCTTCACCTCAAATAGTTATGGCATATAATTTTCATGTAATATATATTTTTACAGTGAAGTACATAATGGAAAGATGATATAGTAGGCTTCTGTCAAAGGACCTTTGCCATCATTTGTAAAATAGATATTTAATACAAGCACTGGAAGCTGGAAAGGATGGTGGCAGCCCCAACCTTGTATAAAAAAATACCTTCAGAATGTCAGCCAGTTATTTTTTTTCTCTTCAAGACCTTCAAACCTATGGGGAAAAGTTAATCAAACCCCAAAGTTAGCTATAGTTCGTTATTTAATGTGTCACATAAATTTTATTTTTCAATGTCATGTTTCAGGTTGACATATGTACACGTTAGACGCATACAAACTGGAGTGGTGAGTTCCATGAAACTGATGGTAAATGAATGTACATAGGCACATATAAACACACACATACATACATAAGCATAAATTCACTGTTTTCATTCTACATAGTAGCATGTAAAACAAACTCTTATATAGTTAATAAAAAGAAACTAGAAGATAAACTGAAAGGAGAAGAAGGAAAAAAATCCACTTCACAGATAGGAAAGAAAGACGAAATATAGTTTTCCCATCTTTGTGAGACTTAATACACAACAGAAGTGTCTGTGGCTGCTCTGAAGGAAGTAACTTTCTGGGACAATGACAGGAGAAATATATCGCCAGTACTGGTATCCTACACCTGTAGCCCTAGCTACCCAATAGCCCAAGATCTGGACATTGTGGTTCAAAGCTAGTCCAGGAATATGAGACTCTGATCTCCAATTAACCACCAAAAATCTGGAAGTGGAGATGTGGTTCCAGTGATAGAGCATTAGCATTGAGCAAAGTAATTCAGGACAGCACCCAGGCCTTGAATTCAAGCACTGAGAACAAAAGAAAGAGAGGAGGAGGAAGAGAAGGAGGAGGAGGAGGAGGAGGAGGAGGAGGAGGAGGAGGAGGAGGAGAAGGAGGAGGAGGAGAAGAAGAAGAAGAAAAACAAGAAGAAAACATCTCCACATACCAACATACTGAATTAAAGATGTGCCTAGACATGTGTTCAGCAGTTTGAATTAGTAGAATTACAAAAACCTCAGTACTTGTGTTTGAACTATCAAGCAAAATATGTACCCACAACCCCATTCTGTAATTCAACTTACATCAGTTTACATATATGAACATAATATATATTCATTTTCTATGGGAAAGGGCTTAAATGCATTATAGTTTAGTTCCACAGTCAAACATGATTTCAGCAGATCTGTCTGTATTCTTTCTGGAGGGTGCAAGGAAAAAAATATATTTTCTCACATCTTTTGATTTCTAGATGCTGACTCCATTCCTTGTCTGTATTTTCTACATCCCTTTCCTCTGCTTTCTAAGCCAGCAATGCAACTGCTTCCTCATCTTCTTTATAAGTTTTCCCTCTCTGACCATATTCTGGATATATTCTGTACCATGAAAAAGTTAAGTAAATAGATTAAATTCACTTAAACAATGCAAGCCCATCTCCCTAAACCACTGTGTGCTGCAAGTGGTTCTCTCTAACTTCTCTTTTTGATTTAGGCAGGCCATAGAAAGATACAAGGCAAGGTAGGGATAGAGGTCATGTTTCTTTAAAGCCCTCTGTCCATAGATTCATCACAGGCATCAAAGTCCGCAACAGCCCCTGAGCATAACAGCATTTTCTTCCCTGTTCCTTCCCAGCAGCGACTCACAGGTTTTGTGCAGCAACACCAGCTTTATTGTATTCACAGGTTCACCTTCAGTTCACCAGCAGTAACACCTTATCACAAACCATACTCCAATGGCTGCACACTGGCATCACCCTGTCCTTCACCGGTACCTCTTTATGCCCTCTCTAGACAAACGATGGCCACTCAAGGCCATGCACGCATATACACCCAGTCACCTAAGATACACATGAGTGACTTAAGGTTACAAGGATATGCTGAGCTCGCTGAATCCCAGGCCCATGAGACGGGCAGACCCCAAGCCCTCCCAAAGCTGGTATAAGATAGCCTGGCTGTTCCATTTTCTCTCCACCCCAGTACTTAAAACTTAATCATATCTATAAAGTCCCTCTGGATGCAGCAGGTAATATTCCCAACATTTCTAGGTTAGTATATAGACATCATAATTCTGCCTAGTCTGCCAAGGGCAAACTAGCTTTTGGAGAAAAGTGTTACAAAGAATTCATGTCGCAGTGACACAGGTACACAAAGTAAACTGGGTTGTTTTTATGGTAATAGTCCTATATCTAATAAAAATATGTGAGATATTTGTTTCTATAACTTTTGAGAGAAAGTATAATTATTTAAAACTAATTACCTGAAGAAATTCATAGAATAGCTGCACTGAAGCAGGTGCAACACAAACCTGGGATGAAAAGTATTCAAATATCAACTGTGGACATGCAGATAGGCTAATAACATTGACTCATTTTATACCCCAGAAACTTTCATGAACATACACACCTGCAGAGAGACACAAAACTTAATTCTTCTTTTATGGAGGTTATTTTTAAGTCAGGAAATCTTTGTAAATCATGCATTGATATTACACTTTTCATGGATGTCATAGCTTTTATATTAAAATTATAGTACCCCTGTGCTTTTAATAAACTATGAGAAAAGGGACAGACATTTCCTATGAATGAACTAATATTTCAGTTCAGGAAAAAAATGTGTTTGTTTAAAAGCAGGTTATCATGTCTACCCTAACAAAATAACAATACTCTAATTGTAAATGTCCATCATTTTGTTCTGATTTAATAACTCAATAGGTTTGGCTATTGAAAATAGATCAGATTTCAGACGATTATACTAAGAAAATGCCATATCACTTTCAATTGAATGCTTCACATACAGATATATAGGATTTTTTCAATTATTGTGAAGATTATTTCAGGTTTCTAAAAATTTTTCCATGCACAGACACCATTGATGGAAATAAAGTAACCTTATGGAGGTGTCTTGAGTATTGTGGTCTTGGGTATTGAGATAATTCAATGCTTGGCACTTCATCTGCCTATCCTTATGAATATCACGAGGGAAAGGCATTTAAGTTTGTCAGAAATTTTCCATGTGCCAGTTCGGGGGATTTTTTTTAGTACATTTAATCATGACATCATCCATGCCTTCACAGTATTTTCATCATTTCCAAGTAACTTACCTAATTATGTGATTTGACAATAGCAATATCAGAATTTCTCTTTGAGTAGTGGGAATGGTTGTGTTCCTTTTCCATTAAGTAGACTCTTTCCAAAACTACATCAATTTGAAGGATACTACAAAATCAGAAAAAAGTAAGGCAATATCTAATGAGCATCTCTGCCAACAATATCATGGATGCTATCACTTTTCCAATCACTTCCCAGATTCTTAGATTCCAGAGTGGGCCCTGAGGGGATTCATATGTGCCCATTAAAAATAAAACAAACAAACAGGCCCAGGAGTTTGGCCTAGTGGTAAGCGTGCTTGCCTAGCATACACGAAGACACAGGTTCGATTCCTTGATACCACGTATATGGAAAAAAGTCGGAAATGGTGCTGTGGCTCCAGTGGTAGAGCTCTAGCCTTGAGAAAGCCTGAGGACAGTGCTCAGACCCTGAGTTCAAGGCCCATGACTGGCAAATAATAATAATAATAATAATAATAATAATAATAACAACAACAACAACAAAACCAAACAAAACACAGTTGCCATCATAACACCCAATGATTCTCCTTGTGTCTAGCATTCCAGCTGCCATACTTCCCAAATGGAGAACTAAACTGCTAGATGACTTTCCAGAAAGGTGTTCTTGCAGAAGTGTTTCCTACTGTCAGCTCTGCCATTAATTCCTATTGATCTTTCACAGACCTTTTAGTCTTCATTCGCCCTTGCAGACTTTCCTCCTTTCTGCCTTAAGGATTGTTGGGCAGACTTAGTCTGAGGAAATGTGTTTCTTCTTTCCAGCACTGCCCTGAGGCTTGTCTTTATTACAGAATCTTTCATGGCATCACTTTTTATCTGGATCACTCTTTATTGAGGTCATCTCTCCTTGAGATGTTAGCATCAGTACAGTGAGAAAGCAGTCTAAAGTTACCCTTAACTTGACTAATCTTAAGACAGATTCCTCTCTATTGGCTCCCGACCTCCTCATTCTTAGAGTGCTTGCCATTTCAAATTCTTTTTCTTTTCTCTTTGAAATGCTTGTCTTGGTCTACCACTTTCCCAATTTAAGATAAATGCTTTTCTCAAGAGCCTAGGAATAATCTCTTGTCTCAAGGACCTAGCAACAAAAAACACCTCCTTACCTCCCACAGTTTCTCCCCAGAGAAAACAATCTAAATTTAGTGGATACAAATCCCGAAACACAGATGAGATGGCCTGTCTGCAGAGGAAAACTTTACAAACTCAGAAATAACTCACTGTAGTCAATATGTTTCATTAATAAACCAAGGTCCCAATATGCACTAATCCTTTCTCACAATTCATACAAGTGTGAATAAAGTCAACATCTTTCTCCTGGTACAATAGTCTTGAACAAAGTCTTCCTTGCCTGTTTAAATATGCTGTGAAAGTTTTGCTGCCTGTCAGTGTATGGACAGGAAGACAGATAAATCTTAGTATCGTCACTGAGGACTGATCAGAGGTTGGTGATTTTCTAGCAGCAAGTACCACACACTTTTTCCATCTTGTGATGCATTCCCACTGGCTGAGGGTTCAGGGCATTTCAGTGAAGAGGAGACTTTTCCATTCCAGATTTGATGTCATAGCCTTAGTGGTCCAGAGGCTTTCCAGATTCCATGTAGGTAATGATTTTTTCCAGTAAAACTATATACTTCAGTCATTTAGTTCTCAACCAGCTTGGCAAGTATCATGAAAGGCCTAAACATGAATCAATTCACCAAAGGCCTGTAGCCTTGGTTCTCATTGTAGGACATTTCTATTGGAACAGAGAGAAACTCTGAATTAGCAGGAGATTTGGTATACTTTTATATATGAAGCCTTTTTAATATTGTTTGATTTCTGTATGATTACATACTGAAAATGTGTTCTTAAAACTATTTACCAATTCCACTGATACACAAAGACGGACAGACACGTGGGCTGGTATGAAATGGCACGAACCCACTGTTGGATGTCAATGTGTGAGATAAATTAAGTTCTTCCTCCTCCAAATCTAACAATATGACAGTTTAGTCATTCAGAATTGTCAATAAAAATATGATGTTGCCTCTCTATAGCATCTAGTAGATATTTACACGATATAAAACTCTGCAAATAAAATAGCATTCAGTGGTGCTGTGGCACCAGAAACACTTAATTTTTCTGACAACTTATGGTGCTTTTAAAATTATTCATGTCCAGACATTGTACATAGTAATAATCTGTTATGAAGTCAGTTGTAAGTAGCTTAAATATGTCTTGGATCAAATGATAAAAAAACGATCAATGCAAATGATCCCCATTGCATACGTACTTTCAACTTGAAATTGCAAAATTGCCAATGGTTTATGGTAATCATACCTCAGCATTACTTCGTTTAAAACATTATCATCAATAAATATAAAACCCTGAGCAACTGAAAATCACCTTCCACCTGCAGAGAAAGTCCTACCACTATCCTCTTGAATATGTCCCTGGCTTTATTTATTTGTGAATTCAGAGAAACAAGTAAAGCCATTGCTGTCAAGAATAAGCCAGTTTGGTTTTCCACAGGAAATACAGCCTGGCAGCTTCAATAAAAACAGAAGCTTCCAATTAACTCTGTCTTACTTGGAAAAGGTAATCTTTCGGTCAAGCCAAGAGTGGGAGGAAAGAAAGGCAGACAAGACTAGAATAAAAAACAGGGAGAAAAACACTACACAGCATAGTTCTTAACTGCAGCTGCACTTTCAAAGCATCCAGGAAGCTTTCAAATTTCCTAATGCTCAGTCCTCTTGCCAGGGATTTTAAGTTAATTGGTTAGGGTGTATTCCACGTTTAGTATTACTAAAAATCCCCCTCATAATTCTAATAAGGAAGTAGATCTTGGAACCAATGAATTAAATGATGCTCCTGAGTAGTGAGTCACCTTTACTTGGCTATTAGTGGCAGGAACAGTACTTGATTAGATTTCTTAAAGGTCACGGTAATCTGAATTTGTTAGTAAAATCACAGTTAAAACTTCATCAGCCACCAACACTGGCAAAGACCACTTAGTTAACTAATCTGAGTACTAAAATGCAATATTAGTTAAATTGGGGGGGAATTAAATATTCTACAGAATAACTGTTCCATAGTATAATAAAGTAAGAAAAATAATAAGTTAACAATAGGAAGTAAACTAGGAGCAAAGCTGTGATTCCTAATCCCTTTGCTTTCAAAAGAAGCAGACAGATATAGGACTACAATGTATTGTCAGAGCTATGGAAAAAGATGCTTTCCAATTGAAAGAACAAAACATTACATAAAATTCATGTCTTCCCTTCAAACAAGTAGGAAAATGGGCCACACCAGTCCTTCATAATCTCTAGTTATCACTTTGCAGAGAATCAGCCAATGAATTGGAGAAGCCAGGTGTACTCCTAGTATTGCTCCTGGTTTACTTTTGGTATTTTAAGAAAACATCCTTTATCTCAGCCATGTGAGTGGGAAACATGGTATTTCTCCTATGCAGAATAACAGCCCCACAGATGATCATACCTTGAGCCCTGGAACTCTGCATATGTTTTACTACTCTGCAAATGGGATTTAAGATTGTAGATGGAATTAAAGTAATTAGGCTCTCGATCAAATGGCCTGAGAGACAGAGAGAATATCCTAGATTATCCAAGCGTGTGCATTGTAATCACAGGATTCAATGTAAATGAAAACGCAGCAAGACGCAAGGCTCACAAATGATGCTGTGTGGGAAAGATTCAACAGATTATTACTGGCTTTGAAGATGGAAAGGGATCATGATCCCAGGGGAAAGCAGGTTTCAGAGAGTAGAAAAAGACCAGAAAATAGATTACCTCCTAACACCACCAGCAAGAAACACAGACCTGCTGACATATTGATTTCGGCTCAATGAGACCCATTTTGAACTTCTGACCCCTAGAATTGCCAACATAATAAATATGTGTTGTTTTAAGCCACTATATCTGTGGTAATTTTCTTTTTACAGCAGCAATGGGGCACTAATACAGTGTGTAATGGATTAGGTGTAAATATCTTGACCCTTGATTCTATTTCAGTTAGATTTCAGCCTTTCATTTTCTCAACTTTGGACAAGCCACTAAGTTCTTTCCATTTGGGCCACCCAATTTTTAACTTGAACATCTCATCAAATATTTTCCAGCTTTTGACTTTCACTGTCTTATTGGTTTCTGCTTAGGTTCTTTCTTTCCTGGAAATATATTCATATTATTACCAAGTTGACCAAACCCCTAAGAACAGCCCTAACTATGATATGCCAAAAGAGCCTAATCACCATATTCCAAGTATCTGTTAATGACCAACTTTTATAAGTGAAATTTTATAAACTCAGCAAGGCTATAACTTGTCAATAAATCATTGAATACATAATAGATATAAAATGTTTGTTTTATTCTCTCATTGGAAGAAAAGTAGGATGCACTTGAATGATAAAGGAAATAAATCTGCCATCTGCTGGTAGCCAATGAAAACTACAATCATAAAACCAATTATGAGTTGGCTCTACATAGCTGGCTATTGTACATACTTTATAATAAAAAAACATTTTTACAATAAAAGCAATTTTATAATAAAAATTTATTCTCTTCTTACCTTCTCATGGAAAATACTAACAACTCCATGTGAAATTTTGAGACTCTTCAAATTCTTTTACCTTTTCTCAGAATTGTTGAATATCAGTTAAAATAGCAGGAACTGAGGGAGTTCTGAGATGCAAAAATAAATTCGACTGCCATTTTGTTGTAAGAAAAAGCTTTTTAACATGGTCTTTTCTATTCTGATTGCTTAAGTGAACATGAACAAGAATGTCTGAAAATATACCTTACTATGCGAATCCACTCATTCAGTGTCTATACACATAAACTATATTTGCCTCTCCACAAAGACATTTCCTTCTACATACCCTGTGTACTAAATCAAAACTACAAATCTGCTGACTTAGAGAGTTTCAGTATCACTAGGTAACAAATTTCAACTTCTGATACATAACTTATATTATAATGGTAAAGTCAATTCTGTTTTGACATTTATATCTACTTTGCACTGTCACATTAGGAATATTATTATGCTGTGATTATATATATATTATAATTTAATTTCTAATTATCTTTAATGGCTAGTCCTAGGGTTTGAACCGAGGATTTGGGTGTTGTTCCTGAGCTTCTTTTATGCCCAAGGCTAGCACTCTACCACTGGATCCACAACTATATTGCTGGTAGTTAACTGGAGATAAGAGTCTCACTGACTTTTCTGTTGAACCATGATTCTCAGATCTCAGCCTCCTGAGTAAGTAGGATTACAGGTGTGAGCAACTGACACCTAGGTAAATTCTCTTTTATTTCTCAATTTTATGAATATTATCTCAGAAAAAATTCTATATATTTAGGCTAAGAGCTTCTCCTTAATAAAGGGTATCCATTGTATTATAATGAGCTCTCTGTATACCAACTCATTAGAATTTGATAACACAATGAAAGAGCTTCACAATCATACTGTGGTTACTTCAGAAGCGAGTCATAGAGATGACCAGAATGAACAAGAACAATAGTACCGTCGTTTAAATCCTACATTTCCAGTTGTGAGAATTTTCTAAATTTTCCAAAGTGAGCCTAAATACAAAAGAAATCTCAACATATTGAGACAATTGTGAGAAATTGACATTGAGAACCATTCTTATACGAAGTAAACACCATAACATGAGCATCATTCAGCTTCTGACCCTACGTAATTGAGAAGAACAATATCAGGAATAAGTGCAAAGATAAGAAGTCAAATTGATGGGGTTGATGGTGTGGCCTAGTGGCAGAGTGCTTGCCTAGCATGCATGAAGCCCTGGGTTCCATTCCTTGGTACTACATAGACAGAAAAAGGCAGAAGCTGTTTTGTGGCTCAAATGGTAGAGCTAGCTTTGAGAAAGCCCAAGGACAGTGCCCAGGTCCCAAGTTCAAGCCCCAGGACTGACAAAAAAAATAAATAAAATCAAGTTGTAAATTACTGTAGGCAAAAGAGAAGTTATAGCATGAAATCTGTCAAAAGGAAAACTCCACAAATCCTTATGTGCATTATTGCCAGTGATGATTAGTAGGAAAATATTTAAAAGAAACAAAACAAAAGAAACATCTTGTGCCTCTTGTTCTACTTCTTTCACTCTTCCTCCGTAGCATTATAACCTTCTTTCCATTTGTACACTTGATGTGAATTATTGAATAGCTGAACAAACACCCAACAGGAAACCAAGACATAGTGGAAATATATGGCTTCCTTTGTTGTAACCAGTCTAGGAAAGGAAAGAGCCTCAGGAAATATAAAGGGCACTGATAGGTTTACTTGAATATCAGACCTACAGAAAAGCCGGCGCAATTCTCAGCTGAAAAGAAGAGAACAAAGAATAAAGCAGAAATGAAAACCAAAGAACAGTCCAACTAGGCTCCCGAAGAGACTTAACTGATGAATTTCAATAGTGGTTTGCCCTTGCTGCCTCTGGCTGACCTATTTTGGCTTCCCATATAGCTTATGACGTTAGGTATACATGAAACTTCACCCAACTGTGGGGGTTTAAGAAGGAGTATCTTTATCCTCTTTACATCACCCATTAGAATAACTGAATATCAAGTGATACATGAACATACTGTAGCATGGGTACAGGATCTTGATGATATTCCTGCCAAAAGGAATAACTTGTTGGTAATCATTAGCAAACACTCATTTGTTGGCTTTCATTTTTCAAGTATGTCATACTGACCAAACAGAAGAGGCCAAAGAATTGCTTCATGCTATAGACTAAAGAGACAAGAAAACTAAGTCTAGCAGAGTGACTTTGAACTGCATAATGAGTGAGGAAAATATATTAGCTATAAAGGACATCTTTGAAGCAACTGACTAAAACAGTATAGACATCAGATTAGACAAAGGTATTTTATAACAGTCATAATTCCGGTTTTTCATCATTGTACTGATATTGTATAAGAAAATATTCTCATTCCTAGGACACATACACACACACTGAAGCGCTTAGAAAAGTAAGGGTTTTTGAAGTTATAAATAAAATACTATACCAGAAGAAAGGCATAACTGTAGTGGAAATGATACTATTTAGATTAGATAGAGAAATAATTAAGATTTACATGGAATTAAAAAATGTCTGAAATCGGGGCCGGGAGTTTGGCCTAGTGGTTAAAGTGCTTGCCTAGCATGCATGAAGACCCGGGTTTGATTCCTCGGTACCACATATGTAGAAAAAAGCTGGAAGTGGTGCTGAGGCTCAAGTGGTAGAGCTCTAGCCTTGAGAAAGTCCAAGGACAGTGCTCAGGCCCTGAGCTCAAACCCAGGACTGGCAAAAAAAAAAAAATGTCTGAAATCCTCAGAAAATTCCAAAAGAGCACTACGTCTTTCACGAGAAGCCAATTATTCAGTACTTCTTAATACAAAGTACAAAGTAGAAACTTGATTTAAACATATTGCCTCCTACCAATTAATTATTGATAGTAATTAACTGAGATTTAACTGATTAGTTAGAAGTTAGACTCAGAACAAAATAAACCTTTGGAACTAGAATTAAAGACAGATAAAAGACAAACTTACAGATGATAATGGCAAAAGTAATAAAAGCAAATAAACAATATAGAGTCATGACAGAATGTTTTTACAAATCTATACTAATTTACCTGGGAACATTCAACATTAAAATAGAAAATCATGCTAGAAATTAGGACATCTCTAAGGGGGGTGGTAAAAACCCTTTGGTGTCATCTCCCATGGAAACAATTTATAAACAGTAAGAACATATTCATGCAACAGTGAAAAAAATGTCATCAATTATGCATGAATGCTAGGAAATATAAAACAAGATAGATCAGTCCCAGCTCATGTTCTTTATTGAGTGTGTTAGAGTTACCCATCATTTAATGTAGATATTTGCATCCTGTAACATCAGACAGTGGAGTAAGGCATAGTCATCAGTCCTCTCTCACTCTCTCTCTCCTTCTGTGTAATGGGATATTTATATGCAACCACTGTTCACTTCAATGGCAGAATCTGTGCAGGGGCGAAAATGTGATCAATGCTAGTATCTCTAATTAGTGTTCATATGGGTTTAGATAATGTCAAGAAAGCCCAGGAGAGGGCACAGCTGGTATTACTAATTACAGTTAAGGATCAAACAATTAAACTAAAATGATCAGCCTTATATAGGCCAAAGTGCAAGGATAACAGAAAACTGGCAATGTGTCTTTGATGTTACATTGGGGAAGAGTTTCCGAGAAGGATAGAGAAGGGATATAAGCATGTTTCTGATGGGGCTCAGAAAAGTGGGGAAAGTATGCATGTCTATTTGATTTTCCATTATTTTAGAAATGAAAACTTTATTATAAAGGGGCATCATTATCATTCAGAGAAATGAGTCCAAGATACACTATGGTCTGATTAATAGATTCAGGCCAATGTACAAGTTCTAAAGTATAACACATGAAAATCAATTCCCATCAATTTAAAGTATACATTTGAGTGATGTAGATTGATAAAAAAACATATGATATTCAACATAAAAATCAATGTGCCCTGGAACACACTTTGAACTTCATTCTATATATTTCCTCTCTAAGAGTCTAGAATGGCTCTTTTAGTAAGGAACCCCAACATGGATTAAGATACCATACACAAACATAATTCATTACATTTATCCTTAAACACTTAACAAGGGGTCAAGGTTTTCTCTGGGTAGTTTTAATGTACCATCAGAAAGCACGATACTGTAAGAATACTATAAGGAAGGGCCAAGAGTGTGGCATGGTGGTAGAGTGCTCGCCTTAGCATGCACAAAGCCCTAGGTTTGATTCCTCACTACCCCTTATACAGAAAAGGCCAGAAATGGCACTGTGGTTCAAGTGACAGAGCACTAACCTTGAGCAAATCTGTCCAGTGGGCTGGGAGTTTAGCCTAGTGGTAGGAGTGTTTGCCTAGCATGCACGAAGGCCTGGGTTTGATTTCTTGGTACCACACACATAGAAAAAAAGCTAGAAATGGTTCTGTGGCTCAAGTGGTAGAACTCTAGCTTTGAGAAAGTCCAAGGACAGTGCTCAGGCCCCGAGTTTGAGCTCCAAGACTGGCAAAAAAAATTTTTAAGAGAAGAATACTATAAGGTAAGGTTCATGTAACTATTTCCTAATTTTAATAAAAGCCAAGAAATCTGGCTTCATAAGATAGTAAGGCCAAAGCTGGGGTCTTGGTCAGCTTGACCCCTCCATCATATCAGTGTAGGTCATTACAGTAAGTGGCTCTACTGTAAGAAAAATAAAGTGGCAGAGATGGTAGACAGACAGAAAAACCAGATACACAAACAGATTAGATTAGATAGACAGACATATTAGATAGTGATAGATAGGTAGGTAGATAGATAGATAGATAGATAGATAGATAGATAGATGTGGCCAGGCACTAGAGAATGGTGATAATAAGGGGATGGTTGATCATCCTGATTTCAGTGTCACAACCAGGAAAAATTTATTAGAAAATTAAATCATCCAGAGGCTCACCCAAGGAGAATATCTATTTTAGGTTCCTGAGAACTAGCCTTGCTTCTAAACAGAGAGTTAACCGTGCTTGGGAAATTGTATTTACCATACCCCAAATCAGATCTCTCTCATTTTTGATTGTCGCTTCCCTAGATAAGGTCCCTGGATCAGAGTGAACTTAAGAAAGTCAAAGCCTTGAGCTATCAGCCATAACCACTAATACGTGCTGAACTCTAGAAACAAAATGACTGACTCTAGACAAGGCCTAAAACTGCAGTCATGGGTCAAAGACTAGGCTAAAAACTCTGACCTGAAGCAGAAAAAGTTGTGACATGGTGGACTTCAGTAAAGGTAAAACCATCAATATTGGGGCTGGGAGTTTGGCCTAGTGGTAGAGTGCTTGCCTAGCATGCATAAAGATCCAGGTTCGATTCTTCAGTACCACATACATAGAAAAAAGCCAGATGTGGTGCTGAGGCTCAAGTTGTAGAGCTCTAGCCTTGAGAAAGTCCAAGGACAGTGCTCAGGCCCTGAGTTCAAGCTCAGGACTGGCAAAAAAAAAAAATCAACATTCAGAACTAGAGGGAAAATTGAGGTCCTCATCTAAAGCAGGACCAAGTTGTGGCAGGATAGACATCACTAATGGCAAAATCATTCACATTAAGTGTAGAGTGTAATTGGGGAAAAGGGAAAAGACATTTGAATGGATCTCTCCTCCTGAATTATGCTGCTCCCAAACCACTGGGGGAAAATGATCTGTTCACATGTAAAAAACTAAGATTGGAAGAAAGGGGTTTTTCCTCCTGGGTACACATCAGCTAAATAAAGGGCAAAACATTTGGCCTCCATTGAAACCAAACATTGCCTGGTTTAAATAAAATCTCAAGGGATGACAGCATCACTTACAGAATTCAGCTCACAGCTCACGTAGAGGCTTATAGGGCTTCTTGTTGTGCTAATCAATCCTCCAAGTTAGTGTCTGTATATCATTATAATAGAGCTATTCTAAACTGAATTCAATATGGTGACATGTTTATGATTTTTTTATTTACTTTAAAGAACATTATGGAAGGTATGCCTATTTTGTAATGCTATTAACACACTGTATTGCCACAAATCTTTAGAGAATTCTTTTCCCAGAAATAGAGGAACTGAACACTATTAAAGGAGAACACATTCTTCTATCCTATAATGTTTCAATATTCCATGTGTCAAAGAACACCACAAATAAAACAAACATTATTACAAGAGCAAAGACAATACTTGTGAAACATATAGATAAAGGATAATTGAATAGCTGACAAATTATTTTGAACAAGGAAACACCCAACACATAATATCCAAACAGCTAAAGCTGCAAAGTAGCACAGGAATTGGAAACCAGCCTATTAAAGGAAATTCAACTACAATAATAGTCAAAGACAAACCAAATTAAAGCAATAACAGAAAAAATTTAATCTAAATAATTTGACCAAGGAGTTTAGCAAAGCAATACTAAACTAGTTTCTCTTACTCTTTGAAAAGAGGAGGAGGGTGTGTCTTAATCTCCGAATCCTGAGCCACCATATAAGCAGTCTTTCAGGGGTTAGAGATTAGGTTCAGTGGTAAGAATAAGGACCCATGAAACACACTTAGAAGTACAGAAATGGAGTATTGAATGGGAAAGAGTAATAGAAAGGGCAAATCTAATCCTAATGGTCTATATGTATTAGGTATGAATTTATGTAAATATTAAAATGAAATCCCTTTGTAAAATTACTATACATTGATATAAATGAATAAAAAATTAAAGTAGAACTAGAAATATATATATAAATATAATGAAAATTTTAATAAGAATAGTTTGAGTGGAGGGAGGGTAGTAAACTGAAAAAGTAAAAACTAAGTAAATATATTCCCGGGTATATATCAGAAACACATTCTCTGTTGTAGGATGTACAAGTAGTACTATTAATAATTGGGGGGGGAAAAGCAACTCAAGCATCATTAAAAGAAGAATAGATACACCAACTACATCTACATGCAATGTTGTACTGGAGTCAAAAGCTTGTGAATGAGTTTTAGGAGGCTATGCAGTTACCCCTCTATATCTGTAACCAATTACAAATAAAAATAACATGAAAAATATACATGTATTTACCATAAGCTATGTAAATAAAATTGCAAACTACACAGACTTTTTTTCCTTATGGTTATTCCCTTAAATTGCAGTGTGACAACTATTTACAGAGCATTTGCATGGCATTCTCATGTATGATAAGCAATCTAAAAATGATTTACTTTCCAAAGAAGGATGGTCACAGGTTAATGGCAACACAACCCTTTCTCTTACAAAGAATTTGAGCACCTGCATTACCATCCATAGGTATGGAGTCTTGACATTCTCAGTATATTTAATCTTCTTTGTGAAGCTAAGGAATAAAGGTAAATGCATCATCTATATGCATATGAGTGTCTAGTCTATCTGTAAGAATGTATACATATGTTGGGTATTAGGTAATGCAAAACAAAAATCAATGCTGAACACAGAATTCAAGATAATAGTGGCTTTGCTTTTGAAATGCTTGCTCTGTCCTTGGTGCTTTGCTGGATGCAGAACAGCATGTCCTTGAATGAGGATTGATTTCCAGAGAGAGATAATTCTCACAGTATAGCCCACTACTGCAGGAACAGCTAAATCGCAGAAGCCTAAGGTTAGAAATCTACTTTTTTTCCCTGTATTTTCTATTATCTATATTTTACCTCTTTCTTTCAAAAAGGAAAGATTTTTTTCCCTCCTGAGACTTGAAATGATGGGCTAGGGCAGCTTATGCCTTGATAATGGACCAGTGAAAAATTACATTTATTGCCACTCAGTCTCCTGAGTCCAGGTCCAAAATAGAGCTGCTGTTGATTCTTGAGAGTATTTGGAATGCTAGGTTGTCTGGAGAGATGGGTGAGGTGTGACACTCCTGGGAAAAATTCAGACAAGTTCAGTACAGCCACTAGAATGAAGAGAACTGTCACCAGAATATCAGTTGGTCAAAAAGCGCACGCATAAAGTTAAAAGAACATTTGGGAAAGGGTATTGAGAGTTTGATTCTGAAAAATAGAGTTTGGCTTTAGAATAAAATGTGGTTTTACAAATTGAGCTCTATATTGAAGATACCTTCAGACATTATTGCTCACATCGGTGATCTCATTCCTCTAGAAACTAAAATGGGGAAAATGGTGATTCAAAGGCACACTATGAACAAAATGTCCTCCAGATTCCCATCTCAACCAGTGAATACTGGCAGGGGTGGAATATGTCTGTCATCCCAACTACACACCCAACTACATATAAATAGTAGAATCATAAGCACACAATTATTGCAAGTGTCAGGCTATGAGTTCAAACTCCAGTACTGCCAAAAACTAAAATTAAAATATCAAGAGTGTTGGGAGCTGGGGGATTGCACCAGGCTACTCAGAAGGCTTGAATCTGAGGATCAAAGTTCAAAGCCAGTCCAGGCATGAAAGTCCTTTGTGATCTTATCTCTAACCACCACAAATAGGGCTGTGGCTAGAGTACTAGACTTGAGCCAGAGAGCTCAGGGACAGTGCCCAGGCTCAGAGTTCAAGCCCAACAACCAACCAAAAGAAAAAAAAATCCAAGAGCAGGGCATGTGACTTTTTACCTATGTGCCATTCCCATTTCCACAGCCCTGAGTTTGATGAAATGCAAACTTAAATGAGTCACGAGATCCATCTGATCACACTGGCTTTTGATTCCTTTTTTCATATATTTTATTGTAATTAATAGAAGGATTACATTATATTCAGCAGATAGAAGGTGCATTACTTCACAAACATTGATACCCTTTCTCATGTCTTGGTCCCCATTTCCCTCCCTCCACCCCTGCCCCTCATCTTGTTTTCTCCCCTTTCCTATCTTAATTCAAATAAACAAATATACATATATATAATATATTAGAAAACAAGGTTAAATACTGTAACAATATGAGGTAACCAAGGGACAGCAAAAGAGATGAGAGATAACATCGTACATTAAGGACAAAATCACAATTTCTATATCCTGGAGGTCCTTTCATTTAGCATCATACTATATGGACTGGCTTTCTATTTTATGAATCACATACATCCCTATTCTATTTTAGTTGTATTTCAACACTGTTTTATCTGATTTTATTATGAGAGTTTGCCAGTTGCCTAAACTCATACTATCTTGATCAATAGAGTTCCTTTGGACAGGATAAAATTGCATTTGCAAACATCTTTTTGGACTAATCCCCAGTGATTACCAAAAATTAAAAAAAAAAGAGCCGTAGACTAAGAAAAGGCTGCTCTACTTTATTAACAACGTTATAGCATAGCTAATATTTGTAAGTCACTTACAATGTATACCAGAATATCAGAATCATGATTTAAAAGCTGTACCAGAAGTGGGACCAACTAGTTCCCTCACTCCTTAAGTTTACGACAAAATTTCATGAGTTACCTTAGTGTACTGGGAGCTCCCGGGAGCTCCCTCGGGTTTACATGCTGCTTTCCTCAGCCCCTGTCCTTTACCAGTTACATGGAGAAGAGGGTAGAAAAAGATTTTTTTTTTTTGCTTTTTAAAGTGTATTTAATTTAATGGAGCCTGGAGTTTTGCCTAGTGGTAGAGTGTTTGCCTAGCATGCCAAAGACCCGGGCTCCATTCCTCCGTACCACATACACAGAAAAAAGCCATAAGTGATGCTGTGGCTCAAGTGGTAGAGCCTTGAGAAAGCCCAAGGACAGTGCTCAGGCCTTGAGTTCAAGCCCCAGAACTGGAAAAAAAATTAATTTAGTAGTTTTTTTTCTTCTTTTTGAATAAAAAAGCAATAAGGCAATAAGGCCAAATATATATACAGTTTTGTTTTGATGTGACTTTATTCCACCTTTAAGGACTCTTAAGCTTCTCCCATTAGCAGGAATCTGGGATTGAGCCAGAAATATAGTGTAGACTGTAGAAAAAGAAAAGGGAAAGAAAGCAGGGAGGTTCCGATTAATTAGGGAATTCCCACTCCATTCGAAATCCCTGGAGAAGCTCCCAGCTTTTATGGGCCTCATGGAACAAGCCCTGGCATCACCCCGACTTGGGATGGAAAAGGGGTTCTTGCGAGGAAATTCCCAGCTTGCTCTAATCTAGAGCTTATTTCAGTGAGGGAGGAAGGCATCGAGGAGGATAAAAGACTGATTTACCCAGTAAAACCCAGTTTTCCTAGAGAGCTGGCTTCCTCTGGTATATGTTTTCCCCTAGGCTCCACACCAGCTGAGCCTCAGCAGTTAAGGAACAGAAACAAAACATAACATACAAGGAAGGCATCTGGATTTGTGATCCTCAACCAAGGCCAGGTGGCGTAGGGGTTCGATTTCTGAATAAGACAGAAAGAACAAATACAGAACAAAGAAGGAAGCCAGCCCAAGAGAAGGAGTTTTCTTCTTTACCCTATGTGATGGAGATTTCAGCCCTATCCCCCTTATGGCAAGAAAATTCTTTTGGGATTTAGACTTTGTACGGAACAGTGGCTGAAGTAAATTGGCAAGTACTCTCCTAACTTTCTATCCATATTCTTCCTACCAAAGTCAGCAAAGAGACTAGGATTTCATTTTCAAAAGAGAGGAGAGCTTACACTGCACCCCAGGATACAGATCCTGGCCACGTCTCAGTTCAGTAAGTACCAGATGTGATCCAGCATGGCATCCATCCCAATCTGCTCCTAAAAGGTGGGAAATGGAAGGGCGCCCATCCTCATAAACATATGTCTAAGATAGAGTCCCAGGGAGACAAATGAAATACAGAAACCAAGATTCTTAATGGGAGGAAGGAAAATCAAACCAAAAAAACCCATTCGATTTTTCTCTACAAATATATATATAATGTATATATATACATATACATGTGTATATGCATATATTATATATACATATATATTATATATATAATAGACAGTTACATTATTCCAGAGGTGGCTACCGACCTGGTTTCCAGCTGCTGTCAATGGCAGAGAAGGGCAGAGGGGTACTTGATGCAAGTGGAGATAGAAACTTCTGAGAATATAACTTACTAATCCAGTCCCCCTCCCAGAGCCGTCTCTCTTGTAGCCATTCCAGTATCTTGGTTATCCACACACGGATGGCGCACACAGTGAACCCCACGTGCGCCCGTACCTCCTGTTAAACCTAAGCCACCCGCAATCATGCACTGTGCCTCTGCTGGTGAAAGTCTTCTCTGCTTCTTTGTAAAGGAACTTTAAAAATCAGTCCTTGCTCTGAACAGCACTCAAAATGCTCATGAATCACAATCTTAACGCAAATCTTGGCTGAGCCGGAGGCTACAAGGGGAAGGCAAATGGCAACATCTTAAATGGGCACAGGAGAAAGAAGAGCCGAGGATTCTTGACTTCGCAGATGGAGAGTAACACTAACTTTCAGCCACTAATCCTCCCCCTTACAAACATAGTTATCTAGTATGTTGATTTCAGTGCCAATCAGCTAAGGCAACTAGCCAACCACCAGAGAAAAGGATTTTAAAAACTGCAAAGCCTCTGATCAGAGTTGAAGGACTGTAACCATTCTGTCTGCAGAAAATTTGTTTTAATAAACATTGAACTGCTTTCTTTCTCAAAAAGGTAAAAACCCATGACTCTGCCCCTGCCCCTGAATCAACAAAAAAAAACCATCTAAACAAACCTATCTCTTAACAGTTATAAAATACCATTTTTACTTGTACATTGCAAACTAGGATATGGTCAGCAGGTTTAATATATAATACAAGATCTGTGATGAAATTTTAGTATGGAAAGATTTAATTCTTCCCCTTTGTAAAAAACTTTTACTTTCTAAAGAAGGGAAGATAAGAGAGCACCTTTCAAACACACCTTACTTTCAAGAATAATCCTGTCTAGAATTAAGAAATAATCCCATGAACAAATCACTTGCAATTATGATTTGATTTTAGTTTGTTTTGCCTTTTTTCCTTATAGCAGTTTTTTTTTTTTAAAAAAAGCAAGCACTCATGTGAATGTCCCAAGAGCTTTCCTTTCCTGAACCACACAGTCAAATCCAATATCGCGTTTGGTGTTTTGTCACCATCTGGCATCGTATCATTATCAACACATTGCCCCTCTGCTCCAAATGGACCAAGACATATTCTCTGACAATGACTGAGCACTTTTAAGTGAACACAAAAATGAATGTTCCAACCCTAATACCACTCAAAAGAGAATAATAACTATAAAGTAAACCTGTTGCTTAGTTCATGCTGGAATGACATAGGAGAAGAAAGAGACTCTTCTATGTGTTCCAGTGTGCATCAAGGTTCAGTGGTGTGGATGTGAAGCTATCCAACAGAGTACCTCCCTGTGACATATGCCCCAATCCCAGTCTTTCTGCAACCTCACATCTTCAACTTTCTGATTGCACAGAGAAAGCAGATTTGCCAAGCTGAGCACCTAATCTAAGGGCAGACTTGCAATCACTCCTCCATAACCCATATAAACATTTCTTGCCCCACTGGCAGCCAGGCATCCATGGCATACTCCAACAGTGTGCATTCTGGAATGCTGCCTTGCTTATCTCCAGACTAAACAAATGAATCATAAAAGTCTGAAATTTTCCCAGATTTATACCTCCTTACGTATCCTTCCTTAGCTTTATGACATTTCCTTCAATTCCATGTTATTCTTTTTATCACAATTAGTAATCATTTATATTCAATTTGTTCTACTTAAGGCAACTAAGAGGAGGCTTCTGTCTCTCAATTGGACTCCAAATTGCTAAGCAGAGATTGTCTAGGACTTAGTAAGACTTTAACAAGCTCACGTTGCCTATGGGAAACCTATAAACCCATTTGTTTTCTGTTTGTAATCCATTTCTATGTCATACTTATATTATCTTTTCCCCAGGCTCTGTGAGTCTCTTTCCTCTCTTTATCTACACTAAGCAATTCTATTGATTTTATAGAGATTAAGCACAGGAGATCATGCTTGTGACATACTCATAGAGTAATCTTTATTGAGTGGATATATGGCAAGTACTATTTCTAAACTTTTTCAACACCATCATTACTTTTTACTTCAATTCTGAAAGGCACTTCTTTATTTTCTGTTTTAAAATGTGCATAGTTTTGTTCACATGGGTTAAAAACAGTATCACAGTTATTAATAGAACCAGGGCCATAAATGGGTTTGATTCTAAGACTGGGATTATTCCACCTGTGGTTCAAGTGACCTTCTACTTTAAAAGCAGCTGTTAGCGTCCTATTTCTCCCCCTGGCTTTGAAGCAGTTACGATCCTAGTCATGAAATTTCTTCTGATCTTTTGCCCCTCTCTCTCTACTGAAAGCACTTTTAGTAGTATCTAATAGTAATTACCAATATGTGTTGAATTGTGTATATGTTTATACTATATGTACCTCGAATCCTAACATGAAAAGGTTATAAAATATATTCATTTTTGTGGCTTAATCTTTCCATCTGAGTTTCTAGATTATTATTTGCTTTTTATCTTCCAAAGGGATTAAACGTAAACAGCTAAAGAAACTAACAACGAAGATGCATATTGAATGAAATAGTGTTTTTTTTTTAATACCTAAAAAGTTAACATCATGGAAAAGAGGAGGAAATCAGTATGCCAGTCCAGTGTCTATTGTAATACAGTACAATAATTTTTTTGAGTTTAGATAAATAATAAAAACTATACCTATAAAACTAGATATTAGCATGATGGAATTATTCATTCTCACAAAAAAGGATTTCTATTATTAAATTTCAAGATACATTATATTTTAGTTCATTTCCATATCAGTACAATCCCAGCCTTCATGTATCAAGAACAGAGTTGTAGGTCAGTAAATTTGAAATACATGAGTAGGTGAAAAAATAAATTATGCTATAAATGAAATAGATATCGTAAAAGAAGAATGAGTAAAATACTAAATGAAGTTTTTACTAAAAATAAGGAAAAAATGTGTTTTTTAAGTATTTTTGTGATACGACATGCAAGAGCATTAATAATTATTCAAACCTAAAGTTCATCTTACTAAAAAAATTTAAACAAAATAGGGTAAGTAGTTGTAAAGGATATTTGACTAAGAATGAGAAAGCAATGTCCAACTAACTGACAATTGACTTTAATAAAACTCACAATCACATTTGAAACTTTTACTATCCAACTTGAAAATATATTCAACTACAAAATCAATGTATCTATGAAGCCACAGAAACGCAAGATCTAGAGACTGCTTCTATGAGGGCCTTCTGATTGGGTTTTTTATATCGGAAAATCAAAGAAGAGGGGGAAAGAGAAAGATACAGAGGCAGAGGAGATAAAAGATTAAACTCACTTTTTTTATAAAGAAAATACTAACTCATTAATCAAAATATACACAAAGAAATAAAGTAGAGAATGGATTGTGTAAAAACAATGCAAATTAGAAGACAGTTAAACAATTTATACCATAAAGGAAACAAAATATATTTTAAATTATCTAGCAAATATACCTTTTTACAAAAGTTAAAGTAGAATTTTTAAAATTAAAAAAACCACAGAAGAAATTTTTTTCCAGAAAAGTAAGCATTACCAAAAGTGTCTTGAAGGTCTTTTAAGTTGAAAAAAAAAAAGATACATCTTCTTTTATTAAAGCTCCAAAGTTTCTGCTTTGACCTGATAGCTAGGCTCTAGTTAAGGAAAAGAGGAAGTGCTTTGGAATAAGGAAGATTTTTTGACATGCAAGATTTTGGATTAAATAACCACACCTCAAATCATTCTCTGTATCTATCTATCATCTATCTATCTATCTATCTATCTATCTATCTATCTATCTATCTATCTTGCCAGTTGTTGAGCTTGAACTCTAGGTCTGGGCACCTTGAGCCTCCGCACCATTTTAAGCTTTTTCCTATGCATGTGGTACTGAAGAATCAAACCCAGGGCTTCTATATGGGCTTATGTATCTAGGTTTTGCTCTATTGTAAATCTCTGTTAGGAGAGCCCAAGGTTTCTACTGAATATTACACATAAGGGAAACCATTGAGCCTATGTTCCTTTGAGTCTGGCTTACTTCATTTAATATGATTTTTTCTAAGTATGACACTAACTGAAAGGACCTCCGGGATATAGAAACAAAAGGCATATAATGAGTGATTGTTGTCCTTACTGTACTATGTTATCTCTCATCTCTTTTGCTGTCTCCTGGTTATCTCATACTGTTATAGTATTTTACCTTGTTTTCTGGTATATTGTTTATATGCTTATTTGGTTATTTGAAATAGGATAGGGAAGGTGGGAAAACAAGATGAGGGGTAGGGGAAGGGAAAAGGGGACCAAGACATGAGAAAGGGTATCAATGTTTGTGAAGTAATGCACCTTCTATCTGGTGAATATAATGTAACCTTTCTATTAATTACAATAAAAATATATGAAAAAAAGAAAAAAAAAGGCATCATACATACTAGACAAGCACTCTACCTCTAGGCCACATTCCTGGCCCCTCAAGAAATATTTTTAAATTACTTGTGTGCAGTTAAATCTTATTTCAAATTCATCTTATATAACTGTTCAACCAATGGGAGGAGAGGGGAAAGGCCGGCTGCTTTAGGGATAAGTAGGGGAGCAGCCTGCCTTCTCTGTGTGCTTGCTTGCCAGGTTTTCCACTGATGGCCGCAGGAGTAAATTTTGCCTTGCTGAGACAATTCTTTATTTACATGCCTATCATTGTGACTCCAATGGTTCTTGGAGATCATAGTTATCACACATATGAGTTAGTAACTATGGTACATAAATATATTGCCTTTTATCTATCTTTAAATTCTATAAAGATATTTATTTGACTATATATGTATATTAGCTACATAATATTTTAGTTTAAAAATAATAGTGACATATCCTGGAGTTTATAATATGTAAAATAGTAGTAGATGATAGATATTTCTCTCATGTTATTGTAAGATTCTTCTATTACAAGTGAACTTATGTAATATTTAAAAGTAGTGTATAAACAACAAATTAAAGAAATTTTAGACAAATGGGACTGCATTAAAATGCAGAGCTTCTGTATGGCAAAGGACATAGCTAGCAAGCTAAATAAAAAGCGCACAGAGTGGGAGAAGATCTTCACTAACCATACAACAGACAAAGGCCGCATATCTAAAATGTATCTATAGCTAAAAAAATTGAATCACTCCAAAACTAATCTTCAAAGAAACAATCATCCCGTTAAAAGATGGGTCAAAGACTTAAAGAGAGACTTCTCTGAAGAAGAAGTAAGAATGGCCTATAGACATCTCTGGCCATACAAGAAATGTAAATCTGTAGTTATGTAATTACTATTAATAATATATGGACTAGTCAGTACTTATGTAATATGTTAGCTACTCAGATGCAGAAGATAATAGAATTGTGGGTCTTGCCTCAGGTCTTAAACTTTACAAGAGCTCATATCAACTAACAAAAACAACCTAAATTTATTGATACAGGTTTCTTGTTCCAAATATACAGGAAGCAAACATAGAAGAATAAACAAATATAGATGGCCTGGGAAAAATACTGGACTCTACTTGAAAAAATAAAAAAATCAAAAGGTGATGGTAGCATGAATCAAGTGTCAGAGCACATATTAACAAATTTGAAGCCCTGAGTTCAAATCCTGCCAGAAAGAAGTGCATAAAAGAGCTCAAAAAAGCTGCACAACAGTTATAAGTTAGATAACAAAGACAAACTGGAAGCAGACCAAAGAAAGTAGATAAAAAGATGAAAAAACAGGTAACAAAGATAGACACTAACAACATGATAATTGGCTTAGATTTAATAGCATCAATAATACATTAGTGTAAAACAGGTAACCCTCTCAGTAATAGGCAGAGTTAGATGACAACAATATAGGCACAACTATATACAGGGTTTCTAAAACAATTTCTCTTACTATGCTTGTACCCTCACTCCACAACCTCTAATTATCAGGTATGATTACATGATTATATAATACAATGAACACTGCCTAATCTCATCACTTGAGTGCTGAAAAATCAGTGACTTTTTTTCTAGTTGGTTGCAGAAGAGCAAGGCAGAATTGGAATTCACAGGAATTACAACCTTGAGAAAACCATCATGTTGTTTGTTTAAAGATGAACACAGCTGCTTGAGAAATATTGTAGACAATCACAAGAAGTTAATATCTTTGGAGGACATCTAGTCTACCATCTTGATATAAACACTGAGAAATCTAGCCCTGAGAGAATCTAGCCCTGTCTACTTTGACTCCTGATTTCAGGTTTGTAATATCCTAAATGCATGCTATCTTTAAGTCATGGAGGCAATATCTTCTGCAAAACCAAATACACCAAGGACAGTGTATAAGAAAGGTAATTATGCAAAGGAGATGAAAGATAACATAGTACATTAAGGACAACAATCATTCATTGTATGGCTTTTGTTTCAGGATCCTGGAGGTCCTTTCAATTAGCTTCATACTATATGGCCTTATATATCAAGGTTTTGCTCTACTGCAGATCTCTGCTAGGAGAGCCCAAGGTTTCTACTGGGTATCTCATATTGTTACAGTATCTCACTTTGTTATCTGATATATTGAATTTATTTGTATTTGGTTATTTGAAATTTGATAGGGAAGGGGGGAAAACCAAGATGGGGGGTGGGTGCTGGATGGGGGGGGAGGGTGATGGGTACCAAGACATGTGAAAGGGTATCAATGTATGTGAATTAATGCACCTTCTATCTGGCAAATATCATGTAACCCTTTTATTAATTATAATAAAAAATTATAACAAATAAAAATAAAATAAAATCACAAAAAAAAGAAAGGTAATTATGGGCTGGGATTTTGGCCTAGTGGTAGAGTGCTTGCCTAGCATGCATGAAGACCCAGGTTCGATTCCTTGGTACCACATACTTAGAAAAAGCCAGAAGTGGTGCTGAGGCTCAAGTGGTAGAGTTCTAGCCTTGAGAAAAATCCAAGGACAGTCCTCAGGCCCTGAGCTCAAGCCCAGGACTGGCGAAAAAAAAAAAGATAATTATGGCTTTAAAAGTATACCAATTCTAATATTCATATAGAAATGCAAATATCTACTCTAAACAATGTTGAGAAGAATATAACTGGACAGATTATCGATACAGGACTTGAAGATTTCCAATAAATTATAACAATCTAATAAAGTCATGAAAAATACTATTCATGAAAAAGAATGAGGTCTAGAAATATATGCATTCATATACAAACAAATGAGTTTTCAATGTGGTATCAAAGCTATCCCAGAAAGAAAAGATAAGCACATTCACCAACTTTTGCTGGATCAACTAAATAACTGTGAGCAAAAACATTAACTTAAGATTCTCAGTTCCCATGACAAAATTAACATAATTAGAAATACAAATCAAAATGAAAAATCTGTACCTGAAAAAATACTTTTAGATAAAATACAAGAGGAAAAAAAATCTGTCGTCTTCATGACAGACTTCACAATTATCATTCAGCTCTCTTGCTCGCACACAAACACACACACACACATACATGTGCACATACACACCTCTATATTAATTTAACTATATGAAAATTAAAAGCACCTGCTCCTATCGTATGTTAATTACACCTCAATAAACCTGCTAAAAAATAGAAAAAAAACTACAAGATTGTCGACCTTGTGAACAATAAAATAATTTTAAGATCACACTCTTCTTTCATCAGTAAAACATATAAAACAATATTATCTTAGAATAACACACACAAAAAAGTATGCACACACACATAAACATGCTATAGATTCAAGCACAGCTAATTAAAAGGAAAATGATCTTCACTACAAAAATAAACCCAATTTAGCAGTCTTCTAGAAAAGGAAGATTTTGTTCTTAATAAAATTTAAACAATATACAGATGCTCTATTCATTATAATAGTACTTCTCAAAAAAGTTGAAGCAAACAACTATTCACTCAGTATTCATTAAAAAGGAACATATATATTCTCAGTCATATATCCTTAAAATATCTTTGTGGTCCTTTTATCTATTTCATTTTCTTTTTCTTTTTTGTCAGTTGTAGAGCTTGAACTGTGGGCCTGGGCATTGTCCCTGAGCTCTTCAGCTCAAGGATACCATCCTACCCCTTGAGCCACAATGCCACTTCCGATTTTCTAGTATTTAATTGGAGATAAGAGTCTCACAGACTTTAGTGCCCAGGCTGGCTTTGAACCACCATCCTCAGATCTCAACCTCCTGAGTAGCTAGGATTACAGGCGTGAGCCACTTCGCTCAGCTTCTACTTCATTTTCTTGGCCAATAGCTACTAGTAGGAAATGTTACTTGCCTGAATAATTCAGTAAATTCTAAAACTCATACCTGGCTATTATAAAACATTAAACACATGTAATACTACATCTATAGTATGAACATAGTTCATACATATAGTGTGAACTTTTATATATACAATATAAATATTTATGATTAAATTCATATAAAAGATCTTAATGGGGGAAATACAATGTTAATTTTTTATATATTGTACTATTTTTCCACATGTAAATGAAAATTATTCATATTCTTAAACTAAAGTTTAAAATTTTTCTGTTTTAAAACACATTAAACTAAATGCTCTATTTTATATTCTTCATTATTCAGAAAATGGAGAAGAAAGGAAAGAAACAAGTTGGACTTGATCGTCCATAGTGCAAGGTGCACTGTTTCTCCACAGGCTTGGAGGCTGTGCAAAGAGATAGAATATGAGTTAGATTTTTATGAGCAAGTAGGCAAAGGTTAATTAAAAACTACTAGGTCAAGGGTGGCAGGGAGCTTTTCACTTGGTCCCACAAATGGAATGCTTACAAGCCAGGCTTAGGTAGATTGCCTGTCTGTGTCAAGAAGTGTATATCTTCAGTTGCTTTCCAGACATGTTAAATCTTTTATATTCCATTTTTGGGTATATAGAAATAATGGGCCACCAAGAGAGAGGTAAGAACTTCATTCATTACTTAATTCAGCATAAGGGACAAGGTCTATACAGTTCAAGAGATTTGTTAAAATTATATCATTATTTGTTAATGGGGAGTACATGAAAAAAAGGAGAGGTATATACATTATATATTGAGAAAATAGTATCCACATATGTAAAAAAAATATTTTGCATTAAGAAGAAATGTTTAATTGTGGCAAAAAAGTTAACAGATATGGAAATTGGAGAATAATGATCTCACATTAACTAATCTAAAGGAAGATAAAAATATCAGAGCCAAATGTATTGAAGTTATTCCACAGCAATGAAAACATACTATGCAGGGCAAATATTCATAAAGTTATAAATTAATCCACTTTAATATTATCATTATTCATAGAAAGAAAAGATTTTACTGTGTCAAACATTATAATAGTTGTTTTTCTTACTCAGTATTTTTAGTGCACTCATCTTTTTCCTAAATCTTGACACCTTGAACAAGGAAAAATTACCATCCAAATGAGTGCTTTTTCTTGCAATCACAAATTTTCCTTTGTCTGGCCCTCAGAAAATGTTACTATTTGTATGCTAAGGAAGACAAAATGCTACCAGCTTTATATTGACCTACTGAGTTCTCATTTTATTATATGTATGTTTATGTATATTTAATAAATATATGGATTTTCTCAAGGCTAGAGGTCTATCATTTGAGCCACAGCACCACTTCTGGCTTTTTTCCATGTATGTGGTACCATGGAATTGAACCTGGGCCTTTGTGCATGCTGGGCAAGCATTCTACCATTAGGCCACACTCCTGACCTCAATACATGTATATTTTATGCATACACAGTGTAAAAGATTTTTAACCTTTTTTAACCTTTCATGCATACATGACTATATACATATAGATACATATGAAAAGTTAAAAATCTGTTCATCATATATATATATATAACTTTAAATATAAATAACTTTTCATCATATACACATTCACATACAAATGATAGGTTAAGAAATAAATGCAGGGGGCTGGGAGTTTGGCCTAGTGGTAGAGTGCTTGCCTAGCATGCATGAAGACCCAGGTTTGATTCCTTGGTATCACATACACAGAAAAAGCCAGAAATGGTGCTGGCAAAAAAAAAGCAAGCAAGAAAGAAAGAAATGCAGGAGAATTAGAAAGAAGAAATGACAGAGAGGAGTGAACATGGTAAAACTATACTGTGTTCATGTATGGAACTATCATAATAAAAATCTACTGTAGTGAATAATTAATGTGTTAAGAAATAAATAAACATTTTGTTACTTCATCTAATCATAAATATATACCCACATTTGCATCCAACTTGAAGAATGAAACACTATGTACAATGGGAAATATTAGAATAAAATGTTATTAAAGCATATAGTCATTTGTCTAGTTTCACAATCTTTAAATCTAATTATGATGACTATACATATGTATGCAAAAACCAGATATGAGACATAAAAATAAAAATGGTACAATGTTACAATGTGTTAAAACAGGAATAAAATGTCTTGAATATGATCAAAGCTAAGTGTTTAGAAAATCTAAGAGTCAAGTATGAATTTGAAATAGTTAGAACAAAGAAAGTAAGCAAAGAGAAAAGTTACAGAGAAATGTTGGATAAGGAAAATTATAAACTGCCCTGCATCAAACATGTATTAGGTATATTTCATGTGACAGGCATGGTCTTTCTGTGCCTGAGAAGAGTAATCATTAAACCAGCAAGCTCATGATCCTAAGAACTCACAGCTATTGGTAATAGAAACCTTTTTATTTTACCTCCTGCTTTTTCTTATAATAAGGCCTCTGTTTTTCTTAAGGATTATCTCTCTTATTTACATAGAAAATAGTTCTGGCTGCATCGATATAGTCTTGAACAGATTGTTCTGTTCAAGGCATTCCATAAGACAATTATTGATTCCAAAAATAACTGCTGGAATAATTCTATAGGAACTGCTAAGCTTGAAGATTCAGATTCCTAGTAGGGAATTTTCCTCTAAAAAGAATAAATTTGCCTGTAAGCAAGACTTATATTGAAGAAAGCAAATCAAAAACAAATAGTGAAACAGACATTAGATTTCTGACAAAACGGGGAATTTGAATCCATCTTAACTTGTAAATGCACCTTTCATTTTTCTTACCATGTCATCAATAAAAATTCCCTTGTCTTCTATGTATATGTATTTTAAATCAGAATTTGGGGTTTTCAAAGTTTCTGGTTAACTCTTCTGTTATTCTAAGAAAAAGAAAGTAAGAGATCTGTCAGTGGAAGAGAGTTTTCATGAAAAGACAAACTCAAGTGGAAACACCAATAAAAGATTTTAAGAATCAGAGAAAATATCTTAAAAGAGTTAAGTTCCACTGAAAATTTAACAAAACTACAGGTTCATTTTAATAATGCAAATTGGTAGTGATATGTTGAAGTGCTTCAAGAGAAAGGAATCAGGACTATGATGCTTAAGCTTTTTCCTAGGGATGAACTAACAGTATTTGATACTGATAAGGAATTGAAATAGAAGACACAAAAGCTCAAAAATTACTCCAAAATTTCCACAAAGAATTATTTCTTTCAGTCATCTTTAAATGATTTTTTTCAGTTGTACTAAATTTCTCAGTAAGGTTTTTACAGATATAGGAGGACCAAAAGGAAGTTAAATTGTGAACTCTGATAGGACAATAAGTATCTGGCAGGAACATCTGCATGTGAGACTTACATTTGGCAGAGGAACTTTGGTAAAAAGCATTTGGACAAAAGGAAAAGGAAGCAAACACAGCAACAATGGCAACTAAACAATATCACTTGTTTCCTTTTCTTGGAACTCATTCCATAGAACATTATTTTGTATGATCCTCTGTCCATAGCTATCGAGCCTTTTCCATCACTACATGCACAGCCTCCTTTAGCCTCTGTATGTTAATGACTATGATCGCACATAATTTACCATGTTGCAGTTGCATTTGGGAGGGTATGAAAGGGCACATTAATAAGGGGAATGAGGAGCTAAGAGTAGTGGCTCATGCCGTAATCCTAGCTACTCAGAAGGCTGAGATCTGAGGATTAAGGTTCAAAGCAAGCCTGGGCACAAAAGGACCTGAGAATCTTGTCCTATTAACCTCTAGAAAATAGGAAGTGAGGCTTGGCTCACAAGTAGGGCAGTAGCCTTGAGCTGAAGAGCTTAGAGACAGAGCCAGGCCAAGTTCAAGCTCCATGATCCACCCCCCCCAAAAAAAAGGAGGAATGAGGATAAACAAATACAACAGTGATACTTTTTAGACACTATGTGGAAAATAAACTGGATATCTTATGGGTGGAATGGGAAGAAAAGATTGGGAGGGAGCAACAGGAAAGGGAGATATGACAAAAAGGATTATACTGATTGTATCTGATTCGTGTAACTGTAACCCCTCTGCACATCAACTATACAAATACAATGTTTTTTAAAAAAATATTAAACCTTGAAAAAAAAAGCATTTGGAGGATGTATTTCTGAAGAGATATTTGAGATAAGGAATGAATACATATTCTTTGTATAAAGTATAAAGTGAAATGAACAATAAGCTAGGGGGACCATAGAATGTGCTTTCAATCTGAGATATTTTAAAAGTGAAGTAATCAAAAACTATGCCAGAGAATAGGAGTAAATTAGTGTCCTGAAAGAAAGAAGAAAGAAAGAAAGAAAGAAAGAAAGAAAGAAAGAAAGAAAGAAAATCTTCATTTCCATAGTTCTTCCTCCTTACTAAATTCTAATGGACAAAACAAAAAATTTAGGAAGTTTCTGGAAGACTTTCAAATACAACAAAATAATAATAATAATAATAATAATAATAGAATGACAGAAATCTTTATTAGTTATCATTTCTCCTTTAAGGAACAATCTAGAAGTCTCCAACCTGGAATTTCAAGTAGCAACAAACAAAATGACAAAAATGATGCTGTAGAAATATATCTAAAATATATCAACAACTCAAAAAATTGAATCACTCCAAAACTAATCTCCAAAGTAACAACCATCCCATTAAAAAATGGGCCAAAGACTTAAAGAGAGTCTTCTCTGAACAAGAAACAAAAATGGCCTATAGACACATGAAGAAATGCTCAACATCTCTGGTCATAAAAGAAATGCAAATCAAAACAACTCTAAGATTCCACCTCACTCCAGTTAGAGTGGCCAGGATCAGGAAAATGAATAATAACAGATGCTGGAGGGGATGTGGCCAGGAGGGATCACTACTACACTGTTGGTGGGAGTGCAAACTCATTCAACCACTATGGAAAGCAGTGTGGCAGTGCCTCAAAAGGCTAAACATAGAGCTTCCCTATGACCCAGCAATTCCACTACTTGGCATTTACCCAACCATCCAGAATCTAGGGCATACTAAATCCACCAGCACAACAATGTTCATTGCAGCATTATTCACCATAGCAAAGATATGGAACCAACCTAGATGTCCCTCAGTTGATGAGTGGATCAACAATTTGTGGTATTTGTACACAATGGAATTCTATGCTGCTGTCAAAAAAAACGACATCGCCCCATTTGTTAGGAAATGGAAAGACTTGGAAAAAATCATATTAAGTGAAGTAAGCCAGACTCAAAGGAACTTAGGCTCAATGGTTTCCCTCATTTGTCATAATCAGTAGAAACCTTGGGATCTCCTAGAAGAGGTCTGCAATAGCGCAAAACCTTGATACATAAGGCCATATAGTATGAAGCTAATTGAAAGGACCTCCAGGATATTGAAACACAAACCATATGACGAATGACTGTTGTCCTTAATGTACTATGTTATCTCTCATCCCCTTTGCTGTCCCTTGAGTATCTCATATTGTTACAGTATCTCACTTTGTTATCTGATATATTGAATTTATTTGTATTTGGTTATTTGAAATTTGATAGGGAAGGGGGGAAAACCAAGACCAGGCAGGGTTGGGAGGGAGAGTAATGGGTACCAAGACATGTGAAAGGGTATCAATGTATGTGAATTAATGCACCTTCTATCTGGCAAATATCATGTAACCCTTTTATTAATTACAATAAAAAATATCAAAAAAAGAGAAAAGCTGTCCCTTTAATCAGAGGATGCTGTGTCCATAGCTGCCCAACACCTACCAAAACCAGTGCAGAATCACATGGCTTCAGCAGTGTGACTAGAAAACAGCAATGTTGCATTCTGTCCTCCTGCCCAATAGAAGCAAGCAAGCCCAGTGTCTGAGCGAAGAGCTAAGCTTTCCGTGGCTTCAATTATAATGTATTTATTATGATCTTTAGCGGTAACTTTACATAATTTTTCCACTGTCCTATTAGACACACATAAACACTCTACTGATACTGAAACGTTACCATTTCAAAAAATGTATATCTTATTCTATTTTGTACCCTACTTTTTGGACAATGAATTCTTATTTTTACTACTTAGAAAAGTGCACTGTTTATAAATGTAAACATTTGCTCATTTGCCCAGAACGAATGGATACTGTGGATACATACTTCTGCCCTGTCCTGGGGGGGGGGGGCCTTGGAGAGTTTCAGTATTCAGTAGGGAGGAAAAGTCTCTTCACTGGATTGATGTGGAGTATCTGCCACATGCCTTTCAGAAAACTTCCTCTGCAACTGCACCTCTGATACTTGAATACTTCATTACGTTTGCTTTATCATTTTTAAGCCAAATTATAGGAGTTTTTAAAGCAAAGGCTGGAGACTGCAGGGGGGCATATTGGCTTCCCAAATCGTGCAACCTAAGACAGCTCAGAGCTCATCTTTTTCTTCATAAGAAAACCAGATTTTATGTACCCTATTTTTCTTTTTACTTTTCTCCCTTTAGCTTCTCATTATCTTGAATATTACACCATGTCATTGATGCAAATTAGTAGAAAAGCATCCAATCAGGGAATTGTGACTAATACAACTTATGAATGGCAAGATGTTAATAAGCCAAAACTTGCCTGACAAAATGGAGTTAAGAGCTGCCAAAAAAAAAGAAGGAAAATATAGAAAAAAGAAGTATAGACAAGTTCAAGAGAAAGAGAAACTGAAGAGGAGACAGTAAACCTTTGGTGTCACAACCTTACAAGAAACACAAAAGAGATCTACTAATCAGAAACCTGGGTTCAAGGATTCTGATTCTCATTATTTAAAATCCAAAGCAATGTTCTCTAATATGGAAGATTGCCAAAATGGCTGAAATGAGCTAACATGCTATCTTCCTGTGGCATACATATGCCGTGCCCCATCCTCGTTCCTTCTTTATTATCTTCTTTTCTAAAATATATCTTTCCTGTCTTATTTATTATGTTCATGTCTTGCCTGAATTCTTCACTTCTAGACACAAGGACTGAGCTCAACTTAAGCTGCCAGAACTTTCTCATAACCAAACTTTTTTTCATCTATCAAATATGATTTATGAACTCCAGAGATCTGACTCACTCTACTTTTTGAAAGGAGAAGTTTCAGTTTGACAATGGTAAAGGAAAGGAGAAAATTGAGTGAGAATATAAAGATATCAAATGTATATACTCATTGAAACATTCTACTAATGGAAGACAAAAAAAATAATTTTCTTCAAACATAAACATGCACATAAACAACTATTGCCATGAGGAAAGAATTATTATGGATGAAATATGACCACCCATTATCCATTGCACATGAGAATGGTGTAATCCAAGGGTTAGGCCAATGAACTTCATCTCTAATAAAAATAATGATGCTCTTTCATTTGAGCATCAGAGGGAGGAAGGAACAAAACAAAAATGGGGGAAGAGAAGCAAATATCCTAACACTTGGTGTGTGATTCTTTGACAAGCATTGACTTTTTTCCCCTCTGCTCCAATCCAATTAGCATTTGGATACTATGTACACTGAATGGCTTGCTCATGGATGCTTTCTTGATTGCTCTTTCTCCAGAGGGGGAGGAAATTGAGTACAATTAGGCTCTTGGGAAAACCTTAATAGTGCATTGGAACTACCCTTTAATGTTCCAATAATTAGCTATAATTATTTTTGTACAGTTTTGACTTGGAACTTTACCTTCAAGGCTGTCAGAGGCAGAAGTCCATGGAGTTCTGTTCAACAGTATACATAGCTAAGAAATACTGGGGAAAGAATAATGGTGGCAAGAGCCATCATTCTGATGGCAGAGTTACATGCTCTCCTCACCAGAGAAGCCATTCTGTCATTTACACTGTCAGGCTGTTCTAACACTCTAGAACACTGATCAAGAGTTTTTGTCCATTTCTTCCCTCTTTATAGTTACATTTCATTAAGGTACACATTCTTTGATGAGAGACTCATTATTGGATCAAAACTGTCAAGCTGATTGTATTAAACTATTATCTTTCATAGCTATTTAGGCAAGTTTTTAATCTCTAGCACTGTTACAGCCAGCCAACTCTGTTCTTTTGAAACTAGATTACCCGGGGAATATACAGTTACCATTTTTTTCTTATGAAATGTTTTTTTCCCAGCTTGATGATATAAAGCATTTTGAAGTTTTGGTGCTTGGTCTGACAATCCAGGATATTTCCTTGACATCAAATGCTTAGTAACAGGTTTGTTCAAACATTAAGATGAGGGGTGGGGGTGGAGGGAGGGAAATGGGGACCAAGACATAAGAAAGGATATCAATGTTTGTGCAGTTATGTACCTTCTATCTGGTGAATATAATGTAACCCTTCTATTAATTACGATAAAAATATATGAAAAAACTTGTTAATGCCTCACAAAAAGCAGAATACATGGAAAATTTCTGTGTGTGGACATGTGTATATGTATTACACAGGGTAGGTTACATATTCTACTTTAAGCATATATGTTTAAAATAGTTGACCTGTCTAAATCTGTAATAAATGACCTGCTTCCACATCTTGGCAATCAATGTGAAATTATACATTATGAAGACCAGTAAAATTGGAAGAATTTTGGGCCGGGAGCTTGGCCTAGTGATAAAGTGCTTGTCTAGTATGCATAAAGAGCCTAGTTTGATTCCTCGGTACCACATACATAGAAAAAAAGCCAGAATTGGTGCTGAGGCTCAAGTGGTAGAGCTCTAGCCTTGAGAAAGCCCAAGGACAGTGCTCAGGCCCTGGGTTCAAGCCCCGCAACTGGCAAAATTAATTAATTAATTAATTAATTAATTAATTAATTAAATGAGAACTCAGACCTACCTTATCGAAGACAAAGTTGTAGCCTATGAGCTAATAGAGAAAATTACTGGGTTTCCCCATGTCACCACTTAAAATCAATTTAAAAATCAGTGAACCAAGGTTAAAATCAAAGAACCATATACTAGGATCAGAAAATTTTACAGGAAGCTGTAAACTAGGAATAGTTAAAATTTGGAAGAGGAAACTCAATGGGACATCAGTTAATCGGATCATCAACTTACCAATAGGAAATTCATCAAAAGGCCAAAAGGACCAAAAGGACTGGTAAGCTACCGACAACAAGGTGGAGCTGATGTGGACGGCATCCTGTAAAAGAATGATATGATGACCATATAATTTAACAGCTTCCCTAAACTTACTTCCATGCAGTTATTCATAGTGTCTGAGAAACTGAAAAGTGACATGCTTAACTATCAAAAGTGAGCTCCATCAGAAGTCCTACCTTGACCCACACAAGGATTAGGAAGGAAAGAACACCAGACCCTGGAAGACAAACCATTTCTGCAGTGACCCTTTTGCATTGTGATTTGTTTACTATTCCAGCTGTCAATGAAGAAATGCTCCGGTATTATAAACAGGGCAATGAAGCGTACATTCAGAATGAAAAGACAATGATTTTAGAGCTAGTACATATGCTAATATACAAAGGAACAAACTAGCAATACATTCACCTTCACTTAAACTGTCAAAATTCATATCGAGATAGTATAAAAGAATAAAAACCTCCTGGAGAACATCAGGTGCACATTTCTCTCTACTTAGATGGATTATTTTAGCCATGACTGTTAGCTTACTTATATTTGGTCAAAGTACAGGACAAA
Organism: Megascapheus bottae; assembly: GCF_031878675.1. Classification (NCBI taxonomy): domain Eukaryota; kingdom Metazoa; phylum Chordata; class Mammalia; order Rodentia; family Geomyidae; genus Megascapheus; species Megascapheus bottae. Next base: position 65,443,196 of record NC_143511.1, on the reverse strand, counting down.
ATTGATTCATGTTTTTATAACACAACTCCTAAAACAGTTGTAGTTCTTTACTATCTGATATTAGAAATGCTAAAGTATATCTATACACATCCACTCAACAAATAACATCCCATATCTCTGGATTTATTAATAAATCAACATTTTCTAAGAGGTTTCTTTTGACAAGTCAGTCTAAAACAGTTGCACTTGGGTTAATTTCATCAAATCTGGGACTCACTGGAACAGTTTTGCTGCGGTGTTTACAAGATAATGATCCTTGGATGAATCATGAAGCATACCAATTAATAGACTAGTTGTGTCATTACAAATTTCAAGTCTTTGCAAGTGAGACTGTTTGATCATAGTGTATAATTTTTTTGATGAGTTGTTGTAAACGGTTGGCCAGTATTTTGTTGAGAAGTTTTGCATCGATGTTCATCAAAGAAATAGGTCTATAGTTCTCTTTCTTTGATGAATCTCTGTCTGGTTTGGGGATGAGGGTTATACTGGCTTCATAGAATGAGTTTGGTAAAGAACCTTCATTTTCAATTTCATTGAAGAGCTTGAGGAGTATTGGTGTGAGCTCTGCCTTGAAGACCTTATAGAATTCAGCTGTGAATCCATCTGGTCCTGGGCTTTTCTTAGGTGGAAGTTCTCTTATTGCCATTTCTATTTCAGTGCTTGACATAGTTCTGTTTAGTTGGGTTAGTTCTTCTTGGTTCAGTGTGGGTATGTTAATATTGGCTAGGAATTCATCCATTTCATCTAGATTCTCAAATTTGTTGGCGTAAAGGTTTGAGAAGTATTCCCTCATGATACTCTGGATCTTGGTAAGTTCTGTCGTGATATTACCATTTTCATCTGCGATTTTGTTTATTTCGGTATGCTCTCTTCTTTTTTTGGTAAGATTTGCTAAGGGTTTGTCATTTTTGTTAACTCTTTCAAAGAACCAACTCCTTGTTTTATTGATTCTTTCTATAGTTTTTTTGGATTCCAAATCATTTAATTCTGATTTGATTTAATAATTATCTTCCTTCTAGTGGGATTAGGGTTGGTTTGTTGCTCCTTTTCCAGGAGCTTAAGGTGACACATTAAATTGTTGGTTTGCAATTTTTCCAATTTGTTATTGTAGGCACTCAGAGCTATGAATTTTCCTCTGAGTACTGCCTTTGCTGTGTCCCAAAGAAGCTGGTATTTTGTGTGTTCCTTTTTGTTAAATTTCATAAACTGTTGGATTTCTGTTCTGATCTCTTTGATGACCCATTGGTGATTCAACAATGTGTTATTCAATCTCCATGAGTTACAGGGTTTTCGTTGATGGAGTTGTGTGTTCAGTTCCAATTTGATGCCCTTGTGGTCTGAGAGAGTGCAGGGAATAATTTCAGTGTTTCTGAATCTGTCCAGGTTTGTTGTATGGCCTAAAATGTGACCTATTTTGGAAAATGTTCCATGTGCTGCTGAGAAAAACGTACATTGTGTTGTTGCTCAGTGGAATAATCTGCAGATGTTTGTTAAATCTAGTTGGTCTATATAGTTGTTCAATTCTAAGGTTTCTCTGTTGAGTTTTTGCCTTGTTGATCTGTCCATAGGTGAGAGTGGTTTGTTAAAGTCACCAACAACCACTGTGTTTCGATCTATGTATGGTTTCAGTGAAAATAAAGTTTGCCTGATGAAGTGTGGAGCTCCAGGATTCAGTGTGTAGATATTTAGAATGGTTATGTCCTCCTAGAGGAAAGATCCCTTTAGTAGTATGTAGTAACCTTCTTTGTCTTTTCTCACTAATTTTAGTTTGAAATCTATTTTATCTGATATGAGGATGACAACTCCAGCCTGTTTATGGGGGTCGTTAGCTTGATAGAGTTTATTCCAAACTCTCACTTTCAAAAGGTGTTTGTTTTTTGGGGTAAGATGTGTCTCTTGAAGACAGCAGAATGACGGATCCTATTTTTTGATCCAACTAGATAATCTATGCTGTTTGATCACACAGGTTTCATCACAGCGAGGCAAAGCTGGTTCAACATACGCAAATCAATTAATACAATTCAACACATCAATAGGAGCAGGGACAAAAATCACATGATTTTCCCAATAGCTGCAGAAAAGGCATTTGACAAGATCTAACACCCCTTTATGATAAAAGCTCTGGAGAAATTAGGAATCCATGAAACATTCCTCAATATAATAAAGGCTGTGTATGACAAACCCACAGCTAGTATTATACTTAACGGCGAAAAGCTAAAGCCATTCCCTCTAAAATCAGGAATGAGACAAGGATGCCCACTCTCACCACTCCTCTTTAACATAATATTAGAATTCCTAGCCAGTGCAATAAGCAAGAAGCAAGCATAAAGGGGATCCAAATAGGGAAAGAGGAAGTAAAACTTTCCGTCTTTGCAGATGACAAAATCCTGTATTTAAAAAATCCTATAGACTCTATTCCCAAGCTCCTTGAGCTGATTCAAAACTTTGGAAGGGTAGCAGGGTATAAAATAACCCTCAAAAATCAACTGCCTTCCTCTACACCAACAATGAGAGGAATGAGGCAACAATCAGGAAAGCAAGTCCTTTTGCAATAGCCTCAAAGAAAATAAAGTACCTAGGAATTACCTTAACTAAGAATGTAAAGAACCTTTTGATGAAAACTTTAAAACCCTGAAAAAGGAAACTAAAGCAGAACTGAGGAAATGGAAAAACCTCCCATGCTCCTGGATTGGAAGAATCAACATCGTGAAAATGACAATCTTGCCAAGGGCTATCTACAAATTCAACGCAATACCCATCAATATCCCAATGGCATTCTTTAAAGAAATAGAAGAAGTAATCCAAAATTTCATATGGAATAATAAAAGACTCCGTATAGCAAAAACACTTCTTAGCAGAAAGAACAGCACAGGAAAAATTTCAATACCAAACTTTAGGCTCTATTACAGAGCTATAATTATCAAAACAGCTTGGTACTGGCACAAGAACAGGCCTGAAGACCAATGGAATAGAACTGAGGACCCAGATATTAAACCACAGACCTATGGCCACCTAATCTTAGACAAGGGAGCCAAAAAAATAGAATGGAAGAAAGATAGCCTCTTCAACAAGTGGTGCTGGCAGAACTGGTTAAGCACATGCAGAAAACTAAAGTTGGATCCTTCTTTGTCACCCTGTACTAGAATTAACTCCAAATGGATCAAAGACCTGGAGGTAAAAGCCAACACTCTGAAAACTTTACAAGAAGGAATAGGAGATACACTAGGCCTCCTTGGCACAGGTAGAAACTTTCTTAACAAGGACCAAGAATCACAACAAATCAGAGAAAGGCTGGATAAGTGGGACTGCATCAAACTGCAGAGCTTTTGTATGGTAAAGGACATAGCTAGTAAACTAATTAGGAAGCCTACAGAGTGGAAGAAGATCTTCACCAACCAAACAACGGACAAAGGCCTCATATCCAAAATATATCAACAGCTCAATAAATTGAATCAATCTAAAACTAATTTCCAAAGTAACAACCATCCCATTAAAAGATGAGCCAAATACTTAGAGTCTTCACTGAAGAAGAAACAAAAATGGCCTAGAGACACATGAAGAAATGCTCAACATCTCTGCTCATAAAAGAAATGCAAATCAAAACAACTCTAAGATTCCACCTCACTCCAGTTAGAGTGGCCAGGATCAGGAAAACTAATAACAACAGATGCTGGAGGGGATGTGGTCAGGAGGGATAACTACTACACTGTTGGTGGGAGTTCAAACTCATTCAACCACTATGGAAAGCAGTATGGCAGTGCCTCAAAAGACTAAACATAGAGCTTCCCTATGACCCAGGAATTCCACTACTTGGCATTTACCCAATCATCCAGAAACAAAGACATACTAAATCCACCAGCACAACAATGTTCGTTGCAGCACTATTTACCATAGCAAAGATATGGAACCAACCTAGATGTCCCTCAGTTGATGAATGGATCAACAAGATGTGATATTTGTACACAATGGAATTTTATGCTGCTGTCAGAAAAAAACGATATCACCCCATTTGTTAGGAAATGGAAAGACTTAGAAAAAATTATTTTAAGTGAAGTAAGCCAGACTCAAAGGAACATAGGCTCAGTGGTTTCCCTCATTTGCCATAATCAGTAGAAACCTTGGGCTCTCCTAGCAGAGATTTACAATAGAGCAAAACCTTGACACATAAGGCCATATAGTATGACGCTAAATGAAAGGATCTCTAGGATATGGAAACATAAGCCATATAATGAGTGATTGTTTTCCTTAATGTACTGTGTTATCTCTCATCTCTCTTGCTGTCCCTTGGTTATCTCATATTGTTACAGTATCTCACTTTGTCACCTGATATATTGGATATATTTGTATTTGGTTATTTGAAATTGGATAGGAAACAGGGGAAAACAAGATGAGAGGTGGGGGTGGGGGGGAGGGAAATGGGGTCCAAGACATGTGAAAGGGTATCAATGTATGGGAATTAATGCACCATCTATCTGGCAAATATCATGTAACCCTTCTATTAATTACAATAAAAAATGTATGAAAAAAAGAATAGTGAGACTGGCATTTTATAACCAATCCTAGGAAGAAATTGATGGCCAAGGGATGAAGTGGTTCTTTGTTGTAAAGGAAATTAGTTCCTGCAGCATAGACAAAATAGAAACATTCCTGCCTGATATAAAAAAAAAACAGACTATAAGAAATTCTAGCTCTGATACTGTTTTGGGCTCCCTGCTTCTCAAATGTCCTGTGCCCCTGTCAAGGTTTTTCTGATGTGAGGGAAAAGTGTCCCCTATATAGTCCTTAGAGGAAAGACAATTGGAGGTTGTATTTGGCCTCTCTGGACCTTTTTGTGTGAGACAGCCTTTGGCTGTCATGCATATCCTTTTTAATGATGCTACTATAGTGCATCCTTTGCTCAAAACAAACTTTAGATTTATAAACTTCGGCATTTAGGGCCCTAAGATTTCTTTAAAATATGACCCTGCCACACTGCTATTGTTGGCTTATAGCAAGGCTGGTTGCAATAATTGCTGTACCTCACAAGGTGAATGTCAAAAGTGTTCCAAAGGTACCATAGGCTTTAACCCAGAGAAAGAACAACTGGGAAAACAGTTTTACAAGGACTGTATTTGTAAGAGCCCTCAGAAAATTTCCCCTTGGCATCTCCTCCTCTACTCTCACTTGAAATTCCTCTAGAGTTGACAACTATTAACAGAAACCTGCAGCCCATCATGTTGCCTCTAATATTTCCGAGCCAGTAAGTTTTTGTCATTTTTATAATGAAACTCAAATGATAAAATGCGTTGGCTCTGGGCTGCATTTTTCCTGTTTGAAAAGCCAAATATTGAGAACAGTTTGCAACAAATGATACTTACATTTCTCATCTCAATTTTTCGTCTAGAGTAGTAGTCTCTCTTCCCCACCTTGTTAAATGGCTGAAGAAAAGCCAATAGATTTTCCTCCTATGCCTTCCCAATAAAAGACATTAATTACTCCTGCAAAGACATATGTCTTACATTTTGCAGAGACCGCTTATTAGCATCATGCATCTGACCATTTGATCAAATCAGGGTGAAGAGTAGAGTATAGAAAAATTTTTCAATATTCTGTTATATTAAGAAAACCCAAAGAATCACAGTTATATTCTTTATAAAATAGTTATGAGTTTATAAACATGATTATATTCTTGTTTAAATTTAAAATGATTAGTAAGTGATAAATTTCTGCTTAGCATTCTAATCTAGCCAAGGACATTTACACTTCTAAAATCACCCAGTAATACATTGATGAAACAAAATGTCCACCACCCCACCACATTAGCCATTTTGAATGTGACAGCAATGAGGAGAATGCAGTCCTAGATCTACTTTATGAAGAGCATGTTGGAGTGTAGGCACAAACATAAAATGAGTTTCATATCCAGCTGATGATTTTACACCCAACTCAAAGCCTTTCAGTATCCTAAATAAGTCAAGCAAAGCTATCTGGGATAAGAACCCCAAAGCAGTATAGGCCTAAGAGACAAAGTAGGCTCACATTCATTTACATTTGAGACCTGAAAGAGGATAATTGGCTAATTCAACATTTTACACCCATTTTTACTGTAAACAGGCCCCCTTCTTTCTTTTCAATTGTTAATGATTATTTAACTAAACAATGAGAGTAAAAGCTGGAGAAAAATGAAACAAACTGTAAATGAATCAAACAACCCACACCCAACACATTTCAAGCTGTTCCTTTAAGTAAAGTTCTTACTATACAATATTCTTATTTTAGCAAACTATTATCACCTGAACGTGAACTTATCCTAAAAGTTTCAAAACTGATACGATAAAATCATCAAGTTAATCCTAATTATAGAAATGTATAAAAGCTTGTAGGAAAATACCCTCAAAGTAGTTGCAAAAATCTTGCATCCCACAGCATTGCTGTTAAACACAAATACTCACTCTGCAAATAGCCTCTCTTTATTGTATCCCTGCAGTGTAACAGGAAAACAGGATTTTATTGACAGAATTGGTAGCTACCGACCATAGGTAATCCCAAAGACATGTGTTCAATGACAATTTTCAGCTTTTCTCTCCCTTGTGATTGGGCAGAGATGTTAAAGGAAAGGGAAAAAAATGAGCAATGGAAATATTTTTTTCCTCCATTTTGAATGACACCACTGGGTAAAGACCCCAGCTCTAGCTACTGTGGCTGATTGGGTAAAAACTGATCAGTAGCTTATCATTTGTACCATGGTTTATGTGAATTTTATGTATAATTTTAGGCATATGAACCTGAGGTTGGCTCCTATTTCAAATTCTAGGTGGGTTTTGACCAATTATTGTTCAAACCAGAATTGACAAAAGGACCTTTTTTTTCTAGATTAGAATCCCCTATAGGACAGAGACAGAGTGACCCAAACTAGAGATGTTCTGTGCTATATGACAACAGTGGGCCTCACATCGTAGAGATCACATGCAAGCTCTTAGAATATCTTTAATTAAGAAAGGATCGAATGGTCAGTATGACCATTAAGAGCATGGTTCGAGGAACTGGAGGGCAGGGATAAATATCAATGTTTCATCAAACATGGTTGTTTCTGATGGCTCAGAAAGAAAGCATAAATATTTTACATAATTTTCCACAAGCAAATGTGATATTTAAAACAAGTAAATTATATGAGAATATATTAGATTTTAGACATGTTAAAAAGCAAATAATGGAATTATTAAATTTAGAGTTTCAAAACTAGCAAAATTCATCAATAATATGGAATCAAATGCCTAAACATAGATTAGAGGAGAAGGTTACAATTAAATTAAGTATCTACAATACACCATACAAAAGTAAATTCTATAAAATTTTTAAAGTACAAACAAAGAAGAGTGTATTCATTGGATTTTGATAGTGGAAAAGTCCATTCTTATCATAGAATCAATGTGAGAAAAAATATATGAGAAAAGATTGACAAATTTGACTGTTATCCTAAAAACAGCTTAATATATGACAGAGCATGTGCCCTAAAGAAATTTTCCATATGTCTTAACATATGACAGACAATCACTTGATAACATTTTGTGACATTGTGACAGCATTTCAAAAGCACACTACTATTAATCTAGAGATAATTAAATACCAAGCAGATCTGTTCCTTCAGGGATCTTGAAAGACCAAGGAACCTTACACAAGGATCCAGGAAAACTTCAAAGCCATCTACTACTGGTAACTAATATCAATGACACATCTCTACTTCATTAAACATTTATTCATAAAATAAGGTACAATCTCCAAGTCTTATTGAGGTACACAAATCTTTGTCATTTCTTCCAACACCATTCCCCTTTCCTTGTATCAATAGGGAACAGAATGCTCAGGGATGACTATGAAAGATAAATAAAATAATCAAACATTAATAGTATCCCTGAGTTAGGGTATTAATTCTTATATATAGAATTCAGGAATAGCAAGAAATTCACAGTCTTGACTTCAAGACTTCCTTTTAAAGAGAGGTATAACTAACTATTTTGCTTGTAACATTCAATAAACTTCTGTAATGATTGTGTGCCAATCAATAACAAACTGACTAGACATATGTGTTACTCTGGTAGAAGAATGATAAAAGGAGACAACACTTGTATGGAAAATAGGTGGCAATTCTGTATTCTGTCTGAAAAGCAATGCTGAAATCTGTGAATCAACTTAGAGAAAATTCTACAAAACCTTTGCTGTTACTAAATTCCACAGCTACTCCTGATAAGGAGCATGGGAAAATTATTTAGGAAATGGCCTTAGAACTAGGAGCCTGTCTCTACCATAATCAATTTTGTGATCATGGATGCAAGTTTGAAATTCTTAAGCATGTTCTCTTATCAGTTATGTTGAAATACCTGTATGGATTTGGAAGTAGCTCTAAATGAGATGTGCCAAGGAAATTGATGTTTTGGGGTTTATGTGTGTTGTTGACATACTGGGGCTTGAATTCATAGCCTGAGAATTGTCCCTAAGCATACTTTTTCCAGGCTTACGCTCTACCACTTGAGCCACAGCTACATTTTTGGCTTTTTTTGTGTGTGGGGGGGGTAGTTTATTGGAGATAAGATTCTCACAGACTTTCCAGTCTGGGCTAGCTTCAAACTGTGAACCTCAAACATCAGCATCCATATAGACAACCAGCACCTCCCCACTGAAACCGTATTACCAGATCCCTTATTAAATAGTTCAAATTCTAGTTCAGTAGAATGTAAAACGCATGGTTAAAAAGTCAACAAACGTTGCATAAGTTTGGTTCTTTATCATTCCTGAGGAAATTTAAATTTTCTCAGCTATATCATCATACTATCATAATGAAAACCAAACCAGCATATTCAGCTTTTGTGCCATAAAGAAATCAGAGTTGTGTGTAGAGTGAACAGTATTGTATTTAAGTGGTGGACTTCCTGTTCAAATTGTGCAGAAAGGACTATCAGAGGGGAAATGTCCTGAAATAAGTCTATGACATCCTCACGGAGTCATTTTTGATCAAATGACCTATTTCCAGTAAAGGAAACCTGTTCTTTGGAACTCTGCACTAGCTTTTAGCTGAAGTCCTTAAAAGCTTTTATCACGACTAGAATGACTATTGGACAAATAAGACTCTGAGAATAAGTCCAGTTTGGTCCTGTCAGTGCTATAAATGATTGAGAAATGAAAAGTAATACTTACACATCTCTTCAGGCTATCAAACATACAGTAAGTCTTCTTGGGAAAACTACATTGACTGATTCTTTTGAACAAGACAGTTATCAGATAATTCCCAATTGCACACCCTATGGCTTCCATACAACTTACTCTGTTTTCTATTTCCTATCCTGATATTAAGAATAAAAAAATGTAACTTTTAATTCAAGTGTGTTATTTGCAGGGAAATGAAGTCTGTGTCTATAGCTTCAATCTGTCATTATATAGAATTTGTTTTTTCATTTGCTGCACATTTTGCACAGGGATATGTGGAGCTTTACCAGCTGCTTAGCCAATTCGTGTGTTCACATTTCACCACCAGACCATCTACCAAAATCACCTTGTAATTCTTTGTGTGCTGCTGAGATTTGTGACCTGGTATTGAGAAAAAGTTATCTGATTGCATATTGAAATATTCTTTCATATCCGAAACCATGAGCTTGGTTACAGCTAAACTATGGAGTTGATGAACCTTTCCAGAACAAGGAGAAGTACTCATTCTTTGTTATAACTCATATTACAGGTAACAAAAAATATATAACTCACATTACAAGTAACAAAAAATTATGACTTCTCTGTTATTTAATATGTGACTGCACATTGGCCTCAAATGAGAAATACAAGAGTCCCTCACCAGTAAGAGCTAAGCATATTTTATTACATCTATATAGCTATATTTTTATTTAAAAGAAATAAAATTCACATAGACTTTAGTGTATCATTTCTTTGCAGCTATTGCAGAAACTAAAAAATCTGAAGAATTGGCTTGGCAGTGAAGCAACACATTCCTTACTTATTCTTTCATCAGTACTTTATATGAATGCATCTCACGTAGCAAAGCTCATTTTTTTCCCCCAGAGACTCTGGCAGCCACAAGACTTAGCCATCCCAGTTTAGTGTGTGGGTGTCCCTGAGCAGCAGTCAAATATTCTTAGAAAAAAATTATGGAGAAGTCATGCATACGTCTTAAGAAATCAGTCTAGCGGCTCATCAAAATTTTGGCATAAAGAAAATTAATTATTGAAGACTTTAAAGACTTTATTTAAACTCAGGTTTTTTTTAATCCCAAAAGGGATATCCTATTTTAATGTCATATAAATGAATACCATGGTCCATTAAAACCTTTCTTGCACTTCTATAATTTGGGGGAGGGAGAGTGGGATGGGAAATACGGTGCTCATGAATAGTGTTCTATTCAAAAGTCCTTTAAATAAAGTATCAAAAAAATACAAAGGGGAAAAAGGATTGTCTGCCAGGAATATCCTAATTCATTGTATCCACTGTCTCAATCTTTATAATATCTTTGCAAAATATCATAAGAACACCTAGCACATGGAAACTAAGGAACACTGGCTTTGGACTTGGCTTCGTTTGGGTTCAAATGTACTTACTAAGAGATAATCAAATTAGTAAACATTTCTGTTTCACTTTGTTATTCAGTTTATAAGGATAGAAATGTCTCATCATGTTAATCTGAGCAGTAAAAGAGATAGCAAGGAAATTCTCATCTCAGCATACTATATAATAGAGACATTCAAAATTATAAGAGCAAAATAATAAAGTTGGATGGTTCGTTGTTACCAGTACAAAAAGTGAGGCTGATAAATTAAATTAACTTGCCTAGAATACAAAGGAGATAATAGTAAAGGTAAAGTTTAACAGTTGCCTCTCAAATCCCTGGGTGTGTAGTCTTTAATTACTCAAAATTTCTAGGTATAAGTACCTAAATTTTCTATAATGAAATATCTTGTTTTGTAATTATTTTTCCCTAGCTTAAACATGAGGACAATGATGCAGTAGTATAATCTGTTAACCATCCATTCTCATAGGAATCACTGGGTGTTTTTTTTTTCATCATGAGAAGTGGAGGGAGCAGATAAATAAAGTTGAAATGCTATATAGTATAATACAAAGATGACCACTTTAGTGACAGAGGCTGTTAGCTGAGTGGTTTCCTCTCGAAGGGGTAAAGTCAGGACAAGACTGTGATTGGCATTTTTTAGTTCACACATGTTTAGAAACTAGTGACTTGCCCATGATCACACAGATGTTAAATGATGATATTAGAATTTGAAAAGCAAAATTCTAAAACACAGATTTACAAATAACATAAAATATACTTAGTGGGGTGTTATTTGAATCATAGTAAAAATATTATTTAGGCTGTTCATCTGTCAAAAGGGACCAAAGAGAATCTGCATATTTTCAAAAGGAAAAAAAGACAATTTATGCATTAAAGAGAATTTATATAGCTTTACATGTCTGTAAGTAAACAAGTTGGGCAGTATGCAAATGGTTACAAATGAATCAACTGAAGCATAATAGATTCTAGGGATAGCTCAAATAGTATCATCTTTTAGAAAGACTAGGTCAAAGACCAATACCAAGAATGAGTACATCCAAAAGAGAGAGGGAAAGAGGATGAAAGTAAGAGAGAAAGCTGGAAAGAATTCATTGTATATACCACAAAAGGAAGAAAAGTAAGGCAAGTGTGGATGAGAATGTTGAAGTGGATAACACAGATCAAGATGCATTGAACTCACAAATTGTCTTGTTATATAGCACCTCTTTTGTACAACTACTTAAAGACAAAAGTAAAGAAAAAAGAAATTATTAAAGATAATCTATGTGCTTACATAAGAAATAATTCTGGTGGCTATTTTGAAAGGAGCCAAATTAATGACAATGGTATATGCAGCTTTTCTTATTTTTATTCACAAAGACAAAGCTTAGATGGTAATGACTGTAAATCCCTGGATCCTACAATATGTCACAATGTCTCTTGTCTTTGTTTACAGAAGGGCCACAAGCCCAGAATATCTTCTGTTTTTCTTGTCTTGTCTATCTGGCAAATTGATTGTTAATATTTTAAGATATAATGTAGATTCCAGAAATAAGTTCCTGAACCACTGCAAGGCTAATGTTTCCCTCCTTGAGTCATACCTATTCTTTATATGCATTTATATTGCAGTTTTCACACAATCTTTAAAGTAAGCACCTTCCCCGTGGGAACTTATTCATTAGTCACTTTCCAATACTACACTTTGCAGAACACCCAGTACACAGGAAGAAACAGTATTTTCACTCTATTGAATTCTGCATAAACTACAAGACTTTCATCATACTTAGTGTTACCTTTTAAGGTAACAGCCAGGCACGGTGGCTCATACCTGTAATCCTAGCTACTCAGGAGGTTGAGATCTGAGGATTGCAGTTCAAAGCCAGCCCAGACACTAATCTGTGAGACTCTTACCTTCAATTAACCACTAGAAAATAGGAAGTGGGGTTGTAGCACAAGGAGTAGGGTAGTAGCTTTAAGCTGAAGAGCTCAGGGACAGTACCCAGGCCCAGAGTTTCAAGCCCCACAACTGTCACTCCCCCCACAAAAAAATAGGTATTCCCTGGAATTATAAGATCAGAACAATAAACTCTGCCTTATGAAATATTCAAGTATTCATATTCATAGAAACACATGCCATAAAGAGAGATAATGAGATTATATATGAAACACTATAAATGATGAGATACTAGGATGGGATACATGAGAGTAAAGGAAATCAGGATATAAATTTGTCAATACCTCCTATGCTTTCTAGATGGTGACAATGCCTGATTCTTTCAGGAACATTTATAAGTAGAGTTTATCCAGTTGCAACGTTCAGTTTACAATTGGATGCTAGCTATTTCTAAGTGAAAATGTTATAAGGATCTTCATATGTTGAATGCATTGCAATTATTTAGGGGGGGGAATAAAATATCACCTTCTCTTAATGTTAGATAATTTAAAAGAAGGAGAATTAAAAATCCTAGTAATTCTACTAATCTAAAAGAGGACAAATTCAAATCTAAGTTCTTTGAAAAGAAAGACATCTAATATCTAACAATGATATCATATCAAGCTGCAATAGTCCTGTGAGAACAATACTCTTGCAGCCCTCGTAGCCCTGTGGTTTGTCAGTTAGAGTTCAAAACATTTCTCACAAACATCACCTAGGACACAGACAAATGAGTGTTGCCCTTAAACTTAATGACAAACTTTAGCCTTGGTGTTTCCCAAGCAAATAACAAAAGGAGACTGGATCATCTACAAAGCTAGCATGAAGCACACACTGCTCCACCTGACATTTCAGGACAAGGCTTTCATTAAAACCTTGAAAACAGCTCTTAGAAAAATTGCAGACTGTTTGGAACAAGCAGGGCTTCTATCAAGATTTTCACTTTATACTGACTTCAGTTTCCTTGAAGATGAACTTCAGCCTTTGTCCAACTTTGACGGCCTGGTCAATTATTTAGACATCTGCTTAAGAAGAGCCTTGGCAAAGCCAGATGTGGTGGCTCATGCCTGTAATCCTAGCTACTCAGGAGGCTGAGAGCTGAAGATCAAGGTTCAAAGCCAGCCTGGGCACAAAAGGACCTGAGACTCTTATCTCCAATTAATCTCTAGAAAACAAGTAGTGGGGCTTGGCTCCAGGATAGGGTGGTAGCCTTGAGCTGAAGAGCTCAGGGACAGTGCCCAGGCTGAGTTCAAGCCTCATAACCCACAAAAAGAGAGTGGATAGTGGGGTGGGGCGCCTTGGCAATGTTTCGAAGGTCATTCTGTCTGAATTGCATTTTGCTGACCCCTAGTGGTTTACACTACCCACAGAGTTGGCCCTGCCCTTTGTTTTCTTACTGTGTGAAATGAAATAAGGTAATGGCCGTCTGGGTTAAGGAACCTCACTGTGAAAATTCCAGATTTCCTCACGGTATTCAACAACACAATTGGTTTTCTCGTAGGTCACTCCTGAAAGGAAACATTAGTATAGTCAGTGGTGTATTTAAGTTGTGTATTTTGGTTATTTTCCATTCAATCTTACCTGTTTTGACTGTTTTTGATTGCAAGTTATGTCAGTTTTGTTCATGTGTCATAGATGGTTTCAGAAATGCAAGTATACTTTTGTAGGTGCCATTAGATAATAAATCAGTTACAATGTTGCTGATTATATGCTTGAACTATTGTAATGATTAACTCTTGAATGTATGTTTCCAAAACAATTTAATGGCTTGTGTTTGGGGTATGAAACTGGTAGCAACTGATACAAGTAACCTTAGACTTGCCTCTTTTTTTTTTCTACATCTCATCATTCATTCATTTATTCAGCAATCTGAAGCAATGTTATCTTCCAGATGTAGTGTTGGGAGTTTCACAGAACAATAGATGATATAGACTAGATAGATAGGTTACGATAGATGATAGATGGATGGATGAATGAATGAAAAATTGATAGATAGATTGATAGAATAGATTACAAAGGATGATACACTTATATTGGAGAGATAAGATTTAAAACATAAAGCTAAAACCAGTATAATAAAAGTGGTCAAAATAGTTGGCAAAATTAGTTGAAATAATCACCTCTGTACAGGGATCACAATTTTAATTCACAAATCACAATATTTTATAATGAATTTAATAGAGGGACAACTGTTTGAAATTTTTATCCTATTGTTATAGGATATCTGAAGTATACTAAAATATATGGTCCCCTCTTTAGTTCACAAAAAAACTGATACATGCTATAGTTACATTGAGCTGTGAAAATATTTTGCTATTTGTACTCACTCAACACCACTGGATTATAAATTTTAATTGATAATTATGTGTTCTGTGACATGTGGGTGTTTTATATATAACCCAAATTATTAATTCTAGTTCTAACTTTAAAAGTTTTAAATACACTCCTTGATATAAATTAACCTATATGATTAGTAAAAACTAACAAACTCTACAATTAGTATAATGAAATGCAGGAAATAAGATTAACAAATACTTCATGTAAGGATATTTTGACCCTCTACTTTAAATATCATAGATCGGCTAGTATCCAATTATGTAATGATGTGACAATATCTTTCCAATCTAAAAGCTAAAAATTCTTCTTTCTTAAGCAAGTAAGAATGTCTCTTTAGCTCTCATGTGCTATGATAGTTTAGCAAATCTACTTGAGTGAAGGTAAAATCACCAGCTATACAGAATGACAGGAATTTCCTAGAAAAGCAAATTCTCTTCATCTCTCTCACACACAATAACACATACAGATGTATATACATATATATGAATGTATATATGAACAGATATAATTTTCTAAGATTAAGTATATAAAATAGACTATACTCTATGAAATTTTATTTTGTGGTGTACTATAGTTAGAAATGTCCCTGGAAAATCTATATCACAAAGTTTCAGTCTTCAGCATGGTACTAGTGGAAAGTAGTAGAAGCTTTAACAGGTGGAGTCTAGTAGAAGGTGCTAAGTACCTGAAATTATGCCCTCAAAAGGAACTATGGAATTCTGGTCTCTTATCTCCTAAATACCATGATGCAAACAGTTTATGTCTGCTGCCTCTGCACAGGCCTAAAATTAATGAAGGCAACTGACTAGGAACTAACCCCCCAAAACTAGGCCCTAAATTAAACCATTTTTAAGTATTTCCTTACAGTAATGGAAGCCTACCACATTTACAAGTGGAAGACATCCAACCCACGGACCGTATAAGGCCTGTAAAATCAATTGGAATATGACTGATACATATGCAAGGCTTCTGGTTCGTTGCCCATGGCCTAGCTACCAATAATGATAATTCTGTATGACTTGTAATGATGTTATAAATATTCAAATGGCCCTTTGCAGAAATGAAATCATTTTCAACCTCTGAATGTTTGGTAATACCTGTGTGCTTTCCACAAATATAATGAATGTTGTAAATATAATGAGTGTGAAGATTTTATTATACCAAAGAAAGACTATGCCCACATATTCTTTTGCAGCTATTGCTACCAAATGAATCAGTAGAGAGAAGAGAGTAAATGTAAATGTTAACACTATTCTGAGAAAAAGGCAGTGTGAATACATTGTATGTGTCATTTCCAAGAACATTTATGGTATGTCAACTAACATGCTAAAACATACTATCTCCTCTGAAACTACTGATTAACCAGAACACAGGCAGTCTGTAAACACACAAAAAATTATGCTATATTTAGCCCTACACTGTGCTTTCAAGGCAAAGGATCTATGTACATGTTATTCACACAAATGTCAAAACCCAGTCTTTTATACCCAATGTAAATTAATCCTTCCGTTTAGATTTCATGAATCCTATGTGTTTTCATTTATAATTTGCTTAAGATTGTAAATCATACTTTCATATTTTTGTCCTCAGAGAAATATAGATATATAGACATTTTTGGCTTATGATAGAGAAAATCAACATCATTCCATTGTATAGCAATAGAGTAATACTAAAGTAGATAAATGCTAAGTTTTTTAATACCCTTAAATTTTTTAATGTACATTATTACTACCATTTGCTAAATTGAAGCTTTGTGCTCATGTTCCATAAAGACAAATGGAGCAGTTAAAACGAAATTGGCCAAAATGTTGAGTTAGTTAAAAATAAATTTTCCCCATCACTAGTTTTTATATAATTGTAATTTTCAAGTACCACGACTCACATGAGCTAACTTTTATAATTTTAAATATTTCCTTTATTCTAAAATTTGAAGCAATTCTTACTTGTTTTGAATCTCTACAAAACTCAAATATACTTGAGCACTTCTTTCATTGTCTGGCCAGCATTACTTCGTGTTTGTTAACTTTCTGTATCCATTTTCTTCAAACAAATGTATGTATTCTAAGTTGATTTTGTCTGGTTGGTTAATGCTGGCCAATTCTTATGTTTGGTTTATGAACTTCACATTTCTTTTCAAACAGCAAGGATAACTTTAGATATTGAATCATTTTTCTAAATTCTTTTTCATATTTTTCTATTAAATCCACTTTTTCACAGAGCAGTAGCTGCCCCTGCACAATCAAATAGCCTCACTACTTGAGTTTCATTCTTGTGACTAACTGCCACGGTGGGGCAAGTGTAACATCAGTGCAAATTTGTGGATGGAAAAACTGCATGTAGACTGCTCTAAAATGGCCATATTGTTTTATGTGCCAGCATCTCCTTTTTATTTGTTTTTTGTTGTTGTTGTTGCTTGTTTGTTTTTTGGCCAGTCCTTGGGGCTTGAACTCAGGGCTGGAGCACACTGTCTCAAGGCTAGAGCCCTACTACTTGAGCCACAGCATGGATTCTGAAGAATCAAATCCAGGTCTCAAGAGCTGAGTTATGAATCCTTTCATAAAAACTATTATATAGGTAAAAGATGCAAAATTATTGAAATAATAACTAGAACTGTTTTTCCAGAATTTATTTGTACCTTAAATAAACTGCCAAAATTCAAAAACATCAACAAATAAGGCCAGGAATAACTGGTAAAGTAAAATTGGAAAAAATAACTTAAAATGTTTCTGGTAAAGCAAACAAATACACTGAAAAATAAATAAAGCTTATCAAAGTGACAATAAAATTAGTATGTTAAGATATTAAAACTAAAATATTATAACAAAGCAAAGTGTCTGTAGATGAATTTAGATATATAGAAAGATATGGGGAGGCTATTTTGTTTTGCTCTGTTTTGTTTTTTCTGTGGGTTGTGGGGCTTGAATTTGATCTGAGCACTATCCCTGAGCTCTTCAGCTCAAGGCTACTGCCCTACCCTTGAGCCCAGCCCCACTTTCCTCCTGTTTTCTAGAGATTAATTGGAGATAAGAGTCTCAGGTCCTTTTATGCCTGGGCTGGCTTTGAAACTTGATCCTCAGATCTCAGCCTCCTGAGTAGCTAGGATTATAGGCACCAGCAACCACGCCTGGCTTGGGAGGCTAGTTTTAATCTCACCACCTACATTTGTTCTAAATTTTTCATTCTCAACAACACATTAAAAGAAAAAAATAAAAATAAAATATGATGCATTAAGTATATGGGTAATTTTTTTCATCTTACAAAACTAAGTTGACTATTAGCACAGTAGCAATATATGATAACCATTTGATCTAGTATCACAATCTAGTATAATGTTGGAAAATAGCCAAGCCAAGAAATGGTTAAATCTTACAAAGTCAGAAGAATCATAATGCCTTGTGTAAACTTATATAGCCAGAATAATTTTATTTGTTTTTTTTGTGTGTGGGGGTCATGGTACTTGAACTCTATGCCTGGGTGCTGTCCTTGAGCTCTTCGACTCAAGGCTACTACCCTACCTCTGGAGCCATAGCCTCACTTCCCTTTTTCTAGTGATTAACTGGAGGTAAGAGTCTCAAGTCTTCAGTGCCTGTTCAAGCTTTGAGTCTTCATCCTCAGATCTCAGCTTGCTGAGTAGCTAGGATTACAGGAGTTAATCACTGCACCCAGCTTTGATTTTTTCACTGTTCGTAATGCTAAAGAATATAGATAATACTCAATTTCAAAAAAAGAACAAAGAAAAAGACTAGGAAAAATACATTTCCACTTGAATCATTGCTTTCTGTACCTCCCATTACAAAGCATCCTTGGCTTGATGTTATTTTCTTGTTCTTTTCTCATTGAAACAAGATCAGACAAATACTTTGTGAAGTCCAGAGAAAAATTAAAAATAAAAGGGGCTGTTTTCAAAACTCACTAAGAATTTCATGATGCTAACATCAATGAGCATCAAATCAAAGAGGCCTTCAAAGCATGAGTGTCAGTGGAACTGCACAAAACACAAACCCACAAATTAGCCCTACAAGAATGTTCAAATTGTTGAACATACAACAATCCAGCAATAACAGAACAACTGTCAAGGCAGATTTTCTAATTGATCTATCCTATTCCCAGGACTCTACATATAGGAAATGAGGGGCCTGTGTATATTAATAGGCAAAACATATTTGTCAAATCACCACTATAAGAATAAAGAAATGGAGATTTTAATGTTAAAAATAAATGGTTGGTGTTTACAAGTTCATCAGTAAAAATGTTTTCCTAATGACATTCAAAAATTCTGCTAAATGAGAAAAACAGGCACAGAACTAGAATAGTTTGTTCCTTCTGTCACCTCTCCACCTTCATTATTTCCCTCTTTATACATTCTCAAACCTAAAACAGCAGTAATAAAATATTAATAGCACTTAACTCTAGGATAAGGCACTGTGCATGATTATAACTTTATGCTTGTGGTTTTTCTGGCTATACTATATCTCTTGTAATGAACATTCATCACTGCTCTAACTAGGAAGAAACAAAGAGACTTCACATAAAGCTGACAGCTTCTAAATAAACTGTTGTTAGCAATAAAGTGAACAGTAATACAAGTAGACCCACCGCAAACCTGTCACCCTCTCAAGCTCTCCCAGACAGTCCTCTGGAGCAGCAAAATCTACTGCAGACTGTAGAGTTTTAGCTCCACTTATAACTTATTTCTTGATGCACTTGTCATATTAGTTTTCATTTTTTATTCCAGTTTATGACATCAACTACTACCATCATTTAAAAATAAAGTTCAGATTAGCAAACGTTGGACAAGAAACTACTTAAATTGTGTTGTACAGAGAACATGACTGTGTTGTAAACAACATTCATTACAATGTCCTAGGGGGAAAAAAAGGCAACTTTACTAGCAAAACCATGACTTCTAAGAGTAGAAATGATTAGATAAAAACCTCAAACTTTTGAAGCGAGGCGCTGGTGCTCATGCCTGTAATCCTAGCTACTCAGGAGGTTGAGATCTGAGGATCGTGGTTCAAAACCAATTTAGACACAAAAGTCCTGAGACCCTTATCTTCAATTAATCACCAGAAAACCAGTAGTGGTACCGTGGCTTAAGGGATAGCCTGGAGCTGAAGAGCTCGGGGGCAATGCCCAGGGCCAGAATTCAAGTCCCACAACTGGAAAAAAAAATGAAAAAACTTTTGAAGCTACTTAAGTGTGTGTCTTTTATAGCAAAAGAAAGATTAAGATTTGTTCAAAGGTAGTTTACTGGAACAATATAGACAATGATCACCTATAGGGAGGGAGCAAAATACAGAGTGTCAGGAAAAGACAAACCAATGATATAACCAGTAATGAATGAACTGTGCATTATGATGAGGAATTGGTGCTTGGGCACTCTGGGGACCGTCTCTAGACCTATGCGAGAAATATCTCTTCAAAGTCCCCCACCAAAAAAGCAGTAACTGAGGAAGGAAACTTCTCCATTGCTTGAGAGTGTCCTTAGTGGAATTAACTTTTCTGCTATTCTTGGATAACTTTCTCTGACCTATGGAAGATCTCTTAAGCTTTGACGTGATAAATGGGAATCGTCCATCACAAATGCAGCTGAACTTAGAGGTGGGCTCCAAAGACTCTCAGATGGGGTTCTAAAATATCCATAATGGGAACCAAAAAGGAGAAAAATAAAATTTAAAGAATGATTGTTTGGAGATGTGACTTTGGGAGGCATAAATAAAACTAGAGGGATGTATTTCTGATTTTTATCTGTTTGCATTGGCTAGAAAAGAAAAAGGAAAGGAAAAGGGGAAAGTAAGCTAATATTGAAGGGTTATGGTATCTTTTGTATAGCTTATGCTTTGGAAAAGTCCGTGGACAAGTTAAAGCTATAGGACATTACATAGTGGAAAGGCAAATTAAAAAGCATTGTTCTGACATGTATTTATAAATTCCCTGCTTGCCCATATATGAACTTGAAATGTATTTCTTCTATAATTGTCAAACATCCAAGTATTTCTTCTATGAATACATGCTAAGAATGATCTTTAAAGGCTTATTATTGTACTGCTTCTTAAACAAGACAAAAGAAGCAGCAAAAGGCAAAAAAATTACACTTGGATATGATAAACTAAACAGGACTCTATAAACATTCACACAGTGAGTTCAAAGCAGAATATTTTAGGAAAGGCTACGTGCATAGGATCATATAAAATGATGCTTATTGAAATGAGCTCTAAGAAATGGAAACAACAGGATTTTTTTTTTACTTTTTGCAGTTTTTTGTTGTTGTTTGTCTCTGTTTGTCACTGTTTTTCTTTGATCTCCATACATTTTATCTTATATGTAAGTTTATCTGATTTGAGGAAGAAAAGGGAATACATAAAAATGGTTGGACAGAGCCGAGAGCATGGCCTCGTGGTAGAAAGCCCTGGGTTCAATTCCTCCATGCCATATGCACAGAAAAAGCCAAAAGTAGTGCTGTGGCTCAAGTGGTAGAGTGCTAGCCTTGAAAAAACTCAAGGACAGTGCCCTGACCCTGAGTTCAAGCTTCAGGACTGGAAATAAAAGAAATAAAGAAAAAGAAATGAAATGGTGGGACAAAGCGTGAACTAATTCAGTAGTGATGCCCACTAGACATTAAGTTGGAAATGAATGACATCTTTTGAGAAGGTGGGAAACAAGAGGTTGGGAGGGAAAAAACAAAATGAGGGAGGGGGTGATACTGTTCAGCAGGAAATGTACTTATTACCTAACTTATATAACTATAATCCCTCAATACACTACCATTACAATAAAAGTAAAAACAAAAATAAACCCTATCTTGCTTTTTGAAAAATAAAAATAAAATTTTTACACTAAAATGGAACTGGAGAAACATTGGACATTTCAGGAAAGTCTAGAACAGGTTGCATGACATAATGCCTCTTATCACAGCTACCTGAAAATAAGCAGTGACCTAGAGTGGTGATGATAAATGCATCATACTAAGCATTTCGCTTACTCCTTTCTCAGTGATTTTGCAGCACTTTCCCTCGATCTCCACACTAGCACCTGACCTAGTCTGCAATAATACATCTGGCTTTCTGTTTGATTGCACAGAAATGAGCACGATTCACAGCAAGTGAGGCTTTGTCTTACCCACCTCTGCACAAAGCTCAGGACATTCTGCCTGAGAAGGTCAGGAAAAAACATAAATTGTGTGAAAGAACAGGCAGAGCATTTTCTAGGAAACAGTTCTTGATTTGTGTTAAATAGACCAACATCAGTAGGGTTTAAACTATTTGAAACTTGAACTTAGTTCCGCCACTACCAGACATCTTGGATAAGTCAGCAACCTTCTCTCTAATTTTTCCTCATCTTTACAGTTAAGGAACATGAGAAGATGATCCCTAGGATGCCTTCAAGCTCCTGATCTATGTGTCATATTTGTTAGCTCATTAGAATGCACTCAAGGAATTCTGTCTCCAATTCCCTACCTACCTTTCCAAAATACCTTCATGTACCCTGTGACTAATGGTGTGTTTATGGGCAAGTATGTAAGTATGATACAAGAGAAATTACACTTTTGAACACAAAGACTAATTAAGGAGGTTTGTATCTTTGTTTTCTTGTCACTTTAATAGCTGATAACTTCACATCAGAGAATTTTCTGTCATCTCTTTTGTGTTCCCTGTGATTTCTAATCCCTGGTTTTAGAGATCTGGAGATAGTATGTTGATATGTCAATAGCAATAAACATCTTTTGTGTTAATCAATGCACCCATTGTTTTTGCTATTTTAACTTTTGTTTAAGCAGTAATCAAAAAAAAGCGTAAGGGATGTTATTTGTTCTATTAACGCACTTTAATAGAATGTCATGATGGAAAACAAGTAAGAAACCTCAAAATGAACAAAGGAGTAAAGTCAATACAAACACAATGATTTTACCATTCAGGAAAATCTTGAAGGTTAGAGAGGTTTGTTTTAATGAATATTTTAGTAGTGTATTATTCATAAATATTCTAGGATAGCAATCAAGAGAAGAAAGAAACAATTTGTGGAAAAAATGTTGAAAATTGTGGAATCTACATTCAAATCAAGATGGTGGATTGGAAATTATAATTTAATGAATTCAAACTCTAGAGAAATAGTTTTAAAACAAACATGGTTTAGAATTCTCAGCTACTTTATCAGGTAACTTGGTTCTTCTATGAAGGATTTTTTTTTTTTGTCAATCATTGGGCTTGAACTATGAGACTCGGTGCTGTCCCTGAGTCCTTCAGCTCAAGACAAGTGCTCTACCACTTTGAGCCACAGTGCCACTTCTGGTTTTCTGATGGTTAATTGGAAATGAGAGTGTCTCGTGGACTTTTTTTCCCCAGGCTGGTTTCAAACTGCAATCCTCAGATCTCAACCTCTTGAATAACTAGGATTTCAGGCATGAGCCCCTACTTCCCACCTCTGAAGGATTATTTTGAATTCCAAAAAAAACCCCCAAAACTACAAACAAACAAACAAAAAACCCCACTGGAATAACTATACTTAATACAGATTGACAGAATTAAAATTGAAATCTCGGACTTCGAGGATGCTCATAGAAAGTGATGGCTGAACATGTAGTACTATCTTAAACGTGTAGTACTATGTTGTGACTTAGACTAAAAGAAAGTAAATTTGAACTAAATATAACAAATATACCCAAAAGGCAAAGAGAATAGTACGCATAAATAGGTAAGAGTTCCTAGCAACAGGATTAGAAAAAGAGACCGTGTTAAAGCACATGGAAATAAATCAAAGGGAAATGGCATATATCTGAGGAAAAATTGATCAAGCATCAAGTTGGGTGAATTTCTGTGGAACTAGACTGAGGGGCAAACAGTACATCACAAAAGATTCTACTGCTGTCTTATAATAATTTAGCATAGTCAAAATTACAAAATTATTCGTGTGGAGAACAAGTTGGTTGTTTTCCAGGAAGAAGAGTAGGTGAGAAAAGTAATTGTGTTTATAGTACAACCAAGTAAGGAGAATTGTTGTATGGCTAGAACTGGTTAGAATATAGAACATAATTAAGTGGATTGACTGTGGTGGTATTGATAACAAAATTGTACAGGACCAAACATATATATGCATATACATGCTCCCACCTGAATACACATGTGCACATACAAGTATTCATAGGGTGGGAAATCATAATATGACAATATTTTTCACTTTTTATTTCCTGCGTATCATTCTCTATATAATTATGCAAAATGTTACCAGTGGAAGAAAAGGTTGACAGATCAATGAGATGTTTTCTGCATTCTGTGCATCTTGTTAATGCATGTCAAAAAATGAATTACAAAAATCAGTATGAAAAATACAGACAACTCATTTAGGGAAAAAATTAGTCAAACACTTACATAAGCCCTCAACAAGAAGGAAATTTTCTTGAAAAACAAATCTTTGTAATCAGCCTCACAGGTAATCAGGAAAATGCATATTAAAATCACAATAATATTCTATTATGAAGATGGGGAAAATTATAATATCTGATAATGGTACATGTGGCTAAGATTAGAATAGTCAAACATCTGATTTCTGGGCTTCTAGAGTGATTGTCAATTACATACTATACATAGATATATTAATATCTTAATTGGTATGGTCAATTTAGCAGTGCTTGAGTATTCCAGAAATGAGAGTATGGAGTAAAATCAATGATGCAGAGCTAATCAGTGCATTCCTGGCACTCCAATGGAACACTGCTGGTGGAAGTACAAATTAGGATAATGACTTTGGAAAGCAGAGTGGGCTGCTCCCCCCACACAAAATGAAATGAGCATACCTTGGCCCCACAATTCTACTTTGAAGCATTACAGAACTGTTTTACAGGGCTGAGAGTGTGGCCTAGTGATAGAGTACTTGCCCAATATGCATGAAGCCCTGTGTTTGATCCCTCTATAACAAATACACAGAAAAAGCTGGAAATGATGCTGTGGCTCCAGTGGTAGAAAGCTAGCCTTGAGAAAGTTCAAGGACACTGCCCAGGCCCTGAGTTCAAGCCCCAGGACTGGGAAAAATGGTTTGTACATATGTGCCAAAAATGAGTGCTCTTAATGCTGATGACACATACTTAGTTGGCTTTGGTAAAAATTAGTAATGATTCATGTCAACTTATAATGAAATTATAATTAACATTACAGATAAATACTTAATGCATAAATAAAATGGAATTATACATGTATATACATATATATATGTATGTGTGTACGTATAAAATGCGATGGCAATTTACATGTGTATGTTAAAATATAGGTAATCCTTAGGACAGATGTAGGCCTAAATATATACGAAACAAAATAACGTATGTTATTCTACTAAGACAAATTTCTAAAACAACTCTCATTTAAGTATGTGAGTTTAATTTGTACATGGAAATTCAGGAGAAATGTTAGTATAGAAGTAGTTCATGGAGGAGGGAACTGTATTCAGTGAGAAACGGGAAGAAGTTTTGAAGCCTCTTGTGCTTTTCACAGTCTAGATATTGATCCGAGAATTCATTGCACACTTCTTTGTTTTATAACCACTTATTAAATTTATTAAACTCGAAATTCATTTACAAGATACCTAAAATGTCACAAAATATAAAAAATAAAATGTGTTCAGAACATGACTTGCCTTTCATCAAAGAAAGAGGACTATAGACACATTACTTTGATGAATATTGATGCAAAATTACTCAACAAAATACTGGCCAAATGCCTTCAGCAACTCATCAAAAAAATTATACACTATGATCAAACAGGATTCATCACAGGGATGCAAAGCTGGGACAACATTCGCAAATCAATTAATATAATTCAACACATCAACAGGAACAAGGACAAGAATCACATGGTTGTCTCGATAGATGCAGAAAAGGCATTTGATAAGATCCAACACCACTTTATGTTGAAAGCTCTGGAGAAACTAGGAATCCATGGAACATTCCTCAGTATAATAAAGGCTGTGTATGACAAACCCACAGTTAGCATTATACTTAATGGCGAAAAGCTAAAGCCATTCCCTCTAAAATCAGGAACAAGGCAAGAACACCCACTCCTCTTTAACATAGTATTAGAATTCCTAGCCAGAGCAATAAGGCAAGAAGCAAGTATAAAGGGGATCCAAATAGGAAAAGAAGAAGTAAAACTTTCCCTCTTTGCAGATGACATGATTCTGTATTTAAAGAACTCTGTAGACTCCATTCCCAAGCTCCTTGAACTGATTAAAAACTTTGGCAAGGTAGCAGGATATAGAATTCACCCTCAAAAATCAACTGCTTTCCTATATGCCAACAATGCGAGGAATGAGGCAACAATCAGGAAAGCAACTCCTTTTGCAATAACCTCAAAGAAAATAAACTACCTAGGAATTAGCTTAACTAATAATGTAAAGGACCTTTTTTGATGAAAACTTTAAAACCCTGAAAAAGAAAATTAAAGCAGAACTGAGGAAATGGAAAAACCTCCCATGCCCCTGGATTGGAAGAATTAACATCGTGAAAATGGCAACCTTCCCAATGGCTATCTATACATTCAACGCAATACCTATCAATAACCCAATGTCATCCTCTAAAGAAATAGAGGAGGCAATCCAAAAATTCATATGGAATAATATAAGACCCCTTATAGCAAAAACACTTCTTAGTAGAGAGAACACCACAAGCAGAATTTCAATACCAAACTTTAGACTCCATTACAGATCTATAGTGACCAAAGCAGCTTGTGTTGGCAGTGGTGTTGGCAGAACAGGTTAAGCACCTGCATAAAACTAAAGTTGGATCCTTCTTTGTCACTCTGCACCAGGATAAACTCCAAATGGATCAAAGACCTCATATAAAAGCAGATACACTAAAAATTGTACAAGAAGGAATAGGAGATACACTAGGTCTCCTTGGCACAGGTCGAAACTTTCTTAATAAGGACCCAGAAACACAACAAATCAGAGTCTGGATAAGTGGGACTGCATTAAACTGCAGATCTTATGTATGGCAAAGGACATAGCTAGCAAATAAACTAGAAAGCCTACAGAGTGGGAGAAGATCTTTACTAACCACACAAAAAAGGCCTCATATCTAAAATATGTCAGCAGCTCAAAAAATTGAATCATTCGCAAACTAATCTCCAAAGAAACAGCCATCCCATTAAATGATGGGACAAAGACTTAAAGAGAGTCTTCTCTGAAGAAGAAATAAGAATGGCCTATAGACACATGAAGAAATGCTTGACATCTCTGGCCATAAAAGACATGCAAATTAAAACAACTCTAAGATTCCACCTTACTCCAGTTAGAATGGCCAGGATCAAGAAATCTAATAACAACAGATGCTGGAGGGGATGTGGCCAGGAGGGATCACTACTACACTGTTGGTGGGAGTGCAAACTCGTTCAACCACTATGGAAAGCAGTATGGCAGTTCCTCCAAAGACTAAACATAGAACTCCCCTATGACCCAGCAATACCACTACTTGGCATTTACCCAATCATCCAGAAACAAGGACAGACTAAATCCACTAGCACAATGATGTCCATTGCAGCCCTATTTACCATAGCAAAGATATGGAACCAACCCAGATGTCCCTCAGTTGATGAGTGGATCAACAAGATATGGTATTTATATACAATGGAATTCTATGCTGCTGTTAGAAAGAACGACATCTCCCTATTTGTAAGGAAATGGAAAGACTTAGAAAAAAATCATATTAAGTGAAGGAAGCCAGACTCAAAGGAACATTGGCTCAGTGGTTTTCCTCATTTGTTATAGTCAGTAGAAACCTTGGGCTCTCCTAGCAGAGATTTGCAATAGAATAAAACCTATATAAATAAGCCCATATAATATGATGTTAAATGAAATGACCTCCAGGATATAGAAACAAAAGCCATATAATGAGTGATTGTTATCTTTAATGTGCTATGTTATCTCTCATCTCTTTTGCTGTCCCTTGGTTATCTCATATTGTTACAGTATTTCACCTTGTTATCTGATATATTGGATATATGCATATTTGGTTATTTGAAATTGGATAGGGAAGGGGGAAAACAACATGAGCGACAGGGGCGTGGATGGAGTGGAGGGAAATGGGGACCATGACATGAGAAAGTGTACCAATGTATCTGAAGTAATATACCTTCTCTCTGGTGAATATAATGTAACCCTTCTATTAATTCAATAAAAATATATGAAAAAAAGATGACATCTCTGTGTAGACTCAATTTGAAAGGCAATAACTGATAAGTACTCAAAATAAAAAAATTTGAAGATGTGTGTGTATATATATATATATGCATATACATATTTTCTCACTTTCATGTACACTGTTAAGAAACACAAAATAAGAGAGGTCATAATTACCTGTCCATATATATGATAACTTTTATTCAATGATGCATGCAAAATTAATTATAAATAATTTTACCTCCTTAATGTAATGATCAACATTGAATTTATTGTTCTTTATTTCTCTTCAGCTAATATTTAATTATGACTATAAAATTGCTGTCACCATAACAAGCACTTAATAAGTGTTTAGAGAATGAGAAAGCCGCTATTTTATAAAAAATCTACTCTAGATTTTCCATATAATAATTAGCTTTAAATGAAAGCAATCATGCACAAAAAATTGTGATAAAAATATACCAAAGATATTTTCAGTGTTTCATGGTTTACATTTTTCACTTGTATAATAGAGCTACATTGCTTTTATAATTGGAGGTATAAATAACAAAAGAAGTTGCTTAAAATATAAAACTGAAAGCTATAATTTAATGATCAATTTCAATCATTGAAAATGCAAGAATTTTTGCTTTTTGCTGCAGTCACAAATGGGGTCTAATGAGATATAGACTGGATTTCCTAAGCAACTGGTTGTTTCCTCTTAAAATGGATGGAATCACTGAGAATAGATATACCTTAAATAAATCATTTTTAGTATTTGAAATTTAATCTGAGAGCTAATAATTTTATATAGGTGTTGTAATTTCTCCTTCCAACTTCTTGCCTCAACCTACAATTTAAATCTGCATACAGTTCTTTGTGTAATAATTATTTGTTCATCAAATTTATATAATTTTGTAGAGTCAAGACCTATTACTTCTCTGAAAGTGTCTATCTCAGTGGCAAAGCATAATGCAAAAAAAAAAAAGCACTAGATTCCCCTGAATTTTCTTACATCCTAGATGAGCTTGGTTCCTCATGGTCAAGTCTCAGGTTGCATCCTAAATCTCTCTTTGTGCAAGACTCATTTCTGAAAAGCAAATCACTTTGCAAGCATTAATGACCTGTGTAATTTTTATTTGAAGTTATATGGAAAACATGATCCATGGACGTATATCAGCAGAAGTACAGCATTTTTACTGTGAGTAAACTTTATTGTCTTATCTCTTACTAAGACAGTTTCTATTCCCAATAGCTTCAAAATATCCTTTGAGTAATTCAACCCCTTCCCCTTTCAGCTGTCCTCCAACCTAGTTGTTTGTTCTCTCTCTTCCTTTATCTTTCCATTCTTATTCAGAAAAAATGTATTTGGGGTTTAACCTTCAAAGTTATAAAACCACACCCAGTTTAATATTTTAGGTATGTAAAAGGTCAAGCAGCAGACAAGCAGGGGAGTTTCTGCTTAGGAAACAGAGGGGATTCATAATAGATCTATGCTCAGAAAGGAGAGATGAGGTAAGGCAAATTATAACCAAATGTTGTTGGGAGAAATGTTTTCCAATCCCATCAAGCTGAATTGTCTTTCCACCTTTGTCATGACCATAAAATAGTCATGCATTTTATACTTAACATGTGTTTCTATTCTGACTCTTAGTTTTTCACAAATCTAAATTGATAATCATCAATGTAAAGTCTCTTTAAATTGAAGAATATTCTGTGTTGAGTGTATATTATTACACTTTGAGACATGCTTTCGTAAAACCCATGCTTTCTTATTGCATTCAGTTGCATATTATAAAATTGAATTCATTCAAATATATGCATAAATATACTCATGTGTTCATATATTTACATAAATATGATTATATGTGGTTCATACGTATGTATACTCCTAATCTCTAGATGTACACTCATAAGCTCTCTCTATATACTCATAAGATCTATTCCTAACTCCTGCAGATACTACAATTTTCAATCTAC
Organism: Megascapheus bottae; assembly: GCF_031878675.1. Lineage (NCBI taxonomy): Eukaryota > Metazoa > Chordata > Mammalia > Rodentia > Geomyidae > Megascapheus > Megascapheus bottae. The sequence continues at coordinate 65,413,278 of NC_143511.1, read as the reverse complement.
TCACATGCAATCCAAAACCTGGGAGGTCTAAGACAGACATAATAGTTACGCCTGTATTAATTTTATAATTGTACTGAGTATTACAAATCTACAAATCACCTATGTGTTAATCTATAATATAGAATTGTCACAAATTAAACATCGCCCTGTTCAAATAGTTTGTAGCTCTTTGTTCTGTGCATTCTAGTAGTTGTTTAATGGACATCAATGTACATCTATCCCCATTTCTATCTAATGGTAGAGTCGTAAAACTGAGGTTACCAGCTAACATATACGCACACTATAATTTTAACTTGTACTCTCAGGTGAATTTCCCTGAAGTGTTCGGGATTCACAGTACAACTAGCAGCACTACAAAATGGCCCATTTCTCTGCATGCTCACCAGTGCTGCTTTAATTGATCTTTTTAATTTTTGCTAGTCTAATGGATGAAAATGCTTTTACTGTTCCTTGATGTCCATTTCTTTCATTACTAATGAGGACAAGCATTTTTTTTCAGGCATTTATTGGCCCCTCGAGCATTGTCTTCTCTCCCTAACCTTTGTATACTCTTTCTATATTTCTACCATGGCTTTTTCATGTTAAAAGTGGATGTGGCCTCATTGCTCATTAGTATCTGTCCTTTTGCCACCTATCTATGTTGCAAATATTCTTTTCTAGTTTGCCAGTTCCTATCCATCTTGTATTGTAATATAGTTTTAAGCTTTTATTCAAGCGTGTTTGCCTTTTTTTCTTTGATCTTAGAAGATGTCCTCTCATCTACAAATTTCCTCCTCATGACATTAGTGTTTGACTTACTTTTTAACACTAAAGAAATACAGTTTCCATAAAATTTACTCATTTTAAGCATTCAGTCTGATAAATTTGGTGTACGCTCACATAACCTCCACAAAACTCAAGACACACACAGTCTCATCTGGTACCACGCTACTCCACACTCATAACTCTATCCAGCTTGGCTATCTTTCTGTTCTCTGATCATGTAAGTTTCTCCCTGGCTCAGAGACTTTGCATTTACCATCCTTTTTCCTATACTTATCTTCCTCTAAATGTTGTGCCAATCTTTCTTGAATCCTTCAGGTGTCTTGGTGATTGATAATGACTCTGACCTTTTGAATTATCTTAAATTTAAAGTCTGTCTTTCCTCCAAATCACTTTATCTTACTAGGCCACATGAGCATTAAATAAAACATACTTCATAGGCTACATTGACCAAGAACACACACTGAACCTTTTCCATTTTGGAATGGTTTTTCCTCCTCTTTGCAAACACTAAGATACCAAATAGCACCAGAGAACAAAAAAATAACATAAAGGATTAACCTTAGTCAAACTGATTACTACCTGACAGGGTACTTAACAAAAATATGGGATATTTCTATCTAGAATAACAGTTTTATAATGTGCAGAAAGGGCCTTCCTCTTCAGTAAGGGAGATCTGGGCTACTGCTTGTGGGGCATAGGGAATTCTCATTATAAGGTGTGGTGTCAACGGGCAGGCCAGCACGCAGGAGGGATAGTCACTTGAGAACTGAAATAATAATCTGTAGACATGGTTGTGATATCCACACCTTTAGTGCCTGGGGTATCATTCAAGTAGAAGCATCATTCTGGGTAGACAGCCTCCTCTGACAGAACTGTGGTGCGTGCGTGCGTGTGTGTGTGTGTGTGTGTGTGTGTGTGTGTGTGTGTGTGTGCGTGTACATGTGTGTGGTTTCACCCAAGGGCTTTACTTCCTCAAGTTCCAGTGTACAGGATGCTGCAGCAAAGCAGCTGCTGCTCTTGTTGCTGTGACAACTCTCAGCCTCTCAGAATTCTCTGTCTTTCTGTGTGGCAGTGAACCCTAGGGTACACCTTCCTCTCTAAACCTCTTCCTCAAGCTCCAAATGCCATTTGACTCATTTTCCATTATAATCATCTGAGGACCTTTAACCATTGTAAGGCAGTTATTGCTTTCTTTCACATATTTTCTCAAATATCTGATTGCAGTGCAGCTCTCCAGAGAAAATCCAAACTGCCTCTTCAGTCTTTACAAAGGAAGGTTAAAAATGCATCCTACATTTATTGTTTTAAAGATGAAAGAGACCTTCAAAACAATTTGATTACAACCCATTTTACACAGGGAAAACATCTTGTGCACTCATTAAATGAAGTTTAAGGAATCACAGCAATTCCCACCACACACAAACACATACACGCACGTACACACACACACACTCATTTCAGAATTCAATACTTATGTAAAAGAGAAATTGATTACATTTATTCATTGGGTTAATTTCAAGAAGATATTTGAATATTTAACAGAATAATGTAGTTCTATAATAATATGGTTTAAATTTAAAAGTAGCCTTAAAGAAAAAGCAATCTACCCAGAAGTCAAGATATCATAAAGCCCCTTGCACATCCATGTTCATTGCAATAAGCAAGTTATGGAAACAGCCCAGATGCCCTATAATAGATGACTGGATCAAGAAACATAATATATATATATATATATACAAAGAAATTTTACTCATCTACTCTAAATGTTATTATTATATCATTTGCAGAATAGGTAGACCTACACGAAATCATGTTAAGTGATATAAGCCAATCTCAGAGAGAAAAATGACACATTTTTTTCTCTTATATGTGGAGGCTACATCCAAAAGACAACTGACCATGATAACATACAGACCTCTATGTATTTACACATGAACTATCTAAAGGAGGATATGTGGAGGGGGGGACCAAGGGAGATACAAAAGCATAAGTCCTCTGAACAAATGAAGTACTATTTATCAGAACCAATACCAAGATTTGGAAACTTTGGGGGAGTTAAGGGGATTTTTTGGCCCAGTGGGCATAGGAATTGAAGGAAGAAGGGTGAGCAAATGTATTCATTATATTCATTATATACTTCAAAAGAACTGAACTATGTAACTTGTGGTTAGGGATAGAAGAAAACAAAGAAAGGGTTGATATTGTTCAAGAACCATAACCACACTTATCAAAGAGTAACCCCTTTAAATAACTCCTTAATAATTACTATTCAAAAGGAATATGTGGGGGGCTTGGAGTTTGGCCTAGTGGTGAAGGGCTTGCCTAGCATACATGAAGACCCAGGTTCAATTCCTCGGTACCACATATATAGAAAAAGCTGGAAGTGGTGCTGTGGCTCAAGTGGTAGAGCTCTATCCTTGAGAAAGCCCAAGGACAGTGCTCAGACCCTGAGTTCAAGCACCAGGACTGGCAAAATAAACCAAAAAAACAAAAAAACAGGAATATGTGGAACTAACTTAGCTGAAATTTGGGGTTTACTTCCTATTTAATTTTTTTCTGATACTGGGGATTATAGCCAGGAAATAACACATGCATGTTCCATCTCTTGATTTACTTTTTATTAAATGTATATTTCCTACCTTTCATATTCCACTAATTTTAAATAAATATGACAGGATTTTAAGAGAATAAACAAAAAATAAAACAGGCATCTCACTAATGTTTAAATCAGGTGTTTTTCTTGCAGTATAGTCTTATAGCATAATATACATTATAGGACTATATGCACCTCAGGATTGACATACCTTTCTTAGTCAATGTAACTGAGAGACATTTCCCTTTAAATAATTCAAGGAAAATGGGAAGATAAAGGAACTGAGAGCCACAATCTTGGAAACATTTTTTAACTTCACAAGAAATATAAATTCTAGGGTCATACTAAAAAATACAATATTTGGCTAATGAGAGAACTTGTAATTAAAGGTGGTTACAGCACAAAGAAGATCTTAGAATGTATTTATGGAGCTAGCTCTGCATGACAGTATAAAAGCTCATCAACTCCTCCCACCCCAAAACTTGGCTGGATTTTAAGCAACCTGTGGCTCTCTGAAAAACATGTGTAATTCTCACCTCCCCAGAAACTCTACCAAGCCAGAATCTGTCTGTTGTTCCCAGGATTCCTACTAATGTGCTTTTCTGTGTCTTCTGAAACTAGCTTGGTCCTTCAGCCACCTAATCCTTGGGAAAATGGCCATATTGGCGTATCTTTGAAGAAATACCTTGGTCTTAGCTATGTTATGCCTGTAAACAATTGAAAGCTCTTATGCACTGTAAATTTTCCAAAGTATTCCAGAATGGAAAATTCCATTCTGAAGGAAAATCAGCCATGCCATGACTCTAGCTCTCCTTATGGAGGAAATATAAAGGGAAGGAGATAATTTCAGTATTAAAATTATCTGTTTCCTTGTAGGATATTTCAGTTGACTTGTTATGCCATGACTAGTCCCTATTACTGAAGGAAGACTTATCCTTAAAATATTAGTAATCTGCTGTATTGCATACTTGTGAGAGAATTGAGTCCTCTTCTTAGAATGGGCCATGCCTGAAAATCCAAAGATACTTTCTCCTTATGAAAATTTGAAGAAGAAACATCTTATTTCAACCCCAAATTTTAAGACAGTGTTTGATTAGACTGTGGACTACTCCTGGAATAATGTGAGGCTAAAAAACTAACTCAAGTACATCTTCCTTCCTAACGTGCAGTATCAAATGGCCAGTGGTCTGAGCCAGAACCAGGATACATACACAGTCATCTGATTCTCCACAGAAGACAAACTGAAGTAACAAAATTGCATGCATTATGTTCTATGTCAAGCCCAGAATAAGAAACATTCCTACTATAATACAATATGATAAGATTTTTATAAAAACAAGCAACCTTTTAGAGCCTGTTATATTTCCTTGGCAATGCATTCAAAATTCCAATAAATGGTAAAAGGCATTTATCTTTCATATTTGTCCAGCCAGGAGGCATACTTTCATCTTGAAAGGATTACTGATTTGATTACAAAAATATTATGCTTTTATTATCTAGTACCAAAGCCCTTTATACCTGACATAACTGCCTGGTGAATTAAATAACTCCTTGATTTAAAAAGCCTCTATCTCAAGAGTATCATATATATCCACTTGGCTTATTAATCTACTACAAAAAAAAACATATCATCTGTACTAAAGCTCATGCAAATAAAAGTAAAATGAAATCAAACTTCACATTTTCTTCTTAACATGTGACATTCCAAGGGTAAATATACATATAAATTGCTTCTTGAATACAACATTTTCAAATATCAAATAGCCCTCTGCTTTTTGATAAAATGAAAAAAACTAAGCATTGGTGTTTTCCACCTGTAACACTAGCTACTCAGGAGGCTGAGATCTGAGGATCAAGGTTCAAAGCCAGCAGGGGCATAAAAGGACTTTGAGACTTTTATCACCAATTAACCTCTAGAAAACAGGAAGTGTGGCTTGGCTCAATGGTAAGGTGGTAGCCTTGAGCTGCAGAACTCAGGGACAGTGTCCAGGCCGAGTTCAAGCCCACCAAAAAAAAAAAAAAAGAAAAAAAGAAACAGAAAAGGGAGGTCTGGAAATGTGGCTTAGTGATAGCATGCTTGCCTAGCATGCATGAAAAACTAGGTTTGATTCCTCAGCACCACATAAACATAAGAAGATGGAATTGGCGCTGTGCCTCAAGTGGTAAAATGCTAACCTGAGCAAAAGAAGCTCAAGGACAGTGTCTACGCCCTGAATTCAAGCCCCAAAACTCCCCCCCCCCCAAAAAGAAGAAAGAAAAAGCAGGAGAAGGGAGGGAGACATTCGCGATCCAAACACTGCTCTGTTGAGTGGCAACTAACTCCTCTGTACAACTATCTAAAGAAAATAAAAATACATTTAAAAAATAAAGTCAAGCTGAATTTCAAAGAAATGAGAAAAGTTGTATCATTAATTTTCTGATACTTAAAGAAGGTAGTAAGAGAGTAGTTGCTAGCCTCATTAGTCTATGGCATAGACGCTTGACTTTGGGCTACCCTGCAGCTCCTCCTCTGAATTAGGTACAAAAGCTGGAGGTTTGTCTGATTAATTGTTGTGGACAATTAGTTACTTAACAAGGACATAGTTTTACCCATGATAGAGATAATATTCAGAAATATCCTGGAAAAGGCAGCTTCTATTTTACTCATATTATAAAAGAAGGAGCCTGGGGATTGCCTAGCAGAAATTCTTGTGTAGTTTACACCATCATTGAAATAGGATTCTGATAACTGATTAATAGGATTCTGATAGCTTATCAACATCCTGATAGTCAGGATGCTGCTTGCGCAGGTCTGTGATATTCCATCTTCTAGCTAAATATATGGCAAGATTTTATAATGTGATCCTCTGTGCTTCAGCTTGCCTCTCCTTTCTTACTTCTCATTTCTTATCTATGAGAACTAGCTGAAAGTAGATAACTTATATTTAAGTAAATGTAAAAATTATACTATACATTATGCTATAAAATGGACTTTTCAATATTTTAATAGTTTGATAAATTTAATTCTAATACATTTATATTTGCCATTCTACAAAGGAATTTATTTTTTCTTATTTATTTATTTTTTATTGTATTTAATAAAAGGGTAATATGATATTTGCCAGATAGAAGGTGCATTAATTCACATACATTGATACCCTTCCACATGTCTTGGTCCCATTACCCTCCCCCCTATCCCCTCTTGGTTTCCCCCCCCTTCCCTGTCCAATTTCAAGTAACCAAATACAAATGTATCCAATATATCAGATAACAAAGTGAGATATTGTGTCAATATGAGATAACAAAGGAACAGCAAAAGAGATGAGATAACATAGCACCTTAAGGACAGCAATCATTCGTTATATGGCTTTTGTTTCAATATCCTAGAGGTCCATTCAATTAGCTTCATACTATATGGCCTTATGTATCAAGTTTTGCTCTATTGCAAATCTCTGCTAGTAGAGCCCAAGGTTTCTGCAGGTTATGATGAATGAGGGAAACCATTGAGCCTAAGTTCCTTTGAGTCTAGCTTACTTCACCTACAAAGGAATTTATGAATACAGTGTATATGTCGCCCCTTTCAACAATCCTCCCCATCCTCAACCCTAATTTTTAGGATATATTTGAATTTTTGTCATTTAGCAAAGTAGTTTATATATTATCATGCATCTTGGTCTGTGTCAGCACTTTCATATTTCACCCACCACCTCTTCACTCATTTTTCCATGGTAAATACAGTATATTCTTGACTGCACGCCCTCCTTCCACTCTTCATTCTTCTACCCTTGTCCCCTGTCCCTACAAGTACCTGATTTCTGGCATTAATTTTGTTGGGCTTTTACTTAGCTTTTCTAAAGAAGTATACTGCTTGAGTTCTCCTTAGAATCTGTCATAATTCTGTTAATTCTTTCATAACTGCTTGTCTACCAGTGTGTTCACTTGTAGATTTATAAGCACTTTGTAGCTACCACAAATGAAGAAACCATGCAACCTGCATTTTTTCTGAGTCTGGCTGACTTTACTAAATTCATGTTTTCCAAATCTTTCCATTTTCTTAAAAAAGATTCAATATCATTCTTCCTGATTCTTTCATTCTGATGGATAAGTAGAATTCCATCTTGTTATATACCATATTTCATGATCCATTCATCCATTGAGGGCTGTCCTTGTCTTGGCTAAGGTAAATACTACTACAATGAATATGGTGGTGGTGGTGATTTTATTGCAGACGTGTTCATATTCTATTTCATTATTTATATTTTATAGCTACAAAAGGGACTTTTTTATCTTTGATAATATTTTTATGTGGAAAAACATTTGTTTTATTTTAGTGCTTATTTCTTTGGCTCAGTGATAAACTTCATGGCTATTTTTATCTTAATTACAGTTAGAATACATAATGTCCAAGTCCTACATTCTCTAAAGTGAGTGAAGAATATTGTAATATTTTTTAAAACAAAGGTTTCAGAAATGATTTTTTTCTACTATTTACATCTGTGTTATCCACAACTAATTTTCAGACATGTTCCGTTTTTAACCTTTCTAAACCCTGTATTTTGAATTTACTAAAATACATTATTTTCTTTATACCTTTATATGTCATCCTTTTATATATTAATGATACCATAAAATTGCACCAGTAAATACAAGCAGAACATATGAGTCTGTGAACAAACCCAACTGGATCACCATCAGCAAATAATCCAACTGGTGAGCCATTAGTATGAGTGAGTTTAGGAATCTTCTACTCAAAGAATCCATCAGGGCTGACTAAGATGGGTTAATCACCAATTTGCCTATCAGATGTTTGTTAAAACAGGGTATCTGTCTGTCTAGAACACAATGTAGCACATTTGACCAATTACATCTCTGAGGTTGGAGAAAGATGGCTTCTCAAAGAAGCTAAGATTTCTCTTTTTTTTGAGAGCAAATTAATTTTTATTTGTATTTTTTCATATATTTTTATTGTAATTAATAGAAGAGTTACATTATATTCACCAGATAGAAGGTGCATTACTTCACAAACATTGATACCCTTACTTCATGTCTTGGTCCCCATTTCCCTCCCCCCACCCCTGCCCCTCATCTTGTTTTCCCCCCTTCCCTATCTGATTTCAAATAACCAAATAAGCATATATACTATATATCAGATAACAAGGTGAAATATTGTAACAATATGAGATAACCAAGGGACAGAAAAAGAGTTGAGAGATAACATAGTACATTAAGGATAACAATCACTCATTATATAGCTTTTGATTCTATATGCTAGAGGTCCTTTCATTTAGTGTCATACTATATGGTCTTATGTATCTAGGTTTTGTTTTATTGTAAATCTCTGCTAGAAGAGTCCAAGGTTTCTACTGATTATGAAAAATGAGGGAAACCATTGAGCCTAAGTTCCTTTGAATCTGGAGAAGCTAAGATTTCTAATGGGTTTTTTTTAAGCCTGTTAGTTAGGATTCTGTTATAACCAAGTTGATCCTTTGTCTTGACCTTTTCCTGTCCCTGAAAATTTCCAATAAAATATAAAGCAATTGGAATAAAAAAAACTTGATACACAAGTATTAAATATTAAACTGTTCACATAATAAATGTTTCATAGATGGGCAAAGTATAAAACTGAAAAGGATAAAACAGTATCAAGAGATGTGGAGTCAGAGTGAACCATAAAAAAATATAAAAATAGGGGGCCGGGAGTTTTGCCTAGTGGTAACATGCTTGCCTAGCATGCATGAAGACCGGGGTTCGATTCCTCGGTACCACATACATAGAAAGAAAAAAAAAAAAGCTGAAAATGGTGCTGAGGCTCAAGGGTAGAGCTCTAACCTTGAGAAAGTCCAAGGACAGTGCTCAGGCCCTGAGCTTAAGCCCAGGACTGGCAAAAAAAAATATATATATATATATAATAAATAAATAAGCTACATTTTTTGTGTGGTTGGGACATAAAGATAAGAAAGACATAGTCTGTGCATTCAAGAATTTACAATCCAGGAGAGAAGGTAAATTTTCAGTGAGTGAAAAGAGTGAAAAGCTCTGATACAAGACCAGAACAAAGAACCATGCCAAACTTGAGTGTCTAATGTGACTAGACATAGAACATGAACTCATACAAAATCTTACACAGGAGGGGCCGGGAATTTGGCCTAGTGGTAGAGTGCTTGCCTAGCATGCACGAAGACCCGGGCTCAATTCCTCGGTACCACATACATAGAAAAAAAGCCGGAAATGGTGCTGAGGCTCAAGTGGTAGAGCTCTAGCCTTGAGAAAGTCCAAGGATAGTGCTTAGGCCTTGAGCTCAAGCTCAGGACTGGAAAAAAAATCTTACATAGGAATAATCTTATAGAAAGTATTTTTTAAAAAGCAAGATGCATATAATTTAAATTCTAGGTTCTAATTCCATTTGGGGCTTTTTAATTAATTAGTTTATTTATTTATTGTGCTAGTCCGTGGCCTAGGTATTGTCCCTGAGCTTCTTTTGATCAAGATTAGAACTCTACCACTTGAGCCACAGTTCCACTTCTAGCTTTTTCTGAGTCATTTATTGACAATAACTCTGCAGTAAAAGACCAAAAAAAAAACAAACCAAAAAACACTTAAACAAAAAAAATGGAAACAAGAGGTGCTTTTGTTATTTTGTTTTCTGTTTTTGTTTTATTTTTGTTGTTGTTGTCAGGTTTGTTTCCTGTACTTTTGCTTCCTGTATGTAAGTTTATCTATTTGGGCAGGAGCAAAGAGAGCACAAAAATGGTGGGACAAAGGGTGAATAAATACAGCAGTGCTATTCACTAAAAACTCTATTTAAGATGAAATCCAAAGCTTTGGGGAAAGAAATCAAGAGAGAAAAATTGGGAGAAAGTGAAGGAAGGGTGACACTGTTCAAAAAGAAATGTACTAATTACTTGACTTATGTAACTAACCACTATACACCTTTACAATAACAAGTTAAAAGCAACCATCGGAAAACAAAACAATAAAAAGAGTCTCACAGACTTTCCTGCCCTGCCTGGTTTTGAAGTGCAATCCTCAGATCCCAGCCTCCGGAGTAGCTAGGATTATAGGTGTGAGCCTCTATCCCTGGGCTCCTAATTCTACTTTTCTATGGAGTCTTCATATCTCCAAGGTCCTCAAATGTCCTTAAAGTGTTGTTCTTCTTTGAAATACAAAATAAGCTATTTTATATGATAAATGTTATAAAACTATGTGCCTTTCCTCAGCAATATGAAAATAAATAAAATGCTTTATTTAGGTTGATTTCCCCAGTGTAGGATACAATCTGAAGAGAAACTGGAATAACTGCTTTTTATTAATGACAAATATAAAAAAACTTACTTGTTATCAAGTAAATATAACTTAATACCTTATAAATCATAAACTTTGGGTATATTAGTAAATAAAATTAAAAAGCCTAGAAAATATCTATGGTATTTTTATTTTGTCTCTACTCAGAACAGATTTTATCAATGAAACCTAATTTTAAAATTTCTCTTAATAATAGACTTCTGAAGAACACCCTATATAAGTTCATTTCCCTTTTAACAACTAAAGGACTTTGCATTTGAATATATAGACACAGCAAAAACTACCCAAGAAAGAGGAAACTTCAAATATTCATGGTGACCCCAATGGAATATTCTGTAATCCCAGCTTTTCTAGCAGGGGTGGGGGAGGTAGGAGGATTGGTCACAGTCCAAGGGTGGCTTGGGCAAAAGACTCTATCTGAAGCACAAACTAAAACAAGAAAACAACTAAAACAAAAACTGGGGGTATGGCTCAAATAGAAAAGCTCTCTCAAATGTAGTTATCTTGTTCTTTTAAGACTTATTTTTTATTCCTTCCATTTTAAATATGAATTTAACTTCTCTGTCCTCTTTGCCTAATCCAGCTAAACCTACTACCCCACTCTTTCCATCCTAATTCACAGCTCCTTATCACAATCTACAATTACTGAGATTATATATTTGCTTATTATCACACTATCTGATTTTCACACTGGAATGTAAGCTCTATAAGAAGGAAAATGTGCATTTCCCACACCCAAGGGGAAATGAATAATTTTCTTTCCGTTTGGTAATATACTAGTACTTTGGCAGTTATCACTTATATATAATCCTTCCAAGAGCCATTTGAAGTAAATGTCAAGTACTTTGATGTTTTCCAAAAGAAGAAACAGGCTTAAAAGAGATTGGAAGTGACTTTTCCAGTACTAGTTAATAATAAGCCAATGATTCAAAATACTTTTCTAGCTGCCTCTGAGTTTAGGTTTAAAATATAGCCTGTTAGCTCAGAACTTCAAGGTACAATTACTTCATCTGTACTATATATGTTTGTGTGACAAGAATACACAACCTCCATTAGCAATTTGCTATGGGTGTGTTCCATGCTGAAATTACAATGTGTCACGTTACCTAGAAGCCTCTTCCTCTAGTCTGAGAGCTTCCCAAGGGCAATGATTATTCTTTACTACACAATAGTGTCCCACAGTATCTGAGGACTTCATTGGATAAGCAATGGATTCATTGCCTTTCTGCATTCCTTTTCTCATCTAGTGATCTTATCACTCTTCAGGGGATTGAGATTTAAATCTTAATCCACTGGTGGCTCGTGCCTATAACTGTAGCTACCCAAGAAAGCACTGGTTTGAGCCAGCCTGGGCAGGAAAATCCATGAGACTCATCTCCAATTCATCCCCCCCCCCCCAAAAAAAAGCTAGAGGTGGAGTTGTGCTTCAAGTGGTAGAGCTTTGAGGACACAAGCTCAAGGACAACCTCAGGCCCTAAATTCAAACCTGCAAGACTGGCACCAAAACATAGAATTGAATGAAAAAAATAAGTAAATAAAAAGAGAGATTATCCCCCACGATTCTTTGCTTTTAGTAGTGAGCCATAATTGGCCTCTTGGAAGTCAACCTCCAGAGCTAGCTACCAATTCAAACATGTTATCAAGAAAATACAGTTTGCCTCTGACCCGAGGGGTTACTTGCACTACAGCCTAAGAGTAACCCACTGTAGCCAGGATTAGACAATGCAGCAAAAGGATACACAGCCTCAAATTGGACACCTTCTAGAATGTGCCTGCTTCTCCATATGCTGATGTGTCTTTCCTACATGAATATGCATAAGTCTCCTTTCCTTGCTTTAGGAAAACATTTTTAAAAATACTTTCAAACTGTGAAAATTCTGTAAGACAGATGAAAAAAAATAAATTTTCTCAAATTAAACTACAGGCTCACGCCTGTAACGCTGGCCACTCAAGAGGCTGAGGTCTGGGGATTGCAGTTGAAAGCCAGCCCAGGCATTAAAAAGTTTCTGAAAGCCTTACCTCCAATTAACCAACAGCAAACCAGAAGTGGCACTGTGGCTCAAGGGGTAGGACAGTAAGCCTTAAGCTGAAGAGTTCAGGGACAGCACCCAAGCCCAGAATTCAAGTCCCAAAACTGACAAAAAAAAACCACACACACTTGAGAACTCAGTATCTGTATACCCAATGCTATGGACATGGTAATGGAAATATAAACATAACTATATAGACATAAAAACCTATGACTCTATACACATAATGTTTTATTTCATAAATTAATATGTTTCTATGACATACAAACCCTTAGCCTAATTTTGATTAAGTTCTAAATACTAAATCCCAATGATTGTAAATAGAGATTCCCTTCTTGAACATTTGTTTGTTAAACCTGTCATTTAAAATATGATGTAAAAATCAACATTAATAAATTCTAAAAAAAAATCCCATATTTCTCTCTGAGCTCCCAAATTCTGCAAGGAGAATAAAATAATCACAATAATCATTCCGGTAATTTTCTTTTACATTGAGGGCAGAAAGAATTCTGTGTGTGTGCACACACGTGGGTGTGTGCATGTGTGTTGTGCACATGCATTCATGCTTGCATTTTTATTTATTTTCTTTAGGTAAAGGAACTGGCATTCAACCCCCTACCCAGCCCTCCTACCCATTTCTTCCTCACTGTTCTTAATTTTAGTTCAAGTATTGAACTTGTCACCATTTAACAAAGCAATTTATGCATACAATGTATCTTGATCCATGTCAACCCTTCAACATTTCCCCTACTTCCACTTACGCCATCTCTTATTTTTCTTAGTCCTATGGCATAGACAATGCATTCTTGCTTGCAAGCCACTCATTTCCTCCCATCTATTCTGTTTTGTTTTTAGAAAAAAAAAACCTGGACCTTATAGTATCATGATTATCTTCTTCCCTATAGAAATGGTGACTTTTTTGGCTGGTGCCGGTGGCTCATGCCTGTAATCCTAGCTGCTCAGGAGGCCGAGATCTGAGGATCGCAGTTCTAAGGCAACCCTGGCAGGAAAGTCTGTGAGATTCTTACCTCCAATTAACCAGCAGAAAACCAGAAGTGGTGGTGTTGCTCAAGGGGTAGGGTGGTAGCCTTGAGCAGAAGAGCTGAGGGACAGTGCCAAGGCCCAGAGTTCAAGCCCCATGACTAACAAAAAAAAGAAGAAGAAGAAATGGTGACTTTTGCCTCACTGTCTTCTTTAACCAAAGGGTAGTTTCATAATAATTCAAAATCTTCAATTGATTTCTTTATTCATTAAATTGAATATTTGTGAATAAATAAATTCTAGATATATTTCTTTTTCTCCTTAGCAATTTCCTTACACATCTCAGGTGCTTTCTTATCTCAAACAGTCCCAAATGTCCTTTCAAAGAAAATGTATCTCTATCTTTTCTCAGGATAAGCAAAAAGAAAAGAAGAGCCAGAGAGAGAGAAGAGAGTAGCAAAACTTTTAGTGCTTTTGAGGGACTACTTTTTACCACAACCTGTCCTAACTTTTGTATCAAAAGTTTAACAACTTTTTTCTGTGGTGCTCTTTCTTCTTTGCCTGTCCCTAATCTCTATCTATTAGTCATTTAATAGGTCTATAGCTACTTTCTTTCCATATCATTGGCTTGAAACAAGCTCAAAAACTTTAATGAGAGGTTATCATGGAACTATTTTCAGACTAATTCAAAGTGGAGAATAAAGGTCATTATACCACTACTGCAGCTAAAAGCACTTTTGCTGACATTATCTAATTTTACCAGAACTCTGGGGACATAGGCAATTATTTTGATTATGCTTCTATAGATAAGGTGTTTCAGGCACAGTGAGTAGACTAATGGAGGTCAATCATTACTTGTACCTGAAATAGACATTTACCTACTAATATTCAAGGAAGACCTGGCTGAGTGACACAACTTAGCCTTTACAACAGTACCTTTTATCATTCTCCTGCATTATGAAAAAAATAAGTATTTTTATTATTATTTTGGATTGCACTCTATACTTCATATATCCTAATAATTGGAGGTTCAACAAAATACTAAATAATAATAATAATAATATAATAAAGTTGCCTCTGGAAATAAACAGTTGATAAACCAACATTGGTATAAAAGCTTCAATTTTATAAAAAAAATTCTGCATAATTCTTAAAAAGAGGCTATTTTCATTGAGAAAAAATGTAGTTTGTTGTGTAGTCAAAATTATAGGGAAATTCTTATTGTTATATACTTTACATACTTTATTTAAAATATTTTGTTCCATTTTAAAAAGTTGTTATCTGAATTAGATAATTTACATAACAATGTTTTCCGTGGAATACAAGGAAATTTATAAAGCCTTTACTTGAAGTTCACCTAAATTATTTTTCCCTCAATTCACATTTTAAGATCTTCTACTTCCCCATTTAACTTCAAATATTTATTTGAGTTGTTTCTCACTGGAATCTCTGCCCTATTGACTCATCCTCTCCACACTATTCAATTTGAAGTTGGCTGAAGGAAAGATTAAGTTGATGATACTTTACTTGGAGGGTAAAGGAATGAGTGACATGGGCAAGAAAAGGAATGTAAACAAAATAAAATGTAGGCATAACAAGGAATATATTACAATCTGTTATCAATCATGTATTTCCTTCAAAATAACCTGGACAACTGTACAGCATATCATGGAGCACAGATGTATATCCACTCAACCATTGGCATTTCTCTCCAGATACGTAGCAAGCAGAAAGTGAGCTATAGAGAAGCCTGTAGGATGGAGAAAGGAGGGAAATTTGGCCTTGCTTCTTCCCACCTTACCTTACTCAGTGGTCTTACCATGGAAAGCTAACTCTTCTGAACTTTCAGATTCCACCATCCAGTGTCTTGTGACATCTCAGAAAGCAAGCCAGGAATCTTTCTCCTAGTGCAGTACCTTATCCAAGTACAAATGTACCATGAACACCATTATGATTAAACCACAAATTAAAGGAGGAAAAGAGGAGAGAGTGAAGGAAAGAAAGAAAGAAGGAAGGAAAGAAAGGAAGGAAGGAAGGAAGGAAGGAAGGAAGGAAGGAAGGAAGAAAAGAGAGAAGAGGGAGGGAGGGAGACAGGACAGGGAGGGAAAGAGAGAGAAAGGGAGAGACAGGAAGAAAGAAGGGAAAGTAGCGAGGGAAAAAAGAAAGGAGAGAAGAAAGGGGGAGGGAAGGAAGGAAAGAATAAAGGAAGGGAAGGAAGGAGTGAGGGAAGGAAGGAAAAAGGCCAGTAAGGAGTAGTCTTATAGTATAATAGTCATAATACAAACCCCTAGGACTTAATTATAATACATTTTCCTTCTTTGTAATAATGCCACAAATCTTAAGCAAGAGATATGTTTTGTCTTCCACACCTGGGCAATTACTATTCTAAGGGATCAAATATGGATCAGACAAGAAGCATTGTGGGTCATGTCCTGAACCATGGCTAAGCCAGAGCAATAAACCTGAGAGAGCTAGAAATAGAAACAGGAAGAGGTTGAGTAGGAATGAAAATCCTTAGAGAGCACTGAAAGCTGAAGTTGAGAAAACCCAAAGCAAATGCCAAAGCTGGAGTCACAGGCAGATTCAAAGCTGGGAGAAGCAGCACAAAACAAAAAGCAGGGAGAAACAAAAGGACAGAGAAATAAAGCTGAAAGAATTCTAGTCAACTGTTTCAAAAGTGCTAAAGAATGAAATTTATCTTTTTGTTCATAAGCATATGGAAAATGAATTTGCTGATCTCTATTCAAAGCATGGATTTATTTTAGATATAAGAAATGTATGGACCCATGAGTCATAAATGCTTCAAGAATTAAACTTTATGTAGCTCCACTGTCCCTTGGCCATGTCATATTGACAAACAAAATGAGGTTACATTTTCCCATTAAACATGCTGTTCAAATTTTCCTATTAAGAGCCTCCTTGGACCAAAGAATTACACATAGGAGCTGTGCCATGCTTATTTAAAATGCCATGCCAAAAGTATTATATGCTTTTTTGTTGTTGCTTCTTTTTCTTTGCTCTCACAGTACCTGTTCATTTAATTCATGGCACTTTAAAATTGTAAGTGTGCATGATTTTATTGATCATCTGTTTTCCTCACCATTGCCCCAAATCCATGAAGGCAGGGTAAGCAGAAATAAAACAAAGAGCTCTTTTTATCATATATTTTTATTGTAATTAATAGAAGGGTTACATTATATTTGCCAGATAGAAGGTGCATTCTTTCACAAACACTGATATCCTTTCTCATGTTTTGGTCCCCATTTCCCTCCCCCACACCCACCCCTCATCTTTTTCCCCCCCTTCCTTATCCTATATTTCAAATATCCAAATAAACATATATGCAATATATTAGAAAACAAGGTAAAATACTGCAACAATATGAGATAACTAAGGGACAGCAAAAGAGATGCGAAATAATGTAGTACATTAAGGACAACAATCACTCATTATATGGCTTTTGTTTCTATATCCTGGAAGTCCTTTCATTTAGTGTCATCCTATATGATTTTGCTCTCTTGTAAACCTCTGCCAGGAGAACCTAAGGTATCTACTGATTATGACAAATGAGGGAAACCATTGAGCCTATGTTCCTTTGAGTCTGGCTTACTTCACTTAATATGATTTTTTCCAAAACTTTCCATTTCCTTATAGATGGGGCGATGTCATTCTTTCTGATGGCAGCATAGAATTCCATTGTGTATAAATACCACATCTTGTTGATCCACTCAACTGAGGGGCATCTGTGTTGGTTCCATATCTTCACTGTGGTAAATAGTGCTGCAGTGATTATCATTGTGCTAGTGGATTTAGTATGCCCGTGTTTCTGGACCACTGGGTAAATGCCAAGTAGTGGAATCTCTGGGTCATAGAGGAGCCCTCTGATTTGATTTGTTTCTTAGTCCTTATTAACAGAGTTTTGACGAAGGAGACCTAATGTATCTCCTATTCTTTGTTGTAAAGTTTTCAGTGTGTCAGCTTTTACCTCGAGGTCTTTGATCCATTTGGAGTTAATCCTGGTGCAGGGTGACAAAGAAGGATCCAACTTTAGTTTTCTGAAGGTGCTTAACAAGTTCTGCCAGCACCACTTTTTGAAGAGTCTGTCTTTCTTCAATTCTCTTTTTTGGCTCCCTTCTCAAAGATTAGGTGGCCATAGGTGTGGGTTAATATCTGGGTCCTCAATTCTATTCCATTGGTCTTCAGGCCTGTTCTTGTGCCAGTACCAAGATGTTTTATTTACTATAGCTCTGTAATAGAGTCTAAAGTTCAGTATTGAAATTCCTCCTGTACTGTTCTTTCTGTAAGAATTGTTTTTGCTATACAGGGTCTTTTATTTCTTTAAAGAATGACATTGGGATATTGATGGTTATTGCACTGAATATGTAGATAGCCCTTGGCAAGATTGCCATTTTCACAATGTTAATTCTTCCAATCTAGGAGCATGGGAGGTTTGTTCATTTCCTCAGCTCTGTTTTAATTTCCTTTTTCAGGGTTTTAAAGTTTTCATCAAAAAGGTCCTTTACATTCTTAGTTAAGTTAAATCGTAGGTACTTTATAAAACAAGGAGTTCTAATGCCAAAAGTGAAGGTCAAAATGGCCTTTGAGGCTTCCATTATGGTTTGTAATTTCTCTAGTAGTGTGAAGCCATTGAATGGCTTTATTATGTCAGTTGTGATATCTTAAAGGCTCTATCCTGGCTAACCTACAGGATGAGCCCTTATTTATGTTGTTCACACCCAAATCTGACCAAGACTCTCCAGAGAGCATTTCAATGTTCCACAGAGATATCCTTTCTACCCTGCTGCCTTAATCCTTATCAAGCTTCAGTGTCAACTGCTCTGTCTTATTCTGCTCTGCCCAAGAAGGAATAGTATTGCTGTCATTTCAAGAGGACTTCACCAGTATGTCTGAAAGGAATAGTCCTTCTTAGGTATACCTCTTCTTAGGGGAGTCCCGTCCATTAGTTTGAACAGTCCTGTGTTCAAGAATGTCTGATCCAAGCTGGACAGCCACGGCATACTCTGCGAATCTAGGAACTACTTGGGAGATCAGGAAGATCAACATTTGAGCCATCCCAGAGAAAAGTTTGTGAGCTCCTCCTCCCCTTCATAGACACACTCCTCATCTCTGCTATGTGGGAGGTTGACATGAGAGGCTCATCTTTCCAGCCCAGGGAACTGAGGAAGCTGGGGAGTTCATACCTGTCACTCCACCTTTCATGGGGAGCCTAAAGCGGAGGAATGTACTTCAAGCCCTCACAATCCAAAAAAGTACTAGTAGTTGCACTACTTCTTTGTGCAACTGCTTAAAGATAATAAACATAAAATTTAAAACACATTAGAGCAAACAGGACCAGAGGCATAGCTCAGTACTACAGCACCTAGGTAGTGAAAACACAAACCTGAGTTCAAACACCAGTACCAACTCTTCTCCGACACACACAAACACACACACACACACACACACACACACTCACTCACCACAAAGAAGAATATGCAGCCCTGCAGTCATAAGGATACAGTTATAATGCTCCCTCCTATCTCCTCCTTACCCCTTTTTCACCTTTCCTCTCCGAGGCTTAGTCTCTCTCAAGGATGCTTGGAAAAAAAGAAAAAAGAAAAGGATTCCTTTCAAAGGAAAAATATAACCTCAAATGTGTGGGAGCCAGCTCTCATATCCTGAGCTGCACACGAGCCCCATAATCCAATATAAACAAAGGCAGCTCACATTGTTTGAGATGTTAGCTTGCCACTCCAGTGGGAGCTTATTCACATCAAGTCTTATCCTTTTTCATAATTCAAGACAAGATCAAGTTTGGAACATATCCTTTCTAGATCCACATATTTATAAGGGGCATAATTTTCACAAGCATCGTTCGATCTTGTACAGAACATAGTCAAAATCAGTACCTCAGAAGTTTTCCCAGTCTGAGCATGTGTCCTCTTTATTTTCACGTAACAAAAAGACATCCCTGTGGTATCATCAAAACAAAAGCATAATCTGCTCCAAAGGTGAGTTGAAATCTACTCTTAACCCATAAGGAAAAAAAATCTTAAAACTTGAAAATCATTTTGTTATATTAAGATTAAAAAGGGGGGGGCCAGGAGTTTGGCCAAGTGGTTAAAGTGCTTGCCTAGCATGCATGAAGACCCGGGTTCGATTCCTCGGCACCACATACATAGAAAAAAGCCAGAAATGGTGCTGAGGCTCAAGTGGTAGAGCTCTAGCCTTGAGAAAGTCCAAAGACAGTGCTCAGGCCCTGAGCTCAAGCCCAGGACTGGCAAAAACAAAACCAAAGATTAAAAAAAGAACAAATAAATTCTTAGAATTGACTTATCACTGAGAATATAAGGTTGTTAGAATTAGAAGCCATTGTAATGTTATTTTCATCAGGCTCTTGCCTGAAGCATTCTTGTTAGTCTCCATTTATAACCTTTCACCTGATCATTTCTGCAGACCCTTTCCTTTGATTTGAGTTCATGTACTTTTCCTATCCATGAGAACTGCTTTGCATTCTAAGAAAGACTATCATATGTCAGTCCCTTGCTATGGACCTTCCTGTTTCCCAAGCCTACTCTAAAATCCCATTTACCTAGCATGTCATCTTTCAGCCTGACCTGAAAGACAAACTGCAATTGCTGTCCTCAAGATCTTGCCTGTGTTGCCCCTTGAAAGCCAAAAAAAAGTCCAGATTACCTATATTGAGGCTCATTGGATTACAAAGAATTTGTGAATTCCATAAGCTATGAAACATGGGAATCATTCAATAGCCAACTCCCTTGCCTGCAGTTCTCCCACAAAACTCTAATATCACCTTCCCTTACTCTTTTACTCCTGCTCTCATCTTTTCCCAGTTGCCATCATTGGTGATCTGGTTGTTAGATCCAGGTGCCTCTTCTCACAACCATTCTAACAGTGCCCTCCAGTGGCAAGTGGGTAAAATACAATTGAAAACATCAAAATGGGGGAAATCACATTGAAGTCTGCCAGCTTATCCCAAGAGCTCTCAAAATATCTGAGGACTCATTTGGTTTTTTTCTCTGACCTGGCTACTTTCTAGCATCCATACATGTATGAAATCATGAAATCAGGCTCAGTGATCAAAGAGTCTGTCAAGGTAGTTCACTGATCAGACATAAACCATTCTTCTAACTAGTACGAAAGGACATTATCAACAACTCAGGTACTATTAATCCCAGACTGGAAAGAGGACAGGTCTGAGGCTCCAACTGTCATATACTTAGTTTCTTGCAGAAATTCCAAAATATGGAATGGTCTCACTCTGCACTCTGCCTTCTCCGTCTGTTCTGGAACCCATTCAGATATGAACTCCTTCATGCTTCTTTTCTCTCTCTCTCTCTCTCTCTCTCTCTCTCTCTCTCTCTCTCTCTCTCTCTCTCTCTCTCTCTCTCTCTCTCTCTCTCTCTCTCTTTCTCTCTCTCTCTCTCTCTCTGTTTCATTATTTTTTTAAGATTTAAAAAGAACATGATATTTACATTTTCTGGGCTCAGTTCTATTAAACCAAGTATTTTAGAAGTGTAGACAAGAGACTATCTGAATGGGAAGCAAGTGTGTTGAACTCTTTGGCTATTAATTACCACTTAGGCCAAGTGTCCTAGAAAACATATAAGGGCAAACACAGCCAGTTGGTCTCATTATACTCTTGTTCCCATTTACTACTTCAACAATATGAAGTCCAGGTTAATACACCTCTGGGGAGAAGCATAAGAAAACACTGAAGCAAAAAGCTCTCTTAGTGTCATGACATGGAAACAGAACCGGGAGGCAATGTATCTTTCCAACAATGAAAACACCACAGTGTGTGTGTGTGTATGTGTGTATGTGTTATGCTATACTCAGTGATACTTGGCTATCTTCCATATTTTCAATATTTAAAAAAGATTCCTACAGTCTGAATTTATTAAATCTCTTTTCCTCCGGCGAAGATTCTTGATCAAATAACACTACTATTTCCAAATATTTTTGGAGATTATTTGACTGCAGAATAGAATGGAAATTCTCTAGCAGGACCATCAGCCATGAGCCATCCTGCCTAACATTCCATCAACACTGAAATTTATCATGATCACTGTTTTTTTGCTAGTATAGTTGGCATATTGAATATATAAAGAACATAGAGTCAGTCTTCTTTAAGTCATGTTCCTGTTATAGCCTTTATGTAATGAAAGCCTTCTGCAATGGCCTCAAGTATAAACCAAGATGACAAGATGACTCACGCAAGATACCTTAGCCTAATACATTTCCTAACGTAGGCTTAGGATGAATAGAAGTTATTCTATTCTAGGACAAAACTGATTAATGACTATGCAATGCTGTTTTTAATCTGTATGGGTTTGTTTTGATTGTATTGGGAATTTTCTTTTGCCATTATTATGGTAGCAAATTAAGCAAAATCAAACACATCAATTATGTTTCAGCTTTGATGATCACTGGCATTACCCGGTAATTCTTTAACTAGTTAACATTAGGGCGATTTTTAGAAAGCCACATCAGGTTAACAAATCTGTTTAAAGCTATCTTTATGATTCAATGAATGCAAACAATAAATAGGATTGGGTAGAGTTACAGCATATAGTTATCTTGCTCCTGCCTGTGGCAATCATGAAAATATGGAAAGAATAGTAGACCATAACCCCAGAACATTCTCACAAAGAAAAGAATTATGAAAAATGTTAAGGCTATATATCCATGGCTACGAATTTTTAATCACAGGCTAGAACAGACCTGAAACAGTTTCTGAGGATGCAAATACTTCTCCTGTTCTCTCCCTTTCTCTTGTAATTTCAAAGAAGTTGGAATAACAGCAGTAGTTGGATAAATATCCTCTAACTTTGCATATAAATAAATTCTAATTCGATTACAACCATGTCCTTGGTCTGTTCTCTCCTTAGTGTTATCTACAAACAAACTAGAAAATGTACTCATAAATACGAGACAAAGGATCTGCATGAAAAATAGATTTAATGCATTAGATGACAAATTCCAGGTCTAAAAAGGCCTGCATTTGGACTATACACAGGAAATACAATGCTAGAATCAAGTGTCTGTAGTTCTGAGGGTGATTGGGAAATAGGGCATGTGATGAACCTAATCTACCTGGATGCTCCTTACTAGCCATGGTGCACAGGCTCCTTCCTGTTTGCTCATTTCAACTCACAGAACTGTGCTAAGGCAAGCTCATCCTCAACATTTCTTTCTCTTGCCTTCTAAAGGGCACTGAAGGAGTGTCACACAAGTTAGTTTCTGTCCTCTCTGAAATAGTAAGAGTGTCTTTTCTTATGCACACTTGTATAGGAGAGAAGTTAGCGTGGCCTAAAGAGAAGTCGAGTATTTTCCACTGATTTCTAAGAAGTACTTTTTGTCATGCCTGATTAGGGTGTCTTTGTTGAAGCGCAGGTTGCCAAGTTGACAGGCCCAGGACAAATGAAAAAAAAATATCAGAATAGGAGCCAGACATGTCAGAAAGACCAACCAAAACACTTAAGATGGGGATTTGGTCACACGTCCACGGGCATTTGGGTGGATGTGGATACTGAGTTCAATCATGACAGCAATCGTTCAGTCAGGTGTACATAATGACATCCAAATAAAAACTTGGACCACGGCTCAAGGGAATTTTCAACCGTTCACAGTACTTCATGCATAGTCACATCTAGGCCAAAGGGAAACGCATCCTAGCACCACAGGAAAGTGCAGCTACGATGCAAGCTTCAAATTTATTAATGTGCTCATGCTCCCACCACACCGTCCCTTCTGACTGATTATTACCCATATTTCTTCTTGTCTTAAACCTTAGCCTTAACTCTAATGACTTTCAATGAGTTCTGTGATTTCTTTGAAAAACTTATGTAACCCAATGTTGCTCTCCAAACCTGCAGCTATAAGAAATAAGCAAAACAGAAAAAAAAAGCATATGTTATGTCCTTAAATTTGACAGTTTAGGCTAACTCAGTATCAAACAAATATGTCCTCAAGATAATGCAGCCGTCAATCATTAACCGTGTAACTGCCTAGGTGCTACTTTACACTAGGAGTTAGTAAATCACATTGTATGCAAACTTTAAATTTACTGCATTCATCGAGGGAGTTTTGTTGTGATGTTTCTATACATGCATCCAATGTACATTGACCAAATTCAACCCCCTCCATCCACTATCTACCCAGTTCTGCTTCCCCTGCTCCTTCTTTCTCAGGTATAATTTGTCCAGTTTCATCATGCTGTGTGTGTGTGGGGGGGACTTTCCATCCATTCCCACTTTCTCCTCCTACTTATTCCATTCTACAGAGGATTCCTCCATTTATATCCTGTTATAATTACTATTATCACCACAACCACCCTCATTTTAGGTCTACAATCCATGAAATATTTGAAAACCTTTAAAAGAAAACTCAGGCTTATCTTACTATGACATCCAGAGTTACTATTTACGTGCAATTGATATAATTCCATTTTCTATATACCTGAGTAATTTATATTATATATTATAAATAATATACATATAAAGTATAATATATGTAATTATATATAATATATTATAAAATCTGTATAATATATACAAACATATGTTCGATAGTTTCCTTCATTTGTCATCATTAGTATATGTCTAGGATACTCCTAGCAGAAAATCACAATAGCTCAGGAGCTATGGACATATAAGCTCATAAAATGATGCTAATTTATCGACATCTCTGATCATAAAAGAAATGCAAATCAAAACAACTCTAAGATTCCACCTCACTCCAGTTAGAATGGTCAGGATCAAGAAAACTAATAACAACACATGCTGGAGGGGATGTGGCTAGGAGGGATCACTACTACACTGTTGGTGGGAGTGCAAACTGGTTCAACCACTATGGAAAGCAGTATGGCAGTTCCTCAAAAGACTAAACATAGAACTCCCCTATGACCCAGAAATTCCACTACTTGGCATTTACCCTATCATCCAGAAACAAGGACATACTAAACCCACTAGCACAACAATGTTCATCGCAGCACTATTTACTGTAACGAAGATATGGAACCAACCCAGATGCCCCTCAGTTGATGAGTGGATCAACAAGATGTGGTATTTATACACAAATGGAATTCTATGCTCTTGTCAGAAAGAATGACATCTCCCCATTTGTAAGGAAATGGAAAGACTTAGAAAAAATCATATTAAGTGAAGTAAGCCAGACTCGAAGGAACATAGGCCCAATAGTCTCCCTCATTTGTCATAATCAGTAGAAACCTTGGGCTCTCCTAGCAGAGATTTACAATGGCACAAAATCTAGAGACATTAGGCCAGATAGTACGACACTAAATTTAAGGACCTCCAGGGTAAGGAAACAAAAGCCATATAATGAGTGATTGTTGTCCTTAATGTACTATGTTATCTCTCAACTCTTTTGCCATCCCTTGGTTATCTCATATTGTTACAATATTTCACCTTGTTATCTGATATATTTTATATGTGCTTAATTGATTATTTGAAATTGGATAGAGAAGGGGGGAAATCAAGATAAGTGGAGGGAGGGTGGGAGGGAAATGGGGACCATTTCATGATAAAGGGTATCAATGTTTGTAAAGTTAAGTTATGCACTTTTTATCTGGTGATTATAATAACCCTTCTATTAATCACAATAAAAAATGCTAATTTAAACGAGCTCAAAGATATGAAAATAAGAGAATTTGTTGTTTCTTTTTTTGTTTTGTTTTAGTTTGGTGTGTGTGTGTGTGTGTGTGTGTGTGTGTGTGTGTGTGTGTGTGTGCTGCAGTTATTTCTTTGTTTGTTCCCCTCTCTGGTTTATTCCCCTCTCTGGTTTATTCCCTGTGATCATTGTTTTTGACTTGGTACCCTTTGTCTTGTATATAAGTTTCTCTGACTTGGGGAGACAAAGGGGAACCACAGAATTGATGGGACAAAGGATAAGTTCAAATCTATCCCTGTCATGTTGAACTTAGTGTCAGTATCTCATTCAAACACAGTGGTTGGGTGACCCAGAAATCCCTGCTCCCACCTCCCAGCTCCCTAGTTCTGTATCAGTCCCAAGGCCTGGCTAGATACAGGCTATATGTTACAGTGATTGGTGTAAACCAGTCATTCCTAAAATCTAACCTCTCAACCAGTGGAAGCTAGATGCCTTAAGTTCTGAAATGTCTGTCTGGTATTGAAGATGCTTCCACTGGAAAGGGTTTGCTCCACCAAATTTCACCTCTCCATTTTAATCCAGATTGCTTTCATTCCACTGTTTGAAGGACAAAGTTTCAAATCCACTATTTTGCCCTTCCTTCTCAAAGGTTAATTTTATTTGTGGGGAAAACAAATGGTTTTACTTACTTGTGTTTCTTTTCTTTAAAAATAGTTGTGCTTTACAGCAGCTTGTCATTCTGCATAAGTATTAAGATTAGAACTGTAAATTTAATTAACTTTTTTACTACATGGGTAGTTGTAGTTGTTGGGTCAGTAGTCTATCAGATATGAGTATATAAAAACTGCCTGCATAATAAGACTTGGAAACTCAATGGCCTAGGATTGCCTCATTCTCTCAATTATTTCCTCTTTCTGACCTATTAAAATAGTATTTTATCTTTTCCAGCATAATTTCTGAACCCAGGAATGGTCTCATCCATTAAAAATTCTTTTCTAGAAGATATGCCTGAGGTCAATTTCATCAGCTCTTATTTTTTTTTAAAAAAATGACCTTTCAAATGAAAAGATCTCCCATGACTCAGCAAACTTTTTTTGATTACACGCGTGATAGAATTTCATCATGTAATTTATTTGATATGGTCACTACTCATTAATTGACTTAAATTATTATGCCTGGCTTAACAATTAATAAGCACAAACATGAAGAATGAGGAGGGGAAAAGCTCAGGAAGTTATTATTTTCCCATATATTTTTATTGTAATTAATAGAAGGGTTACATTATATTAACCACATAGAGGGTACATTACTTCACATACACTGTTACCCTTTCTCACGTCTTGGTTCCCATTTCCTTCTCCCCACCTCCACCCCTCATCATGTTTTACCCCCTTCACTATCCGATTTAAATAACCAAATATGCATATATCCAATATATCAGATAACAAGGTGAAATATTGTAACAATATGAGATAACCAAGGGACAGCAAAAGAGATGAGAAATAACATAGTACATTAAGAAAAACAAACACTCATTATATGGCTTTTGTTTCCTTATCCTGGAGGTCCTTTCATTTAGTGTCATGTTATATGGCCTTGTGTATCTAGGTTTTGTTCTATTGTAAATCTCTGCTAGGAGAGCCCAGGGTTTCTACAGATCATGAAAAATGAGGGAAACCATTGAGCCTAAGTTTCTTTGACTCTGGCTTACTTCACTTAATATGATTTTTTCTAAGTCTTTCCATTTCCTAACTAATGGGGCCAATGTCATTCTTTCTGACAGCAGCATAGAATTTCATTGCGTACAAATACCCTATCTTGTTGATCCACTCATCAACTGAGGGACATCTAGGTTGGTTCCATATCTTTGCTATGGTAAATAGTGCTGCAATGCACATCGTTGTGCTAGTGAATTTAGTATGTCCTTGTTTCTGGACAACTGGGTAAATGCCAAGTAGTCTGCAAGTAGAATCGCTGGGTCATAGGGGAGCTCTATGTTTAGTCTTTTGAGGAACTGCCATCCTGCTTTCCATGGTGGTTGAACGAGTTTGCACTCCTACCAACAGTGTAGTAGTGATCCCTCCTAGCCACATCCCCCCAGCATGTGTTCTTATTAGTTTTCTTGATCCTGGCCATTCTAACTAGAGTAAGGTGGAATCTCAGTGTTGTTTTGATTTGCATTTCTTTTATGGACAGACATGTCGAGCATTTCTTCATGTGTCTATAGACCATTCATAGTTCTTCTTCAGAGAAGACTCTCTTTAAATCTTTTAATGGGATGGTTTTTTTCTTTGGAAATTAGTTTTGGAGTAATTCAATTTTTTGAGCTGTTGATATATTTTAGTTATGAGGTCTTTGTCCGTTGTATGGTTAGTGAAGATCTTCTCCCACTCTGTAGGCTTTCTAGTTAGCTTGCTAGCTATATCTTTTGCCATATAGAAGCTCTGCAGTTTAATGCAGTCCCACTTATCCAGACTATCTCTGATTTGTTGTGATTCTTGGTCCTTATTAAGAAAGTTTCAACCGGTGCCAAGGAGGCCTAGTGTATCTCCTGTTCCTTCTTGTAAAGTTTTCAGTGTATTTGCTTTTACATCAAGGTCTTTGATCCATTTCTGCAGGTGCTTAACCAGTTCTGCCAGCACCACTTGTTGAAGAGGCTGTCTTTCTTCCATTCTATTTTTTTCACTCTCTTATCAAAGATTAGGTGGCCATAGTCTATGGGTTAATATCTGGGTCCTCAGTTCTATTCCATTGGTCTTCAGACCTGTTCTTGTTCCAGTACCAAGCTGTTTTGGTCACTATAGCTCTGTAATAGAGTCTCAAATTTGGTATTCAAATTCTTCCTATTCTGTTGTTTCTGCTAAGAATTGCTTTTGCCATAGGGGGTCTTTTATTATTCCATATGAAATTTTGGATTGCTTCTTCTATTTCTTTAAAGAATGACATTGGGTTATTAATGGGTATTGCGTTGAATTTGTAGATAGCCATTGGCAAGATTGCCATTTTCATGATGTTGATTCTTCCAATGCATGAGCATGGGAGGTTTTTCCATTTCCTCAGTTCTTTTATTTTCTTTTCAGGGTTTTAACGTTTTCATCAAAAAGTTCTTTACATTCTTAGTTAAGGTAATTCCTAGGTACTTTATTTTCTTTTAGGCTATTGCAAAAGTTGTTGCTTTCCTTATTGTTGTCTCGTTCCTCTCATTGTTGGCATATAGGAAAGCAGTTGATTTTTGAGGGTTAATTTTATAATTGGCTACCTTGCCAAAGTTTTGAATCAGCTCAAGGAGCTTGGGAGTGGAGTCTATAGGGTTCTTTAAATACAGAATCATGTTGTCTGCAAAGAGGAGAAGTTTCACTTCCTCTTTCCCTATTAGGATCCCCTTTGTGCTTGTTTCTTGCCTTATTGCACTGGCTATGAATTCTAATATTATGTTAAAGAGCAGTGGAGAGAGTGGGGGCATCCTTGTCCCTTCCTGATTTTAGAAGAAATGCCTTTAGCTTTTTGCCATTAAGTATAATGCTAGCTGTGGGCTTGTCATACACAGCCCTTATTATACTGAGGAATGTCCCATGGATTCATAGTTTCTCCAGAACTTTTATCATAAGGGGGTGTTGGATCTTGTCAAATGCCTTTTCTGCATCTATTGAGACAATTATGTGATTCTTGTCCTTGTTCCTGTTGATGTGTTGAATTGTATTAATTGGTTGCATGTGTTGAAATAGCTTTGCCTCCCTGTGATGAATCCTGTTTGATCATTTTTTGATGAGTTGCTGAATACTGCTGGCCAGCATTTTGTTGAGAAATTTTACATCAGTATTCATCAAAGAAATGGGTCTATAGTTCAATTTCTTTGATGAATCTCTCTCTAGTTTGGGGATGAGGGTTATAGTGTGTTCTCAGAATGAGTTTGGCAAAGAGCCTTCGTTTTCAATTTCATTGAAGAGCTTGAGGAGTATTGGTGTGAGCTCTGCTTTGAAGACCTTATAGAATTCAGCTGTGAATCCATCTGGCCCTGGGCTTTTCTTGAATGGAAGGTCTCTTTTTGCCATTTCGATTTCAGTGCTTGAAATAGATCTGTTTAGTTGGATTAATTCTTCTTGGTTTAGTGTGGGTATGTTAACATTGGCTAGAAATTCATCCATTTCTTCTAGATTCTCACATTTTTTGGCGTAAAGTTTTGAGACGTATACCCTCATTATGCTCTGGATCTTGGTCATTTCTGTCATGATATTACCATTCTCATCTGTGATTTTGTTTATTTTGGTATGCTCCCTTCTCTTTTTGGTAAGATTTGCTAAGGGTCTGTCAATTTTGTCAAAGAAACAACTCCTTGTTTTGTTGAATCTTTCTATAGTTTTTTTGGACTCCAATTTATTTAGTTCTGCTTTGATTTTAATAATTTCCTTCCTTCTACTCATCTTAGGGTGGGTTTCTTGCTCTTTTTCCAAGAGCTTACAGTGGGACATTGAATTGTTGGTTTGTGATTTTTCCAATTTGTTAATGTAAGCACTCAGAGCTATAAATTTTCCTCTGAGTACTGCCTTTGCTGTGTCCCATGGGAAGTTATTATTTTTGTGTGTCATTTTCCCTGTTCATTGTGAGACAGCCTTAACTCTGTTTTGTCTTCTGTATTTCAGGGTTTTGATTCAAAGCTCACCAGGAACACAGCTATCTTTCATGGCAAATGAAAAAAGAACAATAGTGGGCATTGGAATGCCCCTTAAAGCCACTGTTTAAAAGTTATTTATATCACTTCCATTAACATTCAGTGAACCACACAAAGGCCGAAAGTCTCATCCGATCCCAGCATCTCTCTAAAAGTTCAAGAATTTATGATAGCATCTCCACTAGAACTAGTTATTGGCTCTCTTGATCCAGGGGTATATGGATTCAATGAAGAAGTTTTTATTGAATTCTGTATGTTCAAATGACAGGAGAAACAAACTCTTTCATTTAGAAAAGAGATTTATGACATCATACTTCATGGCAACACTGTAATCTTTCAGGAAAAATGACAGCAGCCTCTATTCTAACGTAGGACATGCTGCTTCAAGAGACCATGTTCTGCTTTCTAACAGTATCCTACAGCTCATTGTCTTTCTTGAGAACTGGCTTCACTTTCCAGAAGGCTTCTCTGTTATTCTCTTTGAGCATAGCTTGCTTAAAAGACTGAGAAGGTTTCTGTCTTTTTCTCCTATGTAAAAATTCATGTTCTTCCTTGGGCTCTCCAGCAAAGATTTGCAATGGAGCAAAACCTAGATACATAAAGCCATATAGTATGATGCTAAATGAAAGGACCTCCAGAATATAGAAACAAAAGCCAAATAATGAGTGATTGTTGTCCTTAATATACTGGGTTATATTTCATCTCTTTTGCTGTCCCTTGGTTATCTCATATTGTTACAGCATTTTACCTTGTTATCTGATATATTATATATATATGTATATATATATATGTGTGTGTGTGTGTGTTTTTGATATTTAAAATAGAATAGGGAAGAGCAGAAAAGGAGATGAGGGGTGAGGGTGGGGGGAGGGAAATGGGAACCAAGACATGAGAAAGAGTATCAACGTTTGTGAAGTAATTCACCTTCTATCTGGTGAATATAATGTAACCTTTCTATTAATTTCAATAAAATATATGAAAAAATTCATGTTCATTTTTTTGTCAGGGTTGGTAAATCTTTTAGCAGTATAACTCTACCCTCTTAGAAACTGAGAAATATTTGCTTATTTCATTCCACTCAAAAGTTTAGGCCAACAATAGACATCTTCCAACTCCTGGAATTTAATAGTGTCAAATAAGAAAAACATACTTTAGCTTTTCTGGATACTTTTAGCCCAACTAAAGTCATTTAATGAGCACAATCATAATATGTGCAGAGTTTTTAACAAAGGATAGAAAAACCATGTTTTGGGGTAAGCCCTTATCCAAAAGCTTAGATTTAATCATCCTTGGTTGTTCTTAGTTCATTCCATTTTCTAGCCAAAATTGAAAACCACTGTTAAATGATCTGTTAAATTCATCCATAATAACCAGGAAGCACTACCAATAGTCTTTACTCCCACTTGTCTGCCTCAGGCCTTGAATGCCAACTTCCTATAACTATGTCTGTAACAGATACCACACTAAATCATAACTTGAGGTACCATATTTTTAGTTGCAGATAATCAATTTTTGATTGTTCATTTCTCAACTTAAAACCAATGTTTCACATTTTTATTTCTTATTATAGCAGGTAGCAGGTCTCTACATGGTGTAACAAGTAGTGACTTAGCTTCAGCAAGTAATCTATGTAAAAAGTGGATCATAATTCTCATTCGTAATAGTTCACATGAATTTATTGTTCAGCTTTCTTGTCTGTCAGAGGTTCAGTTCAGTTATGCTTCATTGCACCCTACTCCCAGAGTCAAGGCCAAAAGGACATCCCAACTCACATCTCTAGGGGCTTTGGCAGATAAAAGTAAAGAGAGCAAAACAAAGATATGCCACCCTCAGCCTCTGGAGGGCAGAGATTTATGGCCTTTGTATTCACATTTTAATTCCCATACAGTTTCAACAATGCCATCACCCATTTTAGATGCTGTGTTAACACATCATAGATTAGAAATTCTACAAAGAGCAGATGTTTAATTTTTACCATCCTACAGGTTAGAAAGTCTAAGATCAATACTTCAATAACGTATGGTGAGGGATGTTTACCATTTCTGAAAGTTGCCTTGTAGCTAACACTAGAAGGGGCAAAACCATTTTCTAGGGCTCTTTCAAAAGGCCACCAATTCCATCCAGGATGGTTTGTCCATCTGATATGATCCAATCCCCAAAGACTGACCCTTATTATATTGCATTGGTAATTAGGTAGCCAATGAAATGAATTTGAAGAGTAAATACATTTTTTAATGACTAAGTACTTACAAGTTGGGTTTTCCAACAGCACATTATTTTTGCAAGTAAATAACAAAATCTACAAGTGATACCCAGATAATTTAGTAGTCTCATTCATACCCCTCCCAATCTATCTGCATACATATTTTACTGTCATATAACAAACTACAAATTTAGGAAATTCAGCATCACATCTATTTTCTCACAGGTCTATAATTTAAAAATGTGGGTGCATTCAGCTACATTCTCTGGAATCTCGCAAGATTCCAATGAGAGCCAGGCAGGATTTTACTGACATATAATGGAAAGAACCTACTTCCAATTAGACGCAAATTGTTGACAGAATCCATTTTCTTATAGTTAGAGAGCTGAGGCTACTGTTTCCTTACTAGATTGCATAATTTTAGTTTAATCAGAAGACAAAGTATTTTTTAAAATATTTATCCCAAGAGCCATAGCTTAAATTCCTTATCACCAATATATTTTTAGAGGAAAAATGCTAGAAATCAGGATGTCTAACAGAAGGAAGATTAGGTCAGAAAAGAAAGAATTAGAACTAGCTTTCTAATACATTTATAACTTACAGAATTCCCTATGATTTGTCAAGGCATACTTGTTTCTTAGGAGGAAGAACTCAAAATTCAAATAGGAGATAGTATATCATTTTATTTTCAGTGCTATGCAATTAACCATCCAATCATTGATTAGCAGACATTTTGATGTGAGGAGAAAATAAAACTAGTATTTAAAACATTAATGATAAAAATGTTACATATATGGCATCATCTATTTTCATAATGTTTTTTAGGCTGACCAGTATTGTTCCACTTTACAGGTTTCAAATGGTACATTAAAATCAAGCCAAGTGCATAAAAATGATTTGTAAAAGAATAAAACACAATATAAATGTTTGAGTCCACAATGACATTCTAAAGAAAACAAAAAAGGAATCTTTATAAAGTTGGCCAAACTTTTGGAACACAGATATTGCAACACTGACTAATGAAGTAACAGGATGAATAATGTGACACCAAAACAAAATGAAGAACAGCACAAGCCATATTTGTTTAGCCCACAAATACCACAAAGGAATATCTTAGAATTTTCAATGCAATGCAGAATGAGCCTTAAAAAGATGAAGGGAGCTTGGGTGCAGTGGCTCACACCTGTAATCTTACCTATGCTGGAGGTTGAAATCTGAGGATCAAAGTTCAAAGCCAGCCTGGGCACAAAAGGACCTGCGAATCTTATCCCATTTAACCTCTAGAAAATGGTAAGTGAGGCTTGGCTCCAGGGTAGGGTGCTAGCCTTGAGCTGAAAGCTCAGGGACAGGGCCGAGGCCAAGTTCAAGCCCCATAATGCAAAAATAAATAAATAAATAAATAAAGGAAGGAAGGAAAATGACAATGAGATACAGAGCTTTTTAACTGCTTACGACTCTAATAGACACTCTTTAGAGGGTACTAATCAATTTAAAAAATATAATAAAGGGGCTAGGCCTAGTGGTAGAGTGCCTGCCTAGCATGCACGAAGACCCTGGTTTGATTGCTCGGTACCACATACAGAGAAAAAGTCACAAGTGGTGCGGTGGCTCAGGGTAGAACACTAGCCTTGAGGAAAGCCCAAGGAAAGGGCTCAGGCCCTGAGCTCAAGCCCAGGACTGGCAAAAAAAATACAATAAAATATTTTAAAAAGTCAAATGACTTTAGGTATAGAAATAATTGGGTTCTTCTAACCCAACTTAACAGACCTATTTCAAGCACTAAAATAGAAATGGCAATAAGAGAGCTTCCACCTAAGAAAAGCTCAGGGCCAGATGGATTCACAGCTGAATTCTACAAGGTCTTCAAAGCAAAGCTCACACCAATACTTCTCAAGCTCTTCAATGAAATTGAAAATAAAGTCTCTTTAACAAACTCATTCTATAAAGCCAGAAAACCCTCATCCCCAAATCAGACAAAGATACATCAAAGAAAGAGAACTATAGACCCATTTCTTTGATGAACATTGATGCAAAAGTTCTCAATAAAATACTGGCCAACCGTCTACAAGAACTCCTCAAAAAAATTATACACTATGATCAAACAATATTCATCTTAGGGATGCAAAGCTGGTTCAACATACGCAAATCAATTAATATAATTCAACACATCAACAGGAGCAGGGACAAAAATCACATGATTGTCTCAATAGATGCAGAAAAGGCATATGACAAGATCCAACACCCCTTTATGTTAAAAGCTCTGGAGAAACAAGAATCCATGGAACATTCCTCAATATAATAAAGGCTGTGTATGACAAACTCACAGCTAGTATTATACTTAATGGCAAAAAGCTAAAGCCATTCCCTCTAAAATCAGGAACCAGAGAAGGATGCCCACTCTCACCACTCCTCTTTAACATAGTATTAGAATTCCTAGTCAGTGCAATAAGGCATGAATCAAGCATAAATGGGATCCAAATAGGGAAAGAGGAAGTAAAACTTCCCCTCTTTGCAGATGACATGATCCTGTATTTAAAGAATCTTATAGACTCCACTAGCAAGTTCCTTGAGCTGATTCAAAACTTTGGAAGGGTAGCAGGGTATAAAATTAACCCTCAAAAATCAACTGCCTTCCTCTAGGCCAACAGTGAGAGGAATGAGGCAACAATCAGGAAAGCAACTCCTTTCGCAATAGCCTCAAACAAAATAAAGTACCTAGGAATTACCTTAACTAAGAATGTAAAGGACCTTTTTGATGAAAACTTTAAAATCCTGAAAGGGGAAATTAAAGCAGAACTGAGGAAATGGAAAAACCTCCCATGCTCATGCATTGGAAGAATCAACATCGTGAAAATGGCAATCTTGCCAATGGTTATCTACAAATTCAACGCAATATCCATCAATATCCTAGTGTCATTATTTAAAGAAATAGAAGAGGCAATCCAAAATTTCATATGGAATAATAAAAGACCCTCTATGGCAAAAGCAATTCTTAGCCTAAAGAACAGCGGGGGAGGAATTTCAATACCGAACTTTAGACTCCATTACAGAGCTATAATTATCAAAACAGCTTGGTATTGGCACAAGAACAGGCATGAAGACCAATGGAATAGAACTGAGGACCCAGATATTAACCCACAGACCTAGGGCCACCTAATCTTTGATAAGGGAGCCAAAAAAATAGAATGGAAGAAAGACAGCCTCTTCAACAAGTGGTGCTGGCAGAACTGGTTAAGCACCTGCAGAAAACTAAAGTTGGATCCTTCTTTGTCACCCTGCACCAGGATTAACTCCAAATGGATCAAAGACCTTGATGTAAAAGCAAATACACTGAAAACTTTACAAGAAGGAATAGGAGATACACTAGGCCTCCTTGGCACAGGTTGAAACTTTCTTAATAAAGACCAAGAATCACAATAAATCAGAGAAAGGCTGGATAAATGGGACTGCATTAAACTGCGGACCTTTTGTATGGCAAAGGACATAGCTAGTAAACTAATTAGGAAGCCTACAGAGTTGGAGAAGATCTTCATCAACCATACAACGGACAAAGGCCTCATATCTAAAATATATCAACAGCTCCAAAAATTGAATCACTCCACAACTCATCTCCAAAGTAACAACCATCCCATTAAAAGATGGGCCAAAGACTTAAAGAGAGTCTTCTCTGAACAAGAAACAAAAATGCCCTATAGACACATGAAGAAATGCTCAACATCACTGGTCATAAAAGAAATGCAAATCAAAACAACTCTAAGATTCCACCTCACTCCAGTTAGAATGGCCAGGATCAGGAAAACGAATAATAAGAGATGCTGGAGGGGATGTGGCCAGGAGGGATCACTACTACACTGTTGGTAGGAGTGCAAACTCGTTCAACCACTGTGGAAAGCAGTATGGCAGGTCCTCAAAAGACTAAACATAGAGCTCCCCTATGACCCAGTAATACCACTACTAGGCATTTACCCAATTGTCCAGAAACAAGGACATACTAAATTCACAAGCACAACGATGTGCATTGCAGCACTACTTACCATAGCAAAGATATAGAACCAACGCTGATGTCCCTCAGTTGATGAGTGGATCAACGAGATGTGGTATTTGTACACAGTGAAATTCTATGCTGCTGTCAGAAAGAATGGCATTGCCCCATTTGTTAGGAAATGGAAAGACTTAGAAAAAATCATATTAAGTGAAGTAAGCCAGAGTCAAAGAAACTTAGGCTCAATGGTTTCCTTCATTTGTCATTATCAGTAGAAACCTTGGGCTTTCATAGCAGAGATTTGCAATAGAGCAAAACCTAGATACATAAGGCCATGTAGTATGACACTAAATGAAAGGACCTCTAGGAAATAGAAACAAAAGCCATATAATGAATGATTATTTTCCTTAATGTACTATGTTATTTCTCATCTCTTTTGCTGTCCCTTGGTTATCTCATATAATTACAGTATCTCACTTTGTTATCTGATATACTGTATATATTTGTATTTGGTTATTTGAAATTTTATTGAAAAGGGGGGAAAACAAGATGAGGGGTAAGGGGTGGCGGGAGGGAAATCGGGACCCAGACATGAAAAAGGGTATCAAAATTTGTGAAGTAATGGTGAATATAATGTGACCCTTCTATTAATTACAATAAAAAACATATAAAAAAAGAAATAATTGGGTTCTTGAAAGCAAATTTACATCTGTGAATAAACATATATGTACTGATGTATATGTCTATATCTATATATATATTTATTAATTCCAACAGACATAGAAAAGACTCGAACAAGTCATGGAAAAAATAGCTAATATCTTCAAGGCAGGAAGAGACAAACATCAAAAAGTAGGACAAGTTTAAGATGCCTTGATGATTACCTGAAGAAAGGACCCAGACCATTCAGTATCTATAAATTATGAATAACATGCTATGAAAAAAATCACAGAAAAAATCCTTTAGGAAATTTCCAACAGATTAACCAAGTTAAAATTTCAATATCATGTTAAAATAAGATTAAGAGAAACTTACAAGAGGAAAAAGAAATGAAAAGCCCAAGAGCAAATATGAAGACATTTCAATCCAAGAATATCAATATCACTATCCAAGTAATAAGATTTCCAAAAGCAGATTGGAGAGGTTCTGGAAGAGAAAAAATATTACAATAGTAATGGACAAGTATTCTTCAGTTCTGAATTCACAACAACTCTCAGTTCTCTCTAGTGCAGAAAATAGTCACAAGTAGATCCATCACTATAAGTTATGAAAATACAATCAAGGAAAAGATCCAAAAAGTAGAACTGGGGCCTGGTGGTTCATGCCTGTAATCCTAGCTACTCTGAAATATGAGGATCATGGTCCAAAGTCAGTTTGGGCAAGAAAGTCTATGAGATTATGAGTGAAAGGGGTAGAATACTAGTCTTAAGGAAAAAAGCTTAGAGATAGCACCCAGGCCCTGAGTTCAAGCCCCATGACCTACAAAAGAAACAACAAAGAAGGCAACAGATCAAAGGTATTTTTATTGTAATTGCAAAGATGATATACAGAGGGGTTACAGAGGAAAATAAATACAATTCATTTTGAACCATGACTTTCCCTTGCTCTCTCCCAGGTTTCTCTCCTGTCCCATCCACAAGATGCACAATTCATTTCCACACAATGTCTAGTGAGTACCTCTGTTGTGTTTGTTCACTTTGTTCAAGTTTTTCTGTCCACCCCCTTACCCTCCCAAATACAAATGAACTAACAAACAAGGCAAAAGAAAAAGGAAACAAAAACAACAGCAATTAAAAATATCGTATTTCCTTTTCTTGTTCATTTCTTAAAATATTATTTTCTATGATCATATGCACATAGCTATTGAACAAAGGCATATTGATGTTCAATATCATCATACCAGTGAGAAAATCAATGTGTGAAATCCCATTTTTTTCTCTCATAACCATTTTTCTGTTTTACACATATCAGATTTTTTGATAACTTGAGAAAGACTTAACAAAATTATTTCACTCTCCTAAATTTTCTTTTCATCCTTCCATTTTATCCCAAATCAATCTTTCTCTGGTTTATATTTTCAGTTGCCTACTAAATACTTTGGTATGATTAATGCTGGCAAACCCAACATATAAGAAAAATTACAAAAGATTTTTAAAAAATTGGTCCCCTGCTTTAGCCTCTCTCTCCCACACATCCAGCCTTCAAAGTTATACCAGAATCCCAGTGCTGTCAACTCACACCTATAATCCTAATTACTCAGGAGGCTGAGATCTGAGGATCATGGTTCAAAGCCAGCTGGGGCACTAAAGCCCATGAGACTCTTATCTCCAATTAACCAGAAGTGGTGCTGTTCCTCAGAGAGTATGGTGGTAGCTTTTGAGGTGAAGAGTGGAAGGACAACACCTAGGCTGAGTGCAAGTCGCATAACAGACAAAAAGGAACAGGTTGCATGGTTGCTCTCATTTTCAGTAATTAGAAGGTGCCTATAAATCTAAAAGTAAACACAATGGATGGTAAAATACAAAACAGTATACTTGGACATGATAAATTAGGCCGGAATCAAAGAGGACCAGAGGAGGACCCAAAGGAAGTTATGTGCATATGATCACACAGACCACATTTATTAAAATGCATTCCATGATGAAGAAACAGGAGTTACCTGCCTTTTTATCTTTGCTTGGGATTTTTGTCATCTTTTTTTCTTATTTGTTGCTGTGTTTGATTTCTGTACTTTTTGTCTTGTATGTCCGTTTATCCATTTGGGGGAGGATCAGAGGGAGCACAGAAATAATGGGTCAAAGGGCTCCCTAGACACTAGGTTGAAAATGCACTCTACTACGTGCTGGGTAAGGGGGTTGGAAGGAAAACACTAGGAGAAAATGAGGGAAGAGGTGATACTCCTAAAAACGAAATGTCCTCCTCACCTGACTCATGTAACTGTAACCTCTTGTACATCACCTTTACAAAAAATAAATTTAAAAAAGGAAAAAAATAAATGTAAAAGAAATCAAAATAGCCTTTACTGATTGGGAACCAATAATGGGACACCTTTATAAAAGTAGAGGGAAGACCACGTAAGTACACAAGAAAAGAAGTCATTTAGAAGACATAGACAAGGTCAAAAGAAGCAACCAGGATAACAGCTCTGCTCAGGATTACAGTCTTCAGAACTTCAGGACAATAGTGAATTTTTAGCTTAAACTTCCTAGTCTGTGGAACTCTTCTCTGACAGTCCACACTAGACTTACATATTTGGTAAAGAGATCCACCACAACGTGTGTAACACCTGCTCTCTATATGGCTGTATCAAGAGTGATTTATTATTTGCTTAAATGATTTCCTTTGTCTTACAGTAATCAAGCACTTCTGTTACAATTAGAAAAGCAATCATAGACTATGATATACCATTTGGGAGACTTAAGCTGAAAACCTCAGCCATAAAGAATCCCTAGGGACAGAGAAAAATCCCATTTTCTTCTTCTAGAACAAGTAAATTTCTAGTTATTAGAGAAAACATAGTCATTTTGGAAAGACAACTTAAAGAAAATTGCTAAGCACATTTTTGAAATATTTCTATAAATATTCAGAAGGAATCCTGCAGACTCTAATTTGCTGATACTGTGGTTTCAAGATACCCAGGACAGACTCAGTGAAACTATAAATGAATTGTTCATTAAAGATACCTATGTAAATGACAAAACAAAAGGTAATATTCAATAGAAAATGCTCTCTCTTTTTCCATATATTTTTATTGTAATCAATAGAAGAGTTACATTATATTCACCAAAAAGAAGGTGCATTACTTCACAAACATTGATACCCTTTCTCATATCGTGGTCCCCATTTCCCTCCACACCCCCCCCCGCACATCTTGATTTACCCCCTTCCCTATCCTATTTCAAATAAGCATATATACAATATATTAGATAACAAGGTAAAATACTGTAACAATATGCGATAACCAAGGGACAGCATAGGAGATGAGAGATAACATAGTACATTAAGGATAACAATCACTCATTTTATGGCTTTTGTTTCTATATCCTGGAGGTCCTTTCATTTAATGCTCTCTTTGAGAAAGTTTTGCAAAGTGCGTTTTAAGTTGGCAGTGATTACACACAATGTTTTTGTTAGGTGCTTCATGAGGCTTTCTTTTATTCTTAATTACTTTTGTAACTACTAACATTTATTCAATTAGATATGCTAATAGTCCCTAGATTTCAGTACACCTGTTTCTTCCAGCTGTCTGCAAGGCTGGTTGTATGACATCTGTACAGAACTGGTAGAGCCATTTCCTGCCATGAAAACCACAGGAAGAGAAGTGTTAGGAACAATCCATAGTTGAAGAGCTTGAAATAAAGATAAGGGTGGGTTAGCAGACATTTTTTATTTTGTAATAAATTCAGTGCTATAAGGATGAATTCTGTAATATAATCACAATAATTAAGGAAGATTTTCTAGCTCTCATAGATGGAAGATAAATGTCTTCTTTAAAAAAAAACCTCAAAGCTTTGAATCGTATATGTAACTATGTTCAAATTTAAGGTTGGACATTCATTTTATTATGAAAATTTGAGCAAAACATGAATCCTTACTTACTCGCTTTTCCCAAAATTTTTAGTGAGAAAATATTAACTGTGCTTCTATAAATTCTTTGCCTAAATTCAGAGAAAAGAGCCATGAAGTTAATGCCCTTGATTTCATGGAGCTTGAAAAGAAGTGAGAGTGATCAAGAAATCCTGGTTAGGTGAGGATTATGAAGAGACTATATTAAGGGAGATAATGACTGGTTTACACAGACAAATGCCATCTCCACACAGAATGGTTAGTCTTATTGAGACAGCATTAAAATGAGATTTACTTTCATAAGTAAGAAAGAGCCAAGGATAGTTATTTTGATAAAGCTGGAGTCTGCCATAATAAGAATGAACACTACACTGATCTAACAATCTATACTGAAAGGATGGGCCGTCATTGTTATAAAC
The DNA here is from genome assembly GCF_031878675.1 of Megascapheus bottae. Taxonomy (NCBI): domain Eukaryota; kingdom Metazoa; phylum Chordata; class Mammalia; order Rodentia; family Geomyidae; genus Megascapheus; species Megascapheus bottae. The sequence goes on along the minus strand of NC_143511.1, from coordinate 65,372,137 downwards.
ATATCTTGAAATGCACATAAATTGACATGACATCTATATTTTTAGGAATACATTTGAATTGTTTGCCACAAGATTTTGTTAGGAGGTGACTTCTCTTTGAAGTTGCTGATAAGGGTAAGTACTGGAAAAATTGGGTCCCAACAAGAAGACATTCATTAAGCAGATGTAATATGAGATATCAGCAAGAAGATATTTTTTTTGCATAGCTAATAATTAGATGGTGCTGTAGTATTTCTGAAACAGGAGGTGAATTCTTCTTCCCCAGTTCCAGATCTCTGATAGTAATGGAACATTTACATGGCAGAAGCCCACAACATGCCTGAGGAAAAGAGAGTAGCCAGCAAGAACTGAACAATGGGAAATGAATGAAAGAATCTGGATAGAAGAGGCCAAGGAACAGAAGCCTCAGTCTGGAACTCACACAGTAAAGAAAAACAAAAAAGGTTCCACGGGCAAGTACCACACATAAATGACAACATAGTAAACTGAACTGAATTCATAAGGGGCTAAAAATTGTCAGCAAATGAAAGTCATAGTACAGGAATTTGTGAAACCATTTGTCTTCCTCTTTGGTTGATACTACTGGCATGAATGGCAGATGAACTTTGCAGCAGAATAAATGGAACTAGAGGATATTGTGCTAAATGAAGTTTTAGTCAAACACAGCATGATAAATACCACACATTCCCTCACATAGATGCAAGTTACAAAAACAAACAAACAAACAAAAATAACCCAAGTCCATCTGGATGTACAAGAGAAACTATTCCTAAATTTTGGAAAGGTAAGGTAGGTATGAGTGATTGGATAATGAGTACTAAAACTGCTAGAAAGAAGAAATGAAGTGGTATTATCCCACCTCGTGGTAGGTACTCTAAATCACAATAGCTTATTATATGTTTCACAGATATTAAAAAAAAACAGAGAAAAGCAAGAGAGAGAAATGCTTATTACTGAGATTTGATAAGTCCACATTGAAATATCACATGTGTCCCATAAATACGTACAATTATTACATGCTAATTAAAAATAAAATTCAATCTCAAGAAAATCTTCCATGACCTAAAGCAGTTAAGACAGGGTGGTGGTGGTGCTGAGTAAAAAATAAGTAAAATTAAATAATTTAAATAAATTGAAAAAACTCCTCCTATCATCTATGTGTTTTCTGATCCAATCCCAGCTTCTCCACTTTCCTCAGAAAAATATCTTCACAGTCAATAACCTAAACAACCACCACAGATCACACAGCCTGGTTTTCTATCATCCAATTCGAAGAGCAAATGAGACATTTGAGAAAAGGCTGCAGCCTACAAGATAAATACCAAGATTTTAAAAAAATAATAATAATAACCTTTGGAAAAAGTAATAAGAAAAGGACAAGAAAGACCTTCAAGTTAAGAGTCCTCAATGACATTTAAACAGACCTTCCTTCTTTAAAGAGAAATGTATTTAAAAAAGCAAAAAAAATCAGAGACTATGAGATCTGTTGAAAATTAACGATTTCTATTTGGAGAAGAGAATTACACATATTTCAACCTGCTTTGTCATCCAGTTCAATCTCAAGACACATATTTTTTCAGCACAAGAGTTGCTAGATCTGAATGAAGATGCCGAGACTTAATCCTTTCAGACTGAAGGAAAGCCTGGGGATGGCAATGAAAAGCTTGGAGACATGAAATACATCACCTGACAGTAAGGAAAGATGTTGGTCCTCTGACAATCAAAGGTCCTGAGAAGTCTTGAGGTTCTCTAAGAAAGCAAAGCTAAAGTCATCGAGTTATTCCTGGCTTCGAGGCTGAAACTGTGCTCCCTCAGTGGTTCTCAAATTAGGGGAACATAAAAATTCTCATTGCTAAGGCTATACCCCCGTTCCTATTACCTTTCTCCTGCATAAAATAGAATGATTTGCATTTCGTTGATTCACCAGGGGTCTCAAGGCACAGTCAAATCTGAAAATCAGTATCTAGCTACGTTTTTCTTTTATTATTTATTTTTGCCTTCACTTCTGGATTTCATTTCATAATACATTATTTTGCATGATCAGAGGCACATAGGCATTGTGCATTTGTGTTCCTCCACTAAGGGTTATCTCTTCCAGTCTCACTGTGTGTGTACGTGTGAGTATCTAGAGTCCTATTTAATATATTATGCCCTATGGTATTTTAGATCTAGCTTCCACATATGAAAGAAAACATGAACTGCTTATCTCTGAATTTTGCTTACCTAACTTGGCTTATGAAGAAGGTCTTCTGGGTCTATCCATTTCCTTGAAAATGACGTAATACTCATTTGTGGAGCCGGGATTGTGGCCTAGTTGTAGATTCCTTGGCTAGCACACACAAAGCCCTGGGTTCAGTTCCTCAGTACCACACACAGAGAAAAAGGCCAGAAGTGGTGCTATGGTTCAAGTGACAGAGTGCTAGCCTGGAGCAAAAAGTGGCCAAAAACAGCGCCCAGTCCCTATTTCAAGCCCCAGGACTAGCAAAAAAGAAAGAAAGAAAATTCAATTGTGAATAGATACCATATTTTTAGACCCACTCATCTATTTTGTAGAGCATCTGGACTTTTACTCATAACTTTGTTATTGTGAATAGCGCAGCAGTAAACATGGATGTACAAGTACCTTTATTGTAATCTTGTAATGTTCTGGGTAGATTACATTTTCTTATAACTATTTTTAACTTTAACAATATTATTATAGAACTAAATTATTCTGGATGGGTAAATAACAAACTCAAATAATACATGATGTTTAGAGGGATTAAAGGGAAAGAAGGAAGTTCATCTCCATCTGCATTACAACATGATCTTGACATAAATTTTAAAATGGGGATATCTGAGCCTACAAATAGAAGTATAAACATTAATTTTAATCTTCAGAAAGATGGGTCTTATAAAAAGTAAAAGAAAAATTATCTAAAATTTTATGCAAAAGAAAATCCAAAACAACAACAAAAAGAAATGTGTCTAGAGAAATCAGCAAAATTGATACAACAACATCAATAACTTAGTCACATAGATGATAAGAACCTGATGTAGAGCAGGAAAAGAAACCAAAACATAATACCATATATTTTCTTGATCATTTTGACATGTGATAAAGTGAAATTGAGAATAAAACAAATATAGATATGCATATATTATACATAATATATGTATAATTTCATGTATATAACTTTTATGTCATATCAGAATGCTAAATTAAAAACCCATGTAACATTTATTATGTTATATCCATGTTAATGATCATTAAAGGATTATAGATTCACATGAACTTGTGAATGCATCTGTCTCAACTGTAGTATGTGATCTAATGTATACTAAGTCATGGCAATACCCCCAAACATGGAGGACAATGAGCAGAAAGAGATGTTTATGGAGACAAGACAATACAAGTCTTTAAAAAAATAAAAAAAGAAAGAATAAAGCAAAAGTTAATCTTATTCTGGGGTAGGAATAGGTCACTACTATCCTTTCTATGGCTACACTATTTCTCTCTCTCTGCCTTGGCCTCTCTCTCTGTCTCTGTCATTGTCTCTGTCTCTGTGTGTGTGTGTGTGTGTGTGTGTGTGTGTGTGTGTGTGTGTCTCAGAAGACAATGGGCAGAAATAGATATATAGGGATACAGAAAAACCTTTTTTTTTTAAAGCAAAAGCCAAGTTAATTTTATTCTGGTATAGAACTAGCTCACTATTACTGTCTCTCTCTCTCTCTCTCTCTCTCTCTCTCTCTCTCTCTCTCTCTCTCTCCTCTCCTCTCTCTCTCTCTCTCTCTCTCTCTCTCTCTCTCTCTCTCTCTCTCTCTCTCTCTCTCTCTCTCTCTCTCTCTCTCTCTCTCTCTCTCTCTCTCTCTCTCTCTCTCTGTGTTTGTCTCTGTGTGTCTCTGCTCCCCCCTCTCGTAAACCATACTAGGGATAGGTGTGATTCTAGGCCAACTCTACACAAGAATTAGAGATTTCTACTTAAGAGACCAAAAGGTTAAAGCAATGTTTCTTAACCTAATTGGAAAAAAAAAATCTTGGCTCTGACAAGTCACTATTACATTATCATGCTAAATGGGATCTTGTGCTGTTTTGGATCTTGCTAATGCTTTCTTTTGAATTCTTTTAGCTGCTGAGGCCCAAGACCAATTCACATTTATCTGGAATGAAGAACAATAAATCTTCAAAATATTTCCCACAAGATTACATACATAGTCCTACTATTTGCTATGGAACAATGGCTCAGGATCTTGATTTAAAACAAACAAAAAAAAAGCCTGGGGGATAAATATGAAGATGGGAGATCAGTCAGTTCCCAGATTACGCTGCTGCTGCAGGTCAAGAGAAATCTCTTGTTACAATGTGCAGCAACTACAGCGGCAACTTACAATAAGTCCAACTGTTGAGCTTGAAATTTTGCCTGGGCTTTCAATCAACATCAAGAGATGAATGTTATCAACTGGGACCCATAAAGAAGGCCCCACCCCACCATTCTATTCCAGCACCTCAGTCTCACAGCCATGATCCCAAGTCCATAGCCAAGAGAAAGGTAAGACCCATAGGTAGAGTACCCACATACTATATAGCAGGTAGTAGCTTCTCAAGAAAGAGATCCGCACCAACTCCACGCCTTGCAAGATGATAAGGGTCCATACTCCATGAAAAGGGAGTGACGTAGGAAGTTAGGAAAACCAATGGTTAGAAATGATGATTTAAATGTTAATAAGGAATCAAATCTTCACTGGGTAATATGAGCAGAGTGACTTATCACACATAGCCAAGTCTTGCTGATCCAAAGCCCTCTGTAGCCCATAGAAAATGATAACCCTGTTCTGACCATCAAAGACCAAGATTTCCACTGTCCCACATGGGGGGGGAGTTGATGACACATAACCCAGTCCCTAGACACTAATGATACATTAATCTAAGATGGCCCACATCCATGTTCACAAACTAAGAAATGCACAGTCTCTGTGCCTCTAACACCGCTTGTTTTTGAGGCTGTCATGTTTCCATCTGAAAAGTATACTGTGATTTATCCTTGGCTTTGTTTTACCTTAGTAAGACTTCTCCTCTTGTCCCCTTTATATCTATGTTAATGAGACTAAGGAAATTCTGATATCCAGATCCAGTAAGTCAAGTTTAGTAACAAAAGATTCTTCCCAAGAGACTATAAAACATGGGGTTAACCCTAGGTACGAAGCCTTGATTCCAGACTTTGAGCACAGATCTGCTGTAGGAAAAACAATATTTCACTATATTCATCTCTTTTGTTGTTCCTCGGTTATCTCATATTGTTACAATCTTACCTTGTTATCTGATATATTGTATATATGTTTATTTGAAATCGGATAGGGAAGGGAGTAAAACAAGATGAGGGGAGGGGGGAGGGAAATGGGGACAAAAACATGAGAAAGGGTGTCAATGTTTGTGAAGTAATGCACCTTCTATCTGGCGAATATAATGTAACCCTTCTATTAATTACAATTAAAAAATAAAAATCTCTTATTTCAAAAAAATATTTCACATAAGGCATGTAGAGTTTAGTGGTTGTTGTTTGGATAACTATTAGAAACTACTGCACATGACAAATTAAGAAAATCTGATATATTAGTGGAAAAAAAGAGCATTTTAGGCGATTGATGGGGAAAATGTCAATTTCCCTGAGTTTAATACGTTTTTGAAAATGCAAATCCTCTACCAAGACATGTGAAAGGGTATCAATGTATGTGAATTAATGCACCTTCTATCTGGCAAATATCATGTAACCCTTTTACTAATTATAATAAAAAGTATGGAAAAAAAAGAAAATGCAAATCCTGAAATCCAGTATAAATTAGAAAATATGCAAAAGATGTATAAATCCTAATTTTAAAATAAATCCTTCCTCTAAAATGAATTTTTCCTTCTTTCAGTAAAAATATCTAATTTAGGGAAAAAAATCATTAGCCCATTTTAAAAACTGGAAGCAAGCCAGGCACAGTGGCTCACATCTGTAATACTAGCTATTTAGGAGGCTGAGATCTGAGGATCAAGGTTCAAAACCAGCCAGGGCACAAAAGAACTTGAGTCTCTTATCTCCAATTAACCTCTAGAAAATGGGAAGCATGGCTTGCCTCAAGGGTAGGGTGGTAGCCTTGAGCTAAAGAGCTCTGGGAGAGCGCCCAGGCCAAGTTCCAGCCCCATGACCCATAAAAAAAAAAACAAAAAAAAACAAAAAAAAAACTGGAAACCTGGAAGCTAGGGTTTGGGTGTTTGGTGAGAGAGTGCTTGCCTAGCAAGCAAGAAGACCCAGGTTCAATTCCTCGGTACCCTTACGTAGAAAAAGCCAGAAGTGGTGCTGTGGCTCCAGTAGTAGAGCTCTAACCTTGAGAAAGTCCAGGGACAGTGCTCGGGCCATGAGTACAAATCCCAGGACCAGGAAAAAAAATTGGAAGCTAGCCAGGTACCGGTGACTCATACCTGTACTCCTAGCTATGCGGAAGGCTGAACTCTGGAGGCTTGTGGTTCCAAGCCACAGATACCAAGTCAGCTCAGATATCAAAGTTTAAGAGACTCTTATCTCCAGTTAACAACCAAGAAGCTAGAAGCAGAGCCATGCCTCAAGTGGTAGAGTACTAGCATTGAGTATAAAAAGCTCAGGGACAGCACCCAAGCCTTGAGTTTAAGCCCTGGGATTGGCATCAAAAAAGAAAGATAAAGAAACAAAGAAAAAGAAAAGACTAGGAAAGAAAGAAAACAATAACCTGGAAGCCAGAATTTTGTGGATTAATTTCTACAGACTTTCTTTTTTCTTTCTTACTTTTTAAAAATTTATTTATTTTTATACTATTGGTGCCTGAACATACAGCTCTACTATTTAAGTCATAGCCTCATTGTTGTTGTTATTAATTTTTTTATATTGGCTGCTGCATTTTCCCTCATATATGCTCTTATCTTTCCCACGCAGCTTGTGTGTGTGTGTGTGTGTGTGTGTGTGTGTGTGTGTGTGTCCCAGTGACTGAGGCTGAGGATATTTTTGTTTGTTTGTTGTCCATCGTGGGGGCTGTGCACATCATCCCTGAGTTCTTCAGCTCAAGGCAGGAGCCCTACCACTTCCAGCCACAGTGCCACTTCCAGTTCTCTGGTGTTTAATTGGAGGTAGAGTCTCATCGATTTTCCTACCTGGGTTGTCTTGGAACCACAATCCTCAGAACTCAGCCTCCTGAGTAAGCTAGAATTATGTATGCACCACCAATGCCAAGCCTAAGGAGTTTTTATATACTGGCTGGCAGCCCCTATAATAATTAGATATTTTGAAAAGTACACTTTATTAGTTAGGCCCTATGTCATTCTGATTGGTTATTAATCCCTAATCAGATTCCTTTTGTTTATCTCCCCAAGGTCACTGGAAGGTTATGGAAACTGGAAGGACCTGAGGAGGAGACTAGGCAAGATGCTTTGAAACAGTTGTCTTTTTTGTATCTGCTTTTTCCCTGGTAGGCTAAGATGCTGTTCTGGGATCCCAGGGCGCTAATTTACCCTCTCAAGATTCCACAGGTGGTGTGAGGAGGTATCCTGGGCATAGATCTTTGAGCTCTTGAGAAAGTGAATTAGGAAAGATAGTTGCTTTTAAGTGGTTCTCTCCCAATGATAAGAAGGCTGACATTGGAGTTTGACCCCAGAAAGGAAACCTACCACATGGTCCAGGCAGAAAAGCATTTATTGGAGAAGAGCACACTTCTGGCAAGTACAAGATAGAGACAGAAGATATGGAACCAACCCAAATGCCCCTCAGCTGATGATTGGATCAACAAGATATGGTCTTTATACACAATGGAATTCTATGCTGCCATCAGAAAGAACAACATTGCCCCATTTGTAAGGAAATGGAAAGACTTGGAAAAAATCATATTAAGTGAAGTAAGCCAGACCCAAAGAAACATAGGCTCAATGGTTTTCCTCATCTGTAATAATTAGTACACATCTAGAATTCTCCTATCAAAGGATTACAATAACTCAAACCCTAGCTACATAGGCCATATAGGATGAGGCCAAATTAATGAACCTCTAGGACATGGAAACAAGAGCTTAATTATGAGTGACTGTTATTCTTTATGTATTATGTTTTTCTCTCTTGTGTTGCTTTTTGGTTAATCTCATATTGTTACAGTATCCCACTTTGTTAGCTGGTATATTATAGATGTTTACTTGTTTATTTGAAATAGGAGGGGAAGATAACGGGAGGGGAGGAGTAGGAAAATGGGGACAAAAATATAAGAAGGGATATCAGTGTGTAAGAATTAATGTACCTTGTCTCTGGCAAATATGACTGTAACCCCTCTATACATTAAAATAAAAAATATAATAAAAAAGATAGAGGCAGGTGGAGACAGAGGGAAAGGAGAAAGAAAAAAGGAGGAAGAGAGAGTTGTTTTTAAGGAAGGGGCAAGTATTTTTGCATGAGACTGGCCTCAAACAGTAGTTATCTTATGGCCTCCCACATAGCTGTGAGCACAGACACTCTCCAACACATACTTATGATTGTGCTGGGATGGGGGGTCTCACCTTCTCAGGTCTGGCCTCTAAATGCAATCCTCCTGACTAAGTGAGATTGGCATACCTACAGCTCTTACAGACTTTTAAGAGATTACAATATTTGATAAGACACAATTTATGTGCAAAGCAAGAATACAGGAAGTAAATCCTCAACTATGAGGCACCATAATGGAAAAGTGATCCTAATCATCTCACCAATGATTCACAACAGATATTTCAAGGTAAAAAGAAAAGCTAAAATACACCAATGTGCAATAGGTCTTACAAAAGACTTAACTCTAAAAATGACACAGGGAGAAGTGTGCTAAATCTATTGTCTTTATTAGAAAAGAGAATAAAAACCTTCTAATAACACACCTTTGTACACATCTGTAAGCACACATATTCTACTGAAATAACCTTTACAGTTATAACTATTCCTTTAACACAGTCCTCTCATTTATGAATTCATTGTTGTGATGACAGTATATCTACAAAATTTTAGTTTGATTCTTCTATCCTTTAAAGTTGAAGGAATGGTAAATTTTTATTGCTTTGACAAACTTACTAAGGTGGAACTTTTCTTCAAAACATTTTCCTGTTATACTGTGACATGTTTCATGACTGAGAAACAAAGTTAGTTGCTCTTGTAGAAATAAGTGTCTGCTCCTCTATATGCCTGTGTGCCAGTGTTTAATTTTAGAAAAATGATATTTTTATCAAAATAGATCTCAGCATTTGTTGCCTTTCATTGATAGGGAAATTAAAATTTATCTTCAACTCAAGACACATTTTTGACATATTTGCCCTATTTCATTTTCTTTAATTTCTTTTGTTCTTTTCTGTTCCTTTCCGTGTAAACATGAATTATGATCTTGAATTACTATTTCAGATTCTGTATAATAGTTTTCTAGCTTTTTAATAACATTTATTAAAGTTTTGTAGCTTTTTGTTGTCAATGTTTGTTGTCAATGAGTCAATGTTTTGGCAATTATGAGTTTTTATTTATGACTTTGAATGCTTTAATGATATTATTTCTTTTATCAGACTTAGTTGGTTAATAAAAATTTTGATGGCTAATTATGTGATCTAACTCTCATAATCATTTCAGGTATCATATTGTACTTAATATTAGTCCCAAGTAGTACTTAAAATTTTATTTCCCCTCTGGGTAAATCTCTTTCAACTGAATATCCCTCTTGTTGTAGAATGTATTGATTCCATTTTCAGACCAAAGTTTGAGAATGGTGGATTTAATATAATGGATTCCATTCATTCATCTTTAATTGATGTCAGAGAAGTGTTCTCTTGGCTTCTAAGTTTCCTGAGAATTTTTTCAGCCTAAAATTTTGAAAGGTATGCACCTCAGAAGTAAATAGAAGGAATATGATGAGACATAATATTATTACTGATGAAAAACTATAATCCAGTGGTTTCAAGTATGTGAGAAGAGAATTGGCAGGCTAGATGGTTGCAGCCAAAACAATTTTTCATGATGGTATTTTTTTGTACATGTGTTGAAATCCATTGCAGGGAAGCTACCTCATGTGTGGTTGGGAAAAATAGCTTCTATTAAAGGGAACCTTTGTCTTCTATCAGTTTTAATCCAGCTGGGAAGACAGGAAAGAATTTATCCAAAGAAATGAATCATCTTTCCATATGGTAAACAGCATCTTTTCTCCTTAGCTAAAGTGTTTACTACTAATGTTCTAAAATTATTAAATGACTTGGGCCAGGAGTTTGGCCTAGTGGTAGAGTGCTTGCCTAGAATGCACAAAGACCTGGGTTCAATTCCTCAGTACCACATACATAGAAAAAGGCATAAGTGGTGCTGTGGCTCAAGTGGCAGAGTTCTAGCCTAAAGAAAGCCCAAGGACAGTGCTCAGGCCCTGAGCTCAAGCCCCAGTACTGGCACAAAAAAAATATTAAATGGCTCTAAATACTCTTCCATCCTTCCAGCAATCTAGCCACATTTCAAGACTTCCTTACTATCCATTAGTGAATATGGCAGCAGAAAGCCTCCAAGAATGAACCCAGAGTCCCCAGTCCTGCTGGGATTGCCCTGTGTGATTACTCTCCTTGAGTGAGAACAAGGTATACAACTTATCATTCTTAAGAGAATAAAGCACTCACATGACTTATGTTCTACTAGGTAACCAGTTTCTTTTGCTAGCAGACCTTGTCTGGTGATGTTTTCTCTTGCTGCCTTGGATGAAGCACACTGCCATCTGGTGAGGGCTACATGGAAAAGAACTGAAGGTGGCCTCCAGACAACAACTAGCAAGGACCTCAGGCCCTATACCTGAGAGACCACAAGGAAATGAATACTGCCAACAACGACTGAAGGCTGGAAAAAGATCCTTCCCAAACGGAGCCACAGATAAGACCCCAGGCCCAGATAAAACCTTCACTATAAGAAACCCACCCTTGGGTTCCTGTTCCACGGGATATGAGGTATTTTAAGACACTACATTTATAACAATTTATTTTTCAGCAATAGAAAAATACCAGAGTAAGTTTTCTTCTCTAATGACAGCATGAAGACTGGAAAACTATATACAAGAAGTATTTGTTTAGTTGGGATAGTTCTTCTTGGTTCAGTGTGGGTATGTTAATATTGGCTAGGAATTCATCCATTTCTTCTAGATTCTCAAATTTGTTGGAGTAATTATTTGAAAAGTATTCCCTCATGATATTCTGGATCTTGGTAATTTCTGTCGTGATATTACCATTTTCGTCTGTGATTTTGTTTATTTCGGTATGCTCTCTTCTTTTTTTGGTAAGATTTGCTAAGGGTTTGTCAATTTTGTTAACTCTTTCAAAGAACCAACTCCTTGTTTTGCTGATTCTTTCTATAGTTTTTTTTGGATTCCAAATCATTTAATTCTGCTTTGATTTTAATAATTTGCTTCCTTCTACTGTGATTAGGGTTGGTTTGTTGCTCTTTTTCCAGGAGCTTAAGGTGACACATTAACTTGTTGGTTTGCGATTTTTCCAACTTGTTGTAATAGGCACTCAGAGCTATGAATTTTCCTCTGAGTACTGCCTTTGCCGTGTCCCAAAGGAGCTGGTATTTTGTGGGCTCCTTATTGTTAAATTTCATAAACTGTTGGATTTCTGTTCTGATCTCTTCGATGACCCATTGGTGATTCAACAATGTGTTGTTCAATCTCCATGAGTTACAGGGTTTTCGTCGGTGGAGATGTGTGTTCAGTTCCAATTTGATGCCTTTGTGGTCTGAGAGCGTGCAGGGAATAATTTCAGTGTTTCTGAATCTGTCTAGGTTTGTTTTATGGCCTAAGATGTGGTCTCTTTTGGAAAATGTTTCATGTGCTACTGAAAAAAACGTATATTGTGTTGTTGCTGGGTGGAATATTCTGCAGATGTCTGTTAGATCTAGTTGGTCTATATAGTTGTTCAATTCTAAGGTTTCTCTGTTGAGTTACCTGATATATTGGATATATTTGTATTTGGTTATTTGAAATTGGATAGGGAAGGGGGGAAAACAAGATGAGGGGTGGGGTGGGGGGGAGTGTAATGGGGACCAAGACATGTGAAAGGGTATCAATGTATGTGAATTAATGCACCTTCTATCTGGCAAATACCATGTAACCCTTTTATTAATTACAATAAAAATATATAAAAAAAACAGTAGGTGGGCTAGCACAACAATGTTCATTGCAGCATTATTCACCATAGCAAAGATATGGAACCAACCTAGATGTCCCTCAGTTGATGAGTGGATCAACAAGTTGTGGTATTTGTACACAATGGAATTCTATGCTGTCAGAAAAAACGACATCGCCCCATTTGTTAGGAAATGGAAAGACTTAGAAAAAATCATATTAAGTGAAGTAAGCCAGACCCAAAGGAACATAGGCTCAATGGTTTCCCTCATTTGTCATAATCAGTAGAAACCTTGAGCTCTACTAGCAGAGATTTGTAATAAAGCAAAACCTTGATACATAAGGCCATATAGTATGAAGCTAATTGAAAGGACCTCCAGGATATTGAAACAAAAGCCATATAATGAATGATTGTTGTCCTTAATGTACTATGTTATCTCTCATCTCTTTTTCTGTCCCTTGGTTATATCATATTGTCACAGTATCTCACTTTGTTATCTGATATATTGGATATATTTGTATTTGGGTATTTGAAATTGGATAGGGAATGGGGGAAAACCAAGATGGGGGAGGTGTGGGAGCAGGTAATGGGGAGCAAGACATGTGAAAGGGTATCAATGTATGTGAATTAATGCACCTTCTATCTGGCAAATATCATGTAACCCTTTTATTAATTACAATAAAAATATTTTAAAAAAGAAGTATTTGTATATAACCATGGTGGTTGTAGAATATAATACAAAGAAGGTCAAGAAAATAAAAGAACTCCAAAGTAAACATATATTAGTAAAGTTTCCCCAAATCCTTCTCACCTGCATTTCACACAAAGGGTCTTTGGAAGATGTAGGGCCCAGAAGTAGAGCCTGAAAAGGGCATTGTCATTGGAGTATTCAAAGAGTACTGAGGAAGAGAAGTCTTAGAGCAGGAGAGGAGAAAGTGAAGAAGCTAAGGAAGATGTGGTGGAAACTTTCACCTGCCCCTTGGGAATGCACCTGAGAATTGATAGCATATTTTTTTCTCAAATAGGAAATTGTTCAGAAGCATATATAGTCAGTTAAAAGCACAGTTAGCAGATGACAGTGGTATCTTGGATATGATCTGTGATAACCATTTTCCTACTGTGACCATCTTTTCCCTCCCTCTAATTCTCTCAGGTTAGACTTGATGGTGGCACAGGCCTTTAATCTTGAGATAGAGGAGGCAGGAGGATTTCAATTTGGAAGCCAGCCCAGGAAAATTTAACAAGATTCTATCTCTCATAAACATAATAGAAACAAAAGTAAGGAGGTGTGGTTCAAGGGGTAGAGCATGTGGAGGCTCTGGTTCAATCCTCAGTGCCACAAACAACTATGGTCTTAGTCTGGAAATCATTTTTAACTGTTTTGTACATTCTAAATCATCTTATAATATTTGTGGCTCCAAGTGGCTTTTTATTTCTCTAATCATTAGTTCCTTTTGGTCACTCACTCGGTGAATGTATGAAAGCTTTCAAAAATGCTTCTACCCCACAATCACTCTCACTTGCTTCCAGGCTTATGAAAGCATGTTTAATTGTAAATAATTCAGGGAATTCACTTCCTTGTCAAGTGAAGTCTATAAGTTACACTAAGAATATAGTATCCACCTCTTATTCCTTCCTGCCCCCTCCCCAAAGTACAATTTGTTAAACAGATTCCCTGAGTTAAGGACTTGAGTTTCCCTGTACCCAGATGAGAAGACACTAACATGGATTGTGGGGTTGCCAGCCTTATTCCTAATTTATTCAGAGGCCTGTGTCTAAAACACGATGCCCTACAGCTGCAAGTCTTCTCCCAGTGCCACTGGGATGACTGGCAAGGTTTCTACTGTCACAGTGGTATTATCCAGAGCTACTCAGCCAGAGGAAAATTGCTTCCTGACGGAACCCTAAACCTTCTATTCTATTTTCCCTTAAGGCCTGAAGAATGCAGTCCTAAAAACTCACGCTAAGCCAGGCCTCTTCAAATATTATAGTCTGTGCTCATGTGAGAGTCACAAATTTTCAATTATACAGCCTCCTAGGATACATTTTAGAGGAAAACAGAACACAATTGTTTTTGCTCACTTGTTCACACTAACCATTTTGTTCCTAGCTCCATTACCTTTTGTTCATGCTTTATCCCGCTTATGCAAATAAGGAGCCCATTTTCAATCTCCACTGAAATAAGAATTAGAAATGTAGTCTCCATGTATGGGAAATATGTGCCTTTGGATTTTGCTTTAAAAATGATCATCTAGAGCAACTTGAGTCTTTTTGACAGTCAAGTTTCTAAAGACATTTTCACATCCATTGCTTCATTTGATTTCTAACCACAGCTTGCAAGGTAGACAAGTGTTACAACCTCCAATTTAAAGGCTAGAGCACAAAGATTACCTGAGTCTTAAAAATCACATTGCTCAGAACAAGCAGAACTGTCTCTCCTCAGATGCTGATTCTTTTCTTCCATACAGATTGTACACTGTCAGCAATAAGTAGACTCCATTTCTTCTTTGACCCCGAGGACATTAGCTTTATTATTATGATTATTTGCACTCAGGGATCCCATGAATGCACAACAGGATTTAGCAACACCCCATTTAATATCATTTAACACTGGTATTTCCTTCACATCCTCTAATGAGGATCCTGATTTAATTGCCGAATCTGGACATGTTATTTTACCAGTATGAGTGCAAGATCCTGTGGTGAGTCCCCTAACTAGCATATTACTTCAGTTCATTTGAATTTTATTTTACCACCCTTATGTGTTATTTCTACTGCATTTCAAAACAATCCTTAGCATGCATAATATCACTTAAATAACACAGTGCTACAAAGTAAGAGCCCCCTAAATATATTCCCAAGGTAATCTTTTATCTGTGGATCTCACTGCTGAAAATTCTGATCTGGAGACATGTTTAATAGTTTTCCAGTGATTACTGTAAAGGGAGTATTTTACTCCAAATGATGTCTGCTTATATTATTTCTTTGCCAAATTGCTCCTAGCAACCAGAAAAATCTGCTTGTACCTTTCCATCAGTATCCTCCCTGAAAAGGAGACGTTTTCTATTTGTGTACTGCATGGAAGTATTTGATTGTAGTTGATGATCTTTAAAGTTCAGCCAGGACAGACACATATCAAATGGTTCCCCACTAAGGACGCTATTATTTTTTTACTCCTTTGTTTGAAAGATTTCAACTGTCAAATGTCACATTGACTAAGGAGGGTTTTCTTTTCCCATTTTGTAGTAACAGCAAATGTATACAACTACAGGAAATGCATCAAGCAGGCGATGTGCTGGGCACTGTTTTAATGGTTAGTGTAAAGCTCTTTTACCCTAGCCAGAGGCCAGTGGCTCATGCTTGTAATCCTAGCTAATCAGGATGCTGAGATATAAGAATCCTAGTTCAAAGCCAGCCAGGGCAGGAAAGTCCATAAGACTTTTATCTCCAATGAACCACCAGTAAACCAGAAGTGGCACTGTGGCTCAAGTGGTAGAGTGCCAGCCTACCAGGGAAGGCTCAGGGAAAGGACCCCATGAACAACCAAAAAAATATTTTATCTTTTTATCCCTTAGTGATGGATATCACATCTTTTCTTTCCATGGGAGGCACACAGATTAAGAACCAGATAGCAAGTAAAAGAGAGATTTAAGTATAGGCAGCTTAGCCCCAGGGTCGGTTTAGTCTCCCCTTGGGCTGCTTTCCATTTGTAATGTCTAATTAGCTGAGACTGAATCAAGCATGTTTTCTTTTAATTTAAGAAATGTGGAACTTATAGAAGTCTGACTTCCCGTAATGAGCTAACATGTGATCTCAGAGAGATCACATGATTAAACTCCAAGTTTCTACATCACACTTTAATTCTTTGAGAAAAAAATAAATAATTCTCAAGTCTCCAATTCTTTAAGTAAAAGTAAGTATAAAATTTCTTCTGGGGTCAGAAGTAGTGGTTTATGCCTACAATTTGAGCTGGTTTTCAGATAGATATCAGAGGATCATGGTTCTTGATCAATCCCAGAAAAAAGTTAGTGAGACCTCCATCTTAGCCAACTAAGCTAGGAGTAATGATGTGACCCTAAAACCTAGCTATATAGAAAGCATGGGCATAGAAAGTAAAGTGGAATTTTTCATGGCGCTGATGCTCATCTGTATGGATACAACTGTTTCCTTAGAAGATACTGAGTCTACTGGAGGAAGGGAAAGCAAGTCCATTCTCATACAACCCCAGAGGTTAATGCCATCAGAGGTAATGCATTCTAGAAGAATGTAGAGGAAAAAAAAATCCCACTTTCCTGGAGTCGGTGGGAGAGGACAAGATTAGGATAATGTCATGGAAAGGATCATTCCTGAAATTAGTTTTAAAAGAACAGGGCGAAAAAAAAAAGAACAGGGCGCATAATGATGGAAGAAGCCAGATGTGTAAAGCAATGAAATTTAAAACACTTCAAAATGTACAAGAGATATGACATAGGGAGGCAGCGGGGTGAAAAGTTTGAATCATCTCCAGAACTCTGAAGTTGGGAATCAGGTGACTTGGCAAACACTACAAATTTCACCAGATCAATGTTTTGGGTGATCATTATGGCAGACACAAATTATTGACTACTCATGAAGAACAGAAGCATACTCAATTCTCTTTCTCAGTTGTACCTCAGGAAAAGCTATAAGTGGGAATAATGCAAACATACACCTAACTCTGGGCTTAGACTGCAAAAATCCTTAGAACATGAAAGAGCTACTTAAAGTTTGTTCTTGAAACAAGGCCTGTCTTATCTTCTCATTTCACATTAAAAGCTATTGTTCACTCCTATACACTTAGAGAAGTAAAGCTAGTTGCTCAGAAAGGACCCTAGAGACATTCTAGAGGCCTAAGGATTCCTAAACTAAGACTTTGCAGCTATCCTTTTGGAAAGACACGGAGCCAGGATTGTCCAGCACAGGAGACAGAAATGTTCCAATAATTGCTTCAATATTCTATTTTACTTTGTTTTTGCAAATGAGGAAGGATATGGTCGGCCAACTACCTCAATTCAGGCCTACTGAGAACATCACTCTATTATTATACTTCTAGAGAATTTTAAGGGAAAGTAGGAATGTGCATTGTCTTGAGTAATTATATTGGCATCCATGAGATTTTCAGTGAGGCACAGGTGGTAAGGAACACAGCTGTTGGCGGCTTAGCCAAAAGTGTACATGGTTTTTAAACAGGGTGCTGTATATAAATAGAACAAAATGATAGTTTTCCTCTATAACTAAGATAACTGATATAAAGCTCCTTTTTTGCTTTTTGGTATGAGCCATTGATGCTGTTAGATAGCTGTTGTTTCCATGTGCAAAAGGGAGATATTGGTAAATGTACCTTCATGATGTGTGTGTGTATGTGAATTTTGTGATTGAACTCACAAGCAAATTTAAAAACTGGAGCCATTGATGTGTTACATTTTATAGAGTGTCCATGTAAAAACAGAACAGATTATTTTCAAGGTACCCAGTTAGGCTGGGAACCCAGTTAGGGACAGCAAAAGTAAAGTTCTAATTTTGTGCCAACTTAAAACTAAATTGGACACAAATGTCTAGCAAGTTTGCAAACTTAACTCCTATTTCAACTTAGATACATAGAATTATGTAATTTCAACTAATTTATTGTTATCTAAAGCCCCTACCATAATGAAAATAGTCATGGGAATAATAACTATTATTTCTATATTAAAGCTTCAAGTGATTAATGTGATAAATAATCTTTAGGGAAAATTATTTTAGAATTTTTCATATACTATATGTTTGATATCTCAGGTAGTTCATCCTTCTCAGTATCTCTTCCCAAGGTGACATCAAGTAGAGAAGAGATGTAATATAAGTCTACTGTAGTTGGTGATAGTGACCAAAGAGGCTCCTGACCTAATACTTATCCCTGGGCTTGCACTGATTCCCATCTGCTTACCGGAACTTAACTTCTGCAGATGCTAGTATAACTCCTGGTTTCGATTGTTCACCTTGACCAGAGCCTGGTATTAAAACCTGAAGGACTTAGCCTCTTGTTGCCTTCATCTCCTCAAGCAATTCTATAGACCAAGCTGGACTCTGCTACAATGACACCTATTTCTTTCCCCTCATATACAAGCTCGTGACAGCCCCATGGTGTCAGTTTGACACCTACATTATACAGGCTTCTTCCCAGCACATTTTCCCAAGCCCCCACCTAACAACACTGTGCTTTTTTCCATTGAAGTAGGGATGATGAATCTAACTGATACCTTCTTGGCTATGTGATAGATGATAGGGTATTGGGTTTAACTGGTGCCATCTTGTCTTCATGGAGGAGGCAGGGAAGTCCCACCTCCCAGGGTATGGGAGTGCCCGAATTCCTAGAGGCAGGGATGGGAACTTAGACCGGAACTGCTAGTCTTGGGTCATGAATTCTCAAGCTCCCTGTTACCCTGCCCCTTGACCTGACCCTAATTATTCTCAAACCAGCTCAGGTGTGGGTATGCCATAGCATGAGTCCCATGTCTGCTCGTGTCCTGTCTCCTGGCTCTGCTCCCATCAAGATAGTATCCCTTTGCATTTCTTCATTGGGGTTGATCTGGTTCATTGATATTGTTTTTCTACTCTTTCTTTCCTCTCCTGTTCCCATGGCTCTATTTTCTTAACGTGTGAAGTATATTCAAGAGGCTGCAGGACTTTGTGAAAAGAGTCTACTGCAGTCACTGGCCTTCTAATAAAGACTCCTGATTCTACCACTCAAAATGTGGCTTCTCTGTTTTTTCACCATATAATACCATGTGTTATATTTGCCAATCTGAGACACCTCCCCAAGCCAGAGCTCTCGCCTAAAAACAGAAATCAAGGTATCTCTCTTGTCCTACTGATTATATTTTAAGCTATCATGGAAAGATTCTAAATAATGGCTACCTCAAAAGACAGCTATTCCAGAACTTAAGTCTTTACATGGTGTCCCTTCTCCCTTCGCAAAGCTAGAGGTCAGTCACACATTCATTCAGTTTCCTCAAATCACACATGACATGCACCAGTCTAGGCCTGGCATCTCAGAGATGAAAAGCAGACCAACCACTAGAGGGTTATATGTGAAATGGAGAAGAATGAAGCAGAGATGTAGTCATAACATAGAGACATGTGCTGTGATGGAGGGCACCAGGGATCACAGAGGAAGACATATAACTAGAATCCAAAAGCCAGGGGAAGGAGGCCTGGTGAACCAATTCCAGATCTGAGCTTTGAGAAAGAAAAAGAACAATCTGGGAAATGACAGCCAGACATGGCATGTGAAGAAGCAGCACTGTAGAAAGACAGAGAGGTAAAGAGAATGTGGCTCATTAAGGCAACTGCCAAGTCACTTGTATGACTGCTCTGCACATATTATACATTCATCTTTCCCTTTCTCTCCTGAGAGGCTTTGATTCTGGCTTGATTTCTCATAGCTGTGAGCAAAGGTTTAAATGCAAGAAGAAATGAACAGGGTCACATGAAATTAAAAAAAGAAAACCTTGTAAATGGATATCTTTTGGAGATGAAAGCAAAAACATGTTATCATATTCTTTAAAAGAATATGATTTTGTTTCTAAAAACTTCAGGCTGCCTTCTGGTTTCAAACAGCAGAGTAATTGGCTATTGTTGATTTCTTGTCTCTTTGTGTTCTATCAAGAGAATCTTTTGAAATATTCTCTACCAATTATAGTGTAGTAGAGAAGATAAATCACGTAAGAAAGTTCCAGCATTCATAAATGTCATAGTAATGAGGTACTCTACCTAAAGAACACATTGTTTAAACTATAAGGTAATTGGGCAAGAGAAGCACTGAATATTTTTGCTATGGTAGATTCTCTGTCTTTATTCCTACTTTATATAAGTTTTATATAAAATGTTTACATTCCACATTTATCTAGACCCTGTGGAGATGAATCAAATAAATAAAAGAGAATGATATCAGCACCTAGGAGTGGTCTCAATTAAGCACAATAAAATGTTCGGAGGATGATAAAGCAGTGAAAGTTTAATGTATTCCCAGGACAAAACCCCTAGGAAAATAATGCTCATTGGAATGATTTTCCCTGAAATGGATGAAGCTTACTTCCCAACTAAGATACAGAAATCTTTACATAGCTAATTAGAACTACTTGGATTACGTATTTGTTCACTTGTAGTTAGGGGAAAATATTTAGAAGGAAAGGAAACAAATTAAACAAGAAGTATATGAAATATTTTAATTATTCAAAGGAACCCCACCTGCTGTCAGGATATGTAAAACCAAAATGTCCTGCTGGTGTCTTATGTGAAAATATTGGTTCTCGCTCATTCTGATTACCATATTTACTCCCACAAGTATTTGCATGTCAATCTATTAGAGAAAAGGACTATTCCTTTTGCCCTCAACATAACAGTCTATGTTTGTTTGTTATTCAAACCAACAGACCTTCCAGCTAGTTCTCATATGTTTTGTATAAATAAGATTGCCTGTAGTTTCTTCAAGAGTTATCACCATGAGATGCCTCTTGCCAATCTTAGTTTGGTATGTCAAAATGGGTGAGAAGATGAAGACTAAACTGTTTTAGAAATTCTGAGAGTTCTACCCACAAAGCATCAGTGTGATTACCTGAATAGTATTACTGTAGAGGTCTCTCTCTCTCTCTCTCTCTCTCTCTCTCTCTCTCTCTCTCTCTCTCTCTCTCACACACACACACACACACACACACACACACACACACACACACACTAGCCTGCTTTTGAAAGTTTGATGAGGTGAGTTCCAAGAGATCATCTAACATGAAGGGCTTAAGAGTCTCTCTTTATGAAGCTTTAACCTCTTTAAAATAGGTATATGAGTCAGTGAGGAGCTTGGAAGAAGTAAAAGGATTTTAAGTCCAGAGCAGTATTGGAATCTGACATTGTTTTTATGACCTAGGCTGACAGTCTAAAACATAAGTTTCTAAAGAGATATACAGAACAAAAGAGCCAGTATCACTGCACTGTTTAAAACATTAGAAATAAAGGGTAGTATCTACAAACTGGTACACACCTCCACAGTTAATTGGTTTATGTGGAATTGAAAAACAATAAGGAAAATCAGAGGATATACTCATGCTTCTAGTTCCTTCTCAATGAGAAATCTGTAAGTCTCTAATCCATTCATTTGACTGTGGCATCAGAAACAATAGAAGAGTCAAGAAAAGTGGCTTCCCAAAAAAATAGAATGGAAGAAAGTCA
The DNA here is from genome assembly GCF_031878675.1 of Megascapheus bottae. Classification (NCBI taxonomy): domain Eukaryota; kingdom Metazoa; phylum Chordata; class Mammalia; order Rodentia; family Geomyidae; genus Megascapheus; species Megascapheus bottae. The sequence continues at coordinate 65,350,791 of NC_143511.1, read as the reverse complement.
TCCTCTTAATCAAGTGGTGCTGGCAGAACAGGTTAAGCATGTGCAGAAAACGAAAGTTGGATCCTTCTTTGTGATCCTGCACCAGGATTAACTCCAAATGAATCAAAGACCTCGAGGTAAAAGAGACACACTGAAAACTTTACAAGAAGGAATAGGAGATGCACTAGATCTCCTTGGTACATGTTGAAACTTTCTTAATAAGGACCAAGAAACAACAAATCAGAGACAGTTTGGATAAGTGGGACTGCATTAAACTGTATGGCAAAGGACATACATAGCAAACTAACTAGAAAGCGTACAGAGTGGGAGAAGATCTTCACTAACCATACAATGAACAAAGACCTCATATCTAAAATATATCAGCAGCTCAAAAAATTGAATTACTCCAAAACTAATCTCCGAAGACACAACCATACCATTAAAAGATGGACCAAAGACTTAAAGAGAGTTTTCTCTGAAGAAGAAATAAGAATGGTCTATAGACACATGAAGAAATGTTCGACATCTATGGCCATAAAAAATTGCAAATCAAAACAACTCTAAGATTCCACTTCACTCCAGTTAGAATGGCCAGGATCAAGAAAACTAATAACAACAGATGCTGGAGGGGATGTGGCCAGGAGGGATCACTACTACACTGTTGGTGGGAATGCAAACTAGTTCAACCACTATGGAAAGCAGTATGGCATAGAGCCATAGACATAGAGCTCCCCTATGACCCAGCAATTCCACTATTCGGCATTTACCCAATTGTCCAGAATCAAGGACATACTGAATGAACAATGTTCATTGCAGCACTATTTACCATAGCAAAGATATAGAACCAACCCAGATGTCCCTCAGTGGATGAGTGGATCAATAAGATGTGGTATTTGTACACAATGGAATTCTATGCTGCTGTCAGAAAGAACGGCATGGCCCCATTTGTAAGGAAACGGAAAGACTTAGAAAAAATCATATTAAGTGAAGTAAGCCAGACTCAAAGGAACTTAGGCTCAATGGTTTCCCTCATTTGTCATACTCAGTAGAAGCCTTGGGCTCTCCTAACAGAGATTTGCAATAGAACAAAACCTAGATATATAAGGCTGTCTAGTATGACGCTAAATGAAAGGAGCTCCAGGATATAGAAACAAAAGCCCTATAATGAGTGATTGTTGTCCTTAATGTACTATGTTATTTCTCATCTCTCTTTCTGTCCCTTGGTTATCTCAAATTTTTACAGTATTTTACCTTGTTATCTGATATATTGCATACATGCATATTTGGTTATTTGAAACAGGAGAGGGAAGGGGGAAAACAATATGAGGCATGGGGGGTGAGGGGAGGGTAATGGGGACCAAGACATGAGAAAGCATATCAAAGTTTGTGAAGTAATGCACCTGCTATCTGGTGGATATAATGTAACCCTTCTATTAATTACAGTAAAATATATTAAAAAAGAGAAGTGACTCCCTTTTGAGGTATCTGATATAATGTATCCTCAGCAAGAAGTTTCTCTTTCCGCTGTTGTCTCTGGTCATCAGGAACTTGGACCAAAGTCCTTTTGCATAGGCAATGATGAAGATGTACTCAAAAAGAATGAAGAAGTTGTTGCTTTCATATTTGACATTGTGTTAATCTTAGTGTCCAGAATTGGTACGACCCTACTTGTACTGAATTTACTTTTCTTGTTACCCTTAGTATTGTTTCCTGGAGGAAATAAGAAGGCATTTTGGTCAGAATGAAATAAGATCAAGATATTATGTGGATATCTATTATTCTTTACTAAGATGTATGGGCACTGTTTGTTACTGGAAAATGGAGGTGTTTGTTCCAGAGAGGAGAAACAAAAAGAAATGGCAATGGTACTAGTAAGTTCCTATCTGGTTTTGACCTATTATTGAGATTTGTTATTAGAGGGTGAATATATATACACACATATATAACCATATACATTTATATATAATGATTAAAGGCCAGATGGTAGCCAGTTTTAGATTTTTTTTGCCAGTCCTGGGACTAAACTCAGGGTCTGACCACTGTCCTTGGGCTTTCTCAAGGCTAGAACCCTACCCCTTAAGCCCCAGCACCACTTCTGTTTTTTTCTATGTATGTAGTACCGAATAATCAAACCCGGGTCTTCATGCATGATAGGTTAAGTGCTCTACCAGTAGGCCAAACTCCTGGCCCCCTTCATGAGATTTTTGTTAAGAGTGGCCAGCTATGTCCTTTGCCATTGTCATGCAGAATCTTTTAATTTTGATACAATCACATTTATCTAGTCTTTTTGATGTGTTGTGATTCAGGATATTTATGACCTCTCTTGGACCCTTACTATTTCCCCTACCCCTTCCTGTAATATTTGCATTGTTTCTGGCCTTACTTTGACAAGTTAGAAAGCCCACAGAATGGGAGATTTTTCACCAGCTGTATATCAAACAAGGGTCTAATATCTAAAATACAGTAAGAGCTAAAAAAATTAACCCCCCCAATAAATGCCCAAAGAAACAATAACTCAATCAATAGTATCCTTTAGAAAGACTAAGTCAAAGCCGAACAAAATAAATACCAGGAAAGGGATACTTGAAAGAGAGGAGAATAGAACAAAGGGGAATGGGGTAGAAGAATAAGAGGGAAAAAGGAGAGCAGGCAGGAAAGAATTCATTGTATATGTGCCAGAACTGAGAACTAATGGAATTGGTGGGACAAAGAGTGGGGGTTGAAGATGAAGAAGGGGTGACACAGATCAAGATACATTGTATGTGTAAGCTGGTGTGTTAAATTACCAAAAGAAAATTCTGATGAGGGAAGAAATGGGTTGGGAGGGGAAGGTGAGAATGTTGAAAGGATTGACATTAATCCACATGCACTGCATTCACAGCCTGATTCAATGAGTGGTAACCCCTTTGAACAACTACTTAGATAATAAAAATACATATTTTTTTAAATCAGGTGGGAAAAAAGAGAAGAGGGAGAAGAAGGAAACAAATGGTCAGGGCCAGTTTCATGTACTCAAGTGGGACTTTTTATGACTGGTAGAATTGCTTTGATAGTGCCAGTGACAGAGCAGAGTCATGTTCAAAGACAGATCTTCCTTCAGTGGACTGTGGAACATGCAAAAAAAAAATCCCTTGAGAACAGGAAATTTTAGTCAGTACTCTTTCTTAGGAAGGCTACTGAGGTTCTCAGGGGAGACAATGAAATATGCCATGTGTCTAAGCCAAATGAATTAGGCTGCAAACTAAAGGGAAGTGAGATCCAACATAAAGGAGGGCAGACAAAATGTCTGCTGGCTGGAGCTGAGCTTACCTGACACATGCAGACCCGGCTATGGATCCCTGTTGTAACAGCAATAACCCCAAGTCAGAAAAGAAAGTCTGCAGGTGAACTTTATGTTCTATTTCTGCTCGGTTACCTTATCCAGGGCGCTTGGAGGGTCCTCAGTACATATATTTGATATACATTGAGAATTTCTTTAGAAAAACTAGTTGCCACCAATGCATTCAGTGAGTCCTTGAACTACAATTTTGATCAGTAAAAGATTCATGACAAGTTCACAGACACGGGTGAAGAGGTGGTTTCTGTGTAGTAGGCAGATCCATTTCATTTGTGTAGCTCTTTAAAAACAGCTTCTGCTTTTCTACAGAAGTTGGAGAGAGCAAGGCTCTCTGCATTGGCAGATTTAGGGAGCCTGAGTTAGTGGTTCTACATGGGGTGTTTGGTTGGGGATGAGGGTCTGCTGTGTTTGGGAGACTGCCTCCTGCTTCTCAGCTGGGCCCCTGGGATCAGATGTAGGAAAGCAATGGCAGCCTCAGCGACTCCAGAATGAGGTTTTTCCTGCATATCTTTCAATAATCAAGTCACAGTGACTACGCCAAGCCTTCCTCATACCAGAATGCGTGCACACTCTGGTATTCCTCACCATGCTGCTTCCCAGAATAAGGTGCATGTTTAAAATGCAAATAGATTACCTCAAAGGAATAATGTATTAATCTATTACCAGCCATTAATATTACAACACAAATTAGCTTATCAGTCAGTCTCCAAACAGGCATTGCCTCAGGATATTGTACACAGGGCAGATTTCTTCATTTCTCCCCCATCTTAGGTTGTGATTTATTGTTCAAAACAGAAAAAAAATTGCAGCAGCAATAAAATAAAGGCTAGTTCTTTACCCCGTAGTCTAACTACACAAACTATGGTATTTATCTGGGTTCCCTTTCCACTCATTTCTAAACACAGAATCAGCTTCAACTACAGTGTTTTCACTATTGTTTTCTGTGTTGTAACAGCTGAGAAAAGTTGGTCTGTGCCCAGTGCTATCCCAGAAAAATTCTGATAGAAATTAAATCATATCATCTTTACAACAGCTTGGGAATAGGTGCTGCTTTTATCCTAATGAGGACCTTGATAAGGTCTGCAGAAGTTAAGTAACTTGTCGAAATTAGTTCAAGATTGCTTCAAACTTAAGCATTTAGCTCTAACATCAACCTCTTCACTTCTGAAATATTTCATCATGCTCAGAAGGAAATTGAGGGTTCATCAGTTAATTATCTTGTCTACAATTCTATAAGTTATTAGTTTTTATTTTAAAAAGGCTCTCAGGGCCTTGTCTCTGTAAGGTAATGACAATATTGATGATCATGGTCATGTCAATCCATTCATAGATTCATAAAAAGGTTGTGTTCAGTTGACAATTCTGAAAGTCAAGAGAACTGGCTAAATGTTTTTTTGGTTATTCATGGGGCTTGACCTCAGAGGCTAGGTGCCATTTCTGTGCTTTTCTCCATTTGTAAGAACATGAAAAGACTTGTATTAAGCAAAATAAGACAGACCCAAAGAAACAGTCTATGTTGTTTCTTTCATTTGTAATAACTACAATATATGTAGGATATTCTTAGCAGAGGATCACAATGGCTCAAAATACTTATGTGCATATACGTATGATCATATAAAATGATGCTTATCAAAACGAACTCCACGAAATGGAAATAATAGTTTTTTTTTTAATGGTCGGTTAGCAGTTGTTTCTTGTTTCTTTTTGTTTTCTCCTATTGACACTCTTTATAACTTTTGTACCCATTTTCTTGTATGTAAGTTCATCCCAATTGAGAGAGAGAAGGGGAATCACAGAAACAGTGAGACAAAGGATGAACCATTATAACTCACCACCTTACTTATGAAACTATAACCTCTGTACATCACCTTTACAGTAATTATTTTTTTGCCAGTCCTGGAGACTGAATGTAGGGCCTGAGCACTGTCCTTGGGCTTTTTCAAGGCTAGAGCCCTACCACTTGAGCCACAGCACCACTTATGGCTTTTTTCTATATACGTGGTGCCTAGCAATTGAACCCAGGTCTTTGTGCATGCTAGGCAAACACTGTACCACTAGGCCAAACCCCCAGCCAAACAGTAAATTTTTTTAAAGAGAGAATTGACTAATTTTTGCTGAGGTGCACATCATAAAACATGAATACAGGTCACAAATTCAGAACTTCTGTCTCCATTATCAGTACATTAAGCCATGTTCTTTTCATATCTGCCTCTATTGACAGCCAATTGTTTTTCAACACATTTCACAAGAAATACATGATTTTTAGTTTACTACTTTTTATGTTAGAGGAAATTTACAATGAGCCAGGAGTTTGGCCTAGAAGTAGAGTGCTTGCCTAGCATGCACAAAGAATACAGTTCGATTCTTCAGTACTACATACATAGAAAAAGCTGTAAGTGATGCTATGGATCAAGCCAAAGGGCTCTAACCTTGAGAAATCCAAAGGACAGTGCTCAGGCCCTGAGTTCAGGCCTCCGGACTGAAAAAATATTTCACAAGTAATTGCTCTTGCCAGGAGGTAGATTTCATAATTATTATTGCATTCAAAGTCCAAATAGCATCATTCAGTGATAAACCAAAATATTCTTTAAACATTCTGGCAGAATATTTTCTTTCCTCTTCTATTTTTCTGCTATTAGAATGTCAAATCACAATCACCTGTGCATCACCACTTTTCTTTGAAGAGTTTCTTCAGGAATGACTATGTACAGCATATCTTGTTTTCTTTGATTCCCCAACAGTGACACAGCCTTATTGAGGAAACAGGCAGCAGCAGTAGGTACTTCCTCAGAAGCCCTGATATGGGAGCTGCTAGAAGGGACTTGAATATTTTTTGCTCTTGGGATGTTTCAGTAGCACCTGACTAAACTCCTAATATGAGTCTGCAGTAACAAGTTAGACTTTTAATTCTTGGCTAGGCCTGCCCTTTAGAATATAAATTCCTTGACATTAGAAACTATGTCTTTGTTAGGTCTGTACCCAAATATTAATCAATGGTTTCATTTCTTGGAGTGAGAGTATGCCTTGTACTTTGTAGTCAGTTCAGTCAAACAACCACATTTCTTAAAGTGAAAGATTGATGATTAGGGAGAGTTTGTGTTCTTTGGATTACATTACAGAAGTAATTTGTTTATGGTAATTATCGTGTCTCATTCCATAACATTTTCGCTGGTGAAATATTGATTTTTTTTCAAAAAATGGGTAACAGAGCAACTTCACAAGGCTAATTATTTTAATTACTGTAATCTTATTACATGGTTTTGAAAGAATAAGAAATTTGCAAATGTTTATTACAAATTGTCATGAGGTTAGATTTGTGTTGTTTTATTTTTCCTTTCCTAGAAGCAATCTGGCCTACAAAGAAAAGAGTCATCATGTCTTCTGTCCAAACAAATTACTGTTGAAAAAAAAAACATTTGAAATTAAGCATCATCAGGATAAAGGTAAACACTTTTCTTATCCACAGCTATAGATTTTCATTATTTGACACAAAATAAGAACTGGGTTCTTGGAGGGTCATTTATGTTATTTGTCCCCTGAAGCAGTTTTAGTATTTAATAAGGAATTTTGTATTTGCCTATTTCACAACTACATTCAATTTCACAACCAAACCTGAGCTCTATCCAGCTGGAAATGAAGAAAAAGAGATACACACTGGCAACCTCTGAAGAGAAGAATAACATTGAATGTATATAATCAATTATGACACAAGTTATCAGCTATGAAAAATCACTAGCAGATCACTTTCTCAGTTCTTAAGAGTCCAGACTACACAGAACAAAGGTACATAGTATGTATACAGCGAGCTAAATGGAAAATTCTACCTCATAGAAAACCACAAATAATTTAAATGACTTGAAACTTGTTTTAGGAATCAAAGTCCATGGAAATGTTCTGCTTTCCTGGCAGCTTCAGACTAGTGTGGTTTTCACACCATAAAGCATCAAAATAGCTCAACGTTACTAGGGTGCGATCGTTTTCAGTTTATGTTGCCAGAACACAAGGGGTTGTGTGCAGATATTTCACAAGTGCTGCAGTAGAAAGAGGCCAAAGGCTTGGAAATCCCAGTGTTCTCTCTCTTTCAAGCAGAAGACAGAAACATATGTCTCTCTTACGGGCTGACTTTCCATCTGCTTTTGTTTGTTTGTTTGGTTTACAGAGAGAAATGGAAGGAGGCAGTTTTATTCATAAAACTCGTGCTATAATTTAAGGAAGGTGTAATCAGGAAGTTAGGTCATTTCCCTTGGCATTCTGAGCTCATTATAAACAAAACTTCTGTGCAGGTTTAGATGGCGGCATCAGTCTAGCAACCAAATAAGAACAGTCTAGAGAACAACAGGTACATATTTAGATAGTTAAGTCAGTCAATCAAGATACTAAGGAAGTTGAGCTCTGGTGGCTCATGACTGTAATCCTAGCTACTTCACAGGCTGAGATCTGAGTATCGTGGTGTGAAGCTAGTCTGGACAGGAGAGTCTATAAGACTTGTGTCTCCAATTAACCAACCCCAGGAGCTGTGGCTCAAAGTGGCAGAACACTAGCCTTGAACACAAAACATCAAGGACAACACCTGAGTTCAAAGCCCCAAGACTGACCCCCCCCAAAAGATACTAAGAAACACAGAAAACATCACATAGAATAGGGGAACTGAAGCAACTAAGGTGGTAAGGAAAGGGAAAAAAAAGAGTTCAGTCTGCTACAAGTTGACAGGGGGAAAAAATAGAAAGCACTCTTGCTTTAGGCTCTGGTTCAGATATTTAAAGTAGTACATGGTCCGTTTTTCACAACATTGATTTTGACTCAACTCAGCCCAGGTTTTTCATAGATCTTGTACAATTGAGATTATAAACTTCAAAAAGAAAAAAGAGGCTAAACCAGGATACAAGACTCAAAGGAGTGTGAAATGTATGGAGTATCCAAGAAACTGAGGTTTTTCTCTATCTGAATGTTCAATTTACAATTTCAACACAATAGTCCCTTAAAATTATTTTTCTTTAATATGCTGGAAAAGTATATGTTTTATTATCTTTAAATAGTTGAACAAAAGAACTGCCATTCAGCAAATCAGTTTATAAGTACAATGCATCCTAATTGATGTCACCCCTTTCCCTCCTAAGCCATCCCTTCTAATCCATCCCCTCCACTCAATTTTCTTAGCTTCACAGCACATTACTCTTTTGACAACTATTAAGAGGTTATATAATGTGCCAAGCTAGTCTAGGTCTGGTAAAATATGATGAATGGCTTTCTTGTCTTCATTAGACCTGAGATAATTTCAGAATCTTTAAGCACTTCTCTCACCCTTTCAGAGGTTCCTATGGTGCTTTCAATTTTTAATAGCATTAATCACATGCTCTTAGTATAGCTATTTTTACATACTTTGTTTCCAGCCCCAGACTGTAAACACATAAAGGTACAAGCTCCATCATGCTTCTTAGATCCAGTTGTAATGAACAGGTGTTTAGTATGTGTTGGTTAAATGAAAATGTTAAAAGCCCTAAAGATAAACATTTAATTTTTCATAAAGCATACCTTCAATAATGAATGTAGAGCAGGCAACGGGTGAACTTTCATCTCTACTTGCTATTATACTAGAACACAGAGTTATATACTGCCTTCCTTCAAACAAATATTATATATTTTATTCATTTACACCAGAAGCCAAGAATATGAGTAAAGACAAGTATTATGGACTCTGCTATAAATAACCAGCCTCTGACTGGCTAAGTCATATTCAATGTAATAAAAGGAATCCAGATCAAAACTGTTATTATAAAGCTTCACCCTTCAGCTTATTTTATCTCTTAAGTTTCTAGAATCTTATTATTAACCAATATATATTTTCAGCTTCTCTCTCCACTTTAATCTTCTAGGCTCATTATTCAAGAAGAGAAAAACCTCATATTATGTTCACACATGACTCTCATCTACTCAGATAATGTTTACTACCTCTCTAGATATTGTATGTTTATTCAAATACCTATTCATATTTGTATGTTGTAGCACACAGATCAAATGATTAATCAAGAGAACATTATTAATAAATAAAAATGCTAAGTCCCAAGTATAATGAAGTAATTAAGGAGCTATTGTGGAGAGTAAGAGAAACAGACTGTACTTTTAAGGGTAATTAGTCCCCATTATCAACTTCAAGAGCTGATCACTAAGCTGAAAAGGAGCTATCCATATGAAACACCAGAAAGAAACATACTACAAAGGAATAAAGGTCCTAAAATGGGCAAGATCTTGGGGAAAAAAATAAAACCCAGTGTTACTAGGTCAGCATGAATGATGAAAACTGATATTCCAGGAAGAAAATCCATTCCAGAAGAAAACCTAAGATAATGCAGAAGTATATTAAAGTACTGCTGTGCTATATACCTTAGACTGAATCCTGGAAACAGATATGAAAAGAGGTGCACTATAGGAGGGAATCTAGGGGTAAAACTTTCCACCTTTACGAATGAATTGGCGAAGGGAAAGGTCAATATGAGACCAAGTGGAATAATTTAGGAGGAAAAATTACATTAGTATTGTCTCCAATAAAGAAATTAGGAGTAGGTTTACACTGAAGTTTGGGGACTAAGTAGTCCCTACTAATGATATCAACATGGTGAGGATGATGGAGATATGGTAAAATCTATGAAAGGACAAAACTTATTGACCATATATTTTGGTTCAAGGAAGACAACCATGGCTATTACTGGAGTAGAGAGATCTAAATGGAGTAGCAGAGACACAGAATACATCCTAGAAGGTAGATACTATAAGAGCCTCTGGTCAGAGAAAGCAGACTAAAACCACTAAGACAATTGTTTCCATGGCAGAATTGTCTTGGGGATAAGGAGGTGTTTTTTTCCCATTGTTCTAAATGTTCAGTCTGGCTCCTAATTAAAACTGTGTCAGTCACTGACCATGGCTGACAGTGATCATTCTGTTTCTAAAATAATCATCAAGTATGGATGTAAGAGAATAGAATTGAATCCTTGAAATGACATTGACACTGGCTGGGCTGAAATTATAGAAGTAATTAAAAAGTAAAAGGGAATCTTTTGACTGAGGTGGTCTCTAAGCCTACTGCATTTGAATGCCTCCCACATCCTAGGAAGTCAAGCATTAGGAATCTGCCGTGGATCCATGCAGCCAGAGGTAACTTTGCCAGGTGTAATTATAGAAAGACTGGGGGCTTGTGACAAAGTAAAGGATGAGCCAATGCCTGGTAATCAGAGGTTCTGGAATGCAGAGCTAGCTGGCTGCTTCAAGCAGCAGCAGCAGCAGCAAATGTTACTTATGTTTGTTTCTATTTAAAAGAGAGAGAGAAATAAGCAGTAAAACTAAGAGATAAAACTATCCTGAAGAATTAGATGGAATTATGAACAATTGTTGATAAATTGTGTACTTAAAAAGCATGAATAACGGGGCTGGGAGTTTGGCCTAGTGGTTAAAGTGATTGCCTAGCATGCATGAAGACCCAGGTTCGATTCCTCGGTACCACGTACATAGAAAAAAGCCAGAAGTGGTGCTGAGGCTCAAGTGGTAGAGCTCTAGCCTTGAGAAAGTCCAAGGACAGTGCTCAGGCCCTGAGCTCAAGCCAAGGACTGGCAAAAAAAAAAAAAGCACAAATAAGTTAACTTTACACTACGCAGAGTGTTTTGGTTTTTTTTATGTGCACACAATATTCAGTACTGCTTTAATGTCCATGCTTCTGTTTCTGTTCACTTCCTCTGCTCACTGCCAGATTCCTATTATGGTTTAATGATTTACATTATTAACCTTTTTAAAAATGGCTTTTGAAATTCCTGTTTTGATGATGTCTATCATCAGTATAATGCTGGTATCTTTCACTGTTGATTTTTGGCTCATTAACACATGCTGGTGGGTCTTATTTTTTTATTGATTCATCTCTTTGACAGCGAGAGAGTATCTCTGAGTAATAAAATCAGAGAAGGACCTTAAGGAATATGTCTTCTAAGAGGTGCATATACCTTTTTGTTGACACTGCACAGAAAGGCAAGATGCCTGCCCAGGAGATTGTCACTCCTTACCTCATTTTCTCCCTCATCACTTTAGATGTTGTTTTGCCACCTAGCAATCAGTCCAAGACTCACTGAATATTCTTTTGCTACACAAATAATCTGATTTTTTTTCTTACTGAAATGTGTTGTAGGCTGTTCTTTATCTTTTGAAATTCAGATGTCTCAGCAGGATGTGTCTAACTATTGCCTTCATTTCATTAATGATGCCTGATTCTTACTGAGATCCTTCGTCCTGCCGACTCAACACTTTCTTAGCTTAAGAAATATTTCTATTGACACAACTTTGATTGCTGATGTTTGTCTTCTTTACTATTTGTTCAGATCTCTGTTCATTTATCTTGGTGCTGATTCTCCTTAATCTCTCATTTTTCATCTTCACTGTCATTATCTTCATATCATAATCCCTTCACCCTGTGTCGTCGCTAATGGGTACATCACATCACGGATCTCATTTTCTGTGGTGTCAGTTTTTATCATTATTATTCCTCATGAATACTTAAATTTTCCCACTGGCGCTTTTTAGCATTATCCTAATATTTCCCTTACCTTGCCTAGCGGTGTTCTCTTTGTCCTTTGCCTTACTTACTCTTTATTATTCTTTGCACTGCACTGTAGCGTTCATGTTTGAATCATTAAAATTTCAAAACAACCGAGTTGATTTACAACATGGACTTCAGTACATTATTATCATATTTGCCCCTGTATTGAAATGCTCCTCTGCTACGCCACAAAATTTGTGCAGAGACCTTATGGTCTTTGAAACTTTCCCTTCCACACATATTGATCTGGAAAACCAGCAGGCATACACATCTTCTATAGTTTTCTAGCACTTAACAGTCACTTAGCAAGTGTATCTTATGGACTGAGGAGTGGACCACTCTACTTATACATGGTCAGCTTAATAGGCAAATGGACACAGGTACCAATGCAATCAGTAAGAAAGGGAAAACCGGGAAATAAGACCAGAACTAGCCAAGCCCTCCACCCCTGCCAATAGCCAGTCTTTCTCGCTGACATCTTCAGGTTCCAGAATGACAAACACCATGTGTATTGCTTTTCCCCTAACCAACAATAAATTACTGGGTATTTTGAACTCTGGATAAATAAGAGGAACTAATAGGAAAGAATAGCATGAAAGAGCTTAGCAATTGCTGTCTCCAGCCATCTTGACATTATTAGAGTAAGATTTAATAACTTTGTGATAGATGCACTTGATGGGAAGAGATGAAAATTATTCTCCTTTGCCCTAAATCTAATGATACAAAAGCAACCAGAAATTTCTGCTAAGAATTCTTAAATCATCAGAAAAATATTCCTAGCTTCTGCATTTTGTGCTTATGAATGAATACAGCTTTGTGGCTAGAATAACACTGGAATGTATGACTGCCTATCTCATCAATCAAGAACTGTATGCCAAGAAGGAGAAACCACATTCAAGACTCCTTTCCTTTTAGTCTCCAATCTGTGATTGAACTGTTATTAATCTTATCGGAAAGATACGAAGAGCATGACTGAACTGTGAAAACTAATAGATGAAGTAGTCACATGTAAAAAGGTCTCTCATATGTAGGGATAACTCCTCTTTTCCACAATTGAGAAACTCAGACCCCAAGGCCTGCCTCCATGAACAGACATTATTTCTTCTCCCCTATCAACTGTTGTTTTGTATTCTTAACCCAGAGCCAATGATCCCCACTGGTTAGGTTTGGAAAGAGATGTGTGTGAGAATCCTGAAGGGTTTAAAGGTTTCTCATATTGGGTTTTCCTGTTGTGCTGATGGCACAGTGAGGTTCTTTGTGCCTTTTATCTCATTTCTAGAATGATATAATCACCAACAGACAATAATTTGGTTCAAGATAGATTTGTTCTTTAGTATGTAGCCTAGTTATATCTAACATACTCTAATCTAGTCCAAATGTAATGGCAGAAAAAAAAACCTTATATTTTTTTTTTGCCAGTCCTGGGCTTGAGCTCAGGGTCTGAGCACTGTCCCTGGATTTTCTCAAGGCTAGGGCTCTACCAGTTGAGCCACAGCATCACTTCTGGCTTTTTGCTACGTATGTGGTACCGAGGAATTGAACCCCGGTCTTCGTGCATGATAGGCAAGCACTCTACCACTAGGCCAAACTCCCAGCCCTATATTTTTATTTTCTTTACTCGGTTTATAGTTGTTCTTATTTAGCTCTTATTTTAAAAAGTACTACAGCTGGGCCGGGAGTTTGGCCTAGGGGTAGAGTGCTTGCATAGCATGCACGAAAGCCCAGGTTCGATTCCTCAGTACCACATACATAAAAAAAAGCTGGAAGTGGTGCTGTGGCTCAAGTGGCAGAGCTCTAGCCTTGAGAAAAGTCCAAAGACAGTGCTCAGGCCCTAAACTCAAGCCCCATGACTGGCAGATGAAATAACTATTTCTAGGTTTTGCTTGTTTATTAGCTTCTTATAGAAATCATTCTGGTTACCATTGACTTTACATATTTCTTCTGTAGTATTTAAATATTTTTCAGTTATATTTCATTATCTTTAAGTGGTTGCACAAAGGGGATACTTACAAACATTGCTACCCCTTCTTATGTTTTTGTCCCCATTTCCCTCCCCCCACCCCAAACATCAAATTTCTGTATCTATATTTATTCAAAATATCTTTTCTATATGATTCTGAGATACACTGAAAACAGGCAAGAATAAGATATAAAACAGGGTTCTAGTGATTCATTCCTATAATTCTAGCTACACAAGAGACTGAGATCTGAGGACTGAGGTTCAAAGTCAGCCCAAGGACAAAAGGCTATGCAATTCATCTACAGTTAACCACCAAAAAATCCAACATGGTTGTATGGCTCAAGTGGTAGAATGCTAGCATTGAACTTAAAGAGAGTACCCAGGCCTGAGTTCAAGACCCAGGACTGACCAAAAAATTACATAGAGCAAGATGTTGGTGGCTCATGCCTCTAGTTCCAGGAATAATGAGGTAGACAGTACATAAATGACAAGCTAGCACAGATTACAAGATGAGGCTTTCAAAATCATAATGATGACAATAGGAAGTAGTACTAACAACAATAACAATGGTGATGATCATATGGAAATCGTCCCAAGTAAACACTCATAGATGTAATTCTATTTTTGTGAATGACAAGATATTTGTTCTGCCTGATTATTTATTTAATCTTGAAGTGTCTTTGGATTCATGCATATGCACTGGGTTTTGTTAAAGAATCATTTCTTCAGACCTTGATTCCAAATGAAATACCAACTCCTGGCTCCACAAGCACTAGAAAGAACCTTCTTAGTTATACAAGGGTTGTGAGAGGCTTATGCTCTGTGCAGCACAGATCATACCTAGCAGACTATCTGACAAGCTTCTTTCTCTAAGGGTCATATTTACCAACCCCTCTCCAGTCGATCCAGAAATACTACTTGATTACTACAATTAATTACCATGACATTTTTCTTCTTCCTAAAACCAACTGATTTCCAAACCTCCTTCAGTTTTCCATCCCTCGCCATGGTTTATCACTTTATTGTAGTCCTGCTATATTGGCCACAGTTAAATTGCCATATATTTCACTTTGTACATCAGGTTTCCACTTACCTGAATAGAATCTGTGGATAGCAAAGTTGTTGAAGTTGTCACAATTACACTCCATCATGCTTAATACTCTTGTCAGTTGTAATACTTGTGTTAGCTATCAGTGTTGAAATGTTCTGCAAGTTTTTCTTCCTTTTGACTTTCTTTGGTCATTTACTATAGTGATTTAGAATGAAGTTAGCCTAAGGTAGGTATTTGGAGTAATAAAGCATTGTCCTGTAGAAGATTTACTAGTTCCCTACCTTGTTACTCCTGTTCTCATACCACGTTCTGAAATGCAATCATTTTACCTCAGAACAACTGTTCTTTCATTCCAGATGAAGTGGTCTTTTATAGTATTGGACAGATCTGCGTGAAAATTCCTTGAAGGCAGATCTGTAGACAAATACAATCCTAAAAATGTTCCTAAATATGTTTCTGAATAACCCATTTCTTTCAGGCTATGATATCGGTTCCTTTGAATTCTGCTTGTATGTTCATACCCTGTCCTTCATGAAATGATGAACATGGTATAGTAATTTGAGAGATGTTTCTAGGATTGAGCAGACATGTGCATGAACATATGCACACATACAGCATGCAACAATTTGGATACCTTCAATTCAATGGCAAATTTCCTTTTTCTTTGTCTTGAAACCCAGTCACTGGTAACTCTCTATATGTATACAGGAAAATAGAGATATGTCACTTGTAATCTTACTATTAAGGATCTAGTGGTCACCTTACAGAAGTAGAAGACACATCATAGAAGAAGTATGCCAGTAACAAACTGAATAATTTTTCATGAATAATTCTTTTTTAAAAATTTTATTATAATTAATAGAGGGGTTACAGTTATATTCACCAAATAGAAGGAGCATTACTTCACAAATTCTTTAAACTTTTCACTTTCTCCTTCTTAAAAAGAATGCAACCGAGTTGAGACTTTAATTTGTACTTATTTTAATCACCAATTAACTTAATCTCTCTTAGGATACATGTTATGATGATAGATTTTACCTTATCCCAACCTCAAATTAGCAATCTCAGTCTCAAATTCTATTTTTTATATTGATCAGGGGGCTTGAAATTAGGACCTGAGCACTGTCTCTGAGCTTTTGCTCCACCACTTTGAGCCACAGCGTCGCTTCTGGCTTTCTGATGGTTCCTTGCAGATAAGTATTTCACAGATTTCCCTGCCAAAGCTGACTTTTAACCAGGATCCTCAAATTTCTGTCTGTAAGTAGCTAGGATGACAAACATGAGCCACCACATCCTGGTTCAGATTAACAATCTGAGAAGTCAGTTCCCAGCTCCAGAGAACTGTGGGATATGATCTCCTTGTGAGTAAAAAGGCATAATGATAAGCATCAACTAATAACAATGATATATCCACATGATGTGTCTACCAGTCAGCAAAGATTTTCCCTCTGATCAGTCTGACTGGGCTCTGAATAGAGGGATCACAATATCCCATGCCTATCAAGAACCATCCACTGTGAAGGATAGGAAAAGAAAGCCCACATATCCAACATACACTAAGTATTTACTCTAGTGAATCTACTACATTTTCTATTTCAGTGTAAATATTCATCTTGTTACCTGATTTTGAATCCTAGGAAGAAGGATAATGTCAAATTCTTGCGTTCTATCCCCATCTCAGGTTACATCTCATTATAAGTTAAACCATTAATCTTGTGTCCTGTCCACATTCTCTATACTATTGCTTACTTTTACAAAAAATACCAACTAACGATACTAAAAACTTTAAAGTCAGGATTGTTGTAAATTCTGTTTTTGCTCATAAAGCTTTGAATAAAGAAATTTCTCAGCCGGGCACAGGGGCTCACACCTGTCATCCTAGCTACTCAGGAGGCTGAGATCTGAGGACCGTGGTTCAAAACCAGCTGGGGCACAAAAGGACCTGACACTCTTATCTCCAATTAACCTCTAGAAAACAGAAAGTGGGGCTTGACTCAAGGGTAGGACTGTAACCTTGAGCTGAAGAGCTCAGGGACAGTGCCCAGTTCAAGCCCCATGATCCACAAAAAAAGAAATTTCTTGATAGATATTTGGTACAATGTTCAATGACAGACTTCAAGCAGTGTGATACAAAACCATTTATTGTGGTACAATCATTCAAGAGTCTGGGTTTCAAATATTTTTATATTGTCATCTCATAATTTGGTAACATTATTATGTAAGTTCTGAGCCTCAAATTTCCTTTCTGAAATGATTCAATGTCATGAGCTGTCCTTTAGAATTCTTCGTTTTTTGCTTTAATGAAAATGGTTGACTGGAGGAAAGAAAAGGAACAAGGAACACTACAAAAATGATTCAGAGCTTATTTTACTCATAAGTATGATTTGCAAATACACTTGTTTACATTATATTCTATGAAGATGAAAGTGGTTATTTGGATTAATTTGCTGTGTTAATTGCAACAAATAAACTCAGTGTCCAATCACCTTTTATGTTGTGGAAGGCCTAATACTAAGATAAAAGGATAAAACAATAAAAAATTAAACAGAAATCTCATAGAATAGGGAGGAAAGTATAAATTTGATTCCTCCTTAACCACAGATGAAATGCAATTTAACATTGGATAACAATGCCTGAGGAGCAGTTGAGGATACAGGAAACCACTGTTAGATGGTGTAAACAGCTTTAGTAAATGCACTGATGGCAAATTGGAGAATGATTCAAAAAGAATAAAAAGTAAGAAATAAATAGCCTCATGGATAATTCTAAGGAAGACACGGCAGATTTTTAGGTCTGATTATAAAGGAAGGGACAAGAGACATCAATTACATCAGCTACCATTCAAATTCATTTCTTATTTAATTCATATGTGACTTTATATCATACCTTTGTGACAAGCAGAATAATGGCTGCCTAAAATGTGCATGTCCTAATCTCTAATACTTCACCTGAGAAACAAAGCTTTGTCAATGTGGCTACATTAAGCATCTCGACACGTGAAGATTATCCTGGATTATCCTTCTGTGTTCAGTGTTAGTGTAGGTATCTTTATAAGAGAGCCAGTCAGAGGGGAGATGTGATGGGACAGTGGAAAAGTTGGAGGATATTATGATCAACCATGTAAGTTGGACTATGAGATCACTAGCTTAAAAGTCCTAGAAGCTTCTAGATAATGAAAATCCTAAGGAAGAGATTTTCCTCATAACCTTTATGATAAAAATTTCTACATTGTCATGTTAGATCAGTGAAATTTGTTTCAGAGTTTGACCTCCAGAATTGTAAAACTCAAACCAGGCACCAGTGGCTCCTGCCTGTAATCCTAGTGACTCAAGGGGCTGAGATCTGAGGATTGCAGTTAGAAGCCAGCCCTGTCATGGAAGAAGGTGAGACTCTTCTCTCCAATGAACCACCAGAAAACTGGAAGTTGCACTGTAGCTCAGAGTGGTAGAGCACTAGCCTTGAGCTGAAGAGCTCAGGGACAGCACCCAGGCCTGGAGTTCAAGCCCCACAGAAGACAGAAAAAACCCCAAAAACCAAAAAACAAAAAAAAACAGAATTTTCATACACTGTGGCAATTTGTTAGAGTAGCATGAACAGGCAACCATAACTGGTTTTACCATCTTATTTTGAACTTTCTCACCTCCAACTTAATTCATTTATAGCAACAAGTCAACTATTTCAAATGTTTTTATCCCAGCCCTTTTAATCCAGAATGTTTAGGTTTCTCCCATTCTCAACTGAAAAAAAAAATCTATCTTGAGCTGAAAATAGTAATTCTTCACACTGCTTCTATCCACTTTCATGAATTTAGCATCAATACCAACTATCCAGATCTTTATTACAAATAGACTAGGTCTTTGCCCAACTCATAATAATTGCTTCTATTTGTCCTTAAGAAATACTATCTGCAATAATCTGTGTATAATAAAATTCAATCACCTTAGATTATTTATTTTACTATTTAATAAACAATAAATGGACAGATTTTCATGCATAAAATATGTAACTAAAGATTGCCTAAAGAAGCCAGGTGAAGTGGCTCATGCCTGTAATCCTAGCTACTAGGGAGGCTGAGATCTGAGGATCTCAGTTCAAGGACAACCTGGGCACCAAAGTGTGTGAGACTCTTATCTCCAGTTAACCACCAGAAAACCAGAAATGTCGTTGTGAGTTCAAGTCCCCACTACAAAAAAAAAAGAATGCCCCAAGATAATGAAAAAATTTAAGACAGGGAAAGCAGAATATTTTTTACAAGATGAGTACCCAATAGATATATAAAGTTGTAAATTAGATTAGTAAGTATTAAAAATTGAAGTTGAGGGTCGGGAGTTTGGCTAGTGGTAGAGTGCTTCCCTAACATGCATGAAGACCTAGGTTTGATTCCTCAGTATCACATGCATAGAAAAATCCAGAAGTGGTGTTGTGGCTCAAGTGGTAGAGCTCTGGCTTTGAGAAAGTCCAAGGACAGTCCTCAGGCCCTGAGCTCAAGCCCAGGACTGGCAAAAAAAAAATTGTAGTTGACCTTTAGTGTCTCATTAGTAATAATCTTGCTGTTTTGGAAGTTGAGATGCGGGGGATTGTTGTTCCAAACCAGAAGGGTTGCAAGACCCGTCCTGAGCAAGAAAAGCTAGATAAAGCAGAGAGCTGCTTTCAGGCTAGCAATAATAGAAAATGTATTTATACGCCTATTTAGAAGGATTGAATGACAGATCCTTATATATCACCCTACACCAGAGTCAATGGCAAATGGATCTAACCCTTTCTAGATAAAAAGTGAAATTATCACAAAAAGTACAAGAGCACAAAGGACTGGGAGTATGGCTCAAGAGGTGGAGTTCATTCTTTCGAAGCAAAAGAATCTGAATATAACCCCAGAATCACCCCCCCAACACACACACACATTGTTTCTGATAAAACCTGAACACTCAATGCCCTCACTAAGCTTCTTTATCCCTTTCTGCTGGAATCATTCAGTCTTCAACATACAGGCTTTGCAGAGTTTTGTTGTGCTTTGTTTTGTTTGGGGATTTTGCTTTTGTTTGCATTCTTGCTTTTGTCACTTTGTACTGGCAGTCTTCATATGTGTGTGTTGCTTGCTCAGCCAGGTAGCATTCTACTGCTTGAACTATTCATGAAACCCAACTTTTTGCTGGTTATTTTGGGAACCAGATCATATAAACTTTTCCATCTGGACAGGTTTTGAACCTCAGCCCCTGAGTGCCTTGAAAGAAAGGCATGAAACATTGGCACCTGACTACAGGATTTCTTGCTGGAAAATTAGCAATGTTTTGGATGCAATGTCAAAAATCTCTCCGATATCCCACTCACCCTTGGACTTTTGTCTTTATCAAGAGCTTCTGTATTAATCATTCACTGTCAAGTTACTTGCTAGAGTTTATGACCCACTCATGAACAATTATCATTGATGTTTACTCTCAAGCACCTACATGCCAATTCAAAATGATGCGTGAACTCACCATACCTTTCTGTCTTTTGCAGTGGAGTTACCTTATCATCCTCAGAGCTGGTTCCAGAGCTATATCCACATCACCAGCCCTGATTCCTTTTCTCCCCTCCTTTTTCCAATTGCATGTTACAAAGGACATATGTCATAAAGAAAGGCTGCCCTAATGTTGCCTAACCTTTGAGAAAGAAAAACAGTATCCAACATTTCTTTTTACCAAATGCAGCATCATGCCCAGGTGTTGGAAAATGTGGATTTTTCATAATATAGTTCAGAGATATATTATTATATTTCTTAATATCTTAATGTACTTATGTATGTATATTTCTTAATATATTTTAAAAAAGAAAAGTCAGGCAAGCTCCAGATGCCCACTGATTTTTATTTTTTGGTACACACAAGGAAAAATAACAAAGACTCAAATCTCCCTTTTTAAATATATATCCACTGAGGAACAGATGGAAAAACCTCAGTACAACAAATATTTCAGTCTATGATGTAGGACCGACAGACTGTTCAATATTGGTAAACTCAAAGGGCCTTTTATGACCTAATAGTAAGGATCCCTCCCTGTCCTGCTCCCATAGATAAAGACCCCTCGCCAAATAACCCGCCTTATCAAAGGCACCAGGCACAATTCCTGCTCATTCCCCAGTACTGAGTTTCCATTTCCTGCCAGAATGCAGAATTATTCAAAGGAACCAATTAAACAATACCGTAGGAAACCTAGGCACATCCACTCCATTAATACCACAGAGCCTGCCTCTAACAGCCTCTGGTTGTTCACCCTCTGTCCAAGTCCTACCTCGGAGTGACTCTACACAATATGCAATGCCCGCCTCTCCTGGTTACAAGTGTAATCTATAGGATGATATTGATTTCATTTTTGCAATCTGGAGTTGTGTGCTCAGCCAGCTCTACAATCCTGCATCTCTCATCCCAACACAGTGAACAGGAACTAATTAAGTCGTACCAGTCAAGGGGCTTCTTGAAAATTGCTGGCATGAATTTGTTTATTTAAATCACTTTTTCTTAGTCTCGGGGCCTTTGGAGAATGGAATTTCTTCTTATAAGTCTTCAATTAGATGTGGCTAGAGTGATAAGTCTGAGTTAACTGAATACTCAATTCTACTCTCAGGTTTTCTCAAGTATATTGAACATATCTCTATTTAGAACTGTGGATGTGTGTTTCCTTCCCTAAATACATGCAAAGCAGACTGACAAATAATGTCAATAGTGCTATTAAAAGCCAAGTCCATGCCAAGGCTTTCTGTGAAGGAAGGACCAAAGTGTGCAGATATTTAAGAACATAAATGAAAGCAAGCTGTTTCTGGCACATGTTTTCAGATGTCCAAAAGCCAGAATCTTAATAATTACACACAAGGGATTGAATGAACATTCCATCTTTTTATTTATTTCCATCTGCTTACTTCTTTTCTTGCAATGATTTTCACTAGTCTTAAGAACACAGATTAATGGATTATAATACAAGTTATCCTCAATACTCCAACACCTAGTCTTCAGTTATTCTCTTGATAATAGCCTAGAACTTAGTTATCTTGCCTGAAGATTATATTTTATAGCCTCCCTTTCTCTCCAGTCTTACATCTGACTGTACAGATAAATACTTTTTTAAAAACACTGTAAAACTGTTTTGCATTGGGTTCCATGAAGCGTTCTTAAAGAAAATTGCCTGTCATATGTCTGTTTTCCTCCTTTTCGGTGGCCAAAATATAATATGAGGGCTAAAGTTTGGAACAGCTATTTTGAACCACAGATGAAATGCCAAGTATGACAGAACACCAAATGAGAAGGGATCTAGAAAGCTAATAACTATTGCGACTGGCTTTCCATGACCTGCCTATCTCAGAGCCTCTTCCTTAACAAGAAAAATAACATTACTTTTCTGACTTTTGCCTCTCCTATGAAATTTTTCTACTTCTCTTTCATTCAAATACACAATGTGGCAGAAAGAAGGATTTGAAACTTCATTCTTAATTTTGATAAATAGATGTATTTGTCAGATTCAAGCAAAGGCATCAGTCTTTTGTTATCTATTTCTTCCTCAGTAGGATCATGAATACTTCCCATGGCTGTCATAACTTTTGGATTTTGTTGCATATTTCTATTCATTCTCAGGTAGCTAAGATAACCCTATAAAAACTGTGAAGAATCATTGAAGCAACAGTAGAAGAGTCCACTTACAACTCTGAGAGGGATAGACAGAGATTGTCAGATAAGGAATGAGTTAGGATTCCAATCAGATAAACATGAGACGTAAGAGGAAGCCACATATCAGAAATCCAATAGGTCTTGTAAATTGAGAACCCTAAAACACAAATTCTAAGTCAGGAGAAAGAGCCTGAAAAGGGTAAGTCCATGATTTTAGTCAAGGCTGAAGAGATCAACAGAATCTTGAATATCAAGGCAGGTTTAGAATCCAACCACTCAGAGATTCTGAAGCAACAGCATTCATGAGTTGGAACAATAAAGAAGTAGAAAGCCTAAAGTCCTGTGTGATTTTTCTCTGTTCCCTTTTTTTTAAACTCCAACTGGGAATGGATGTCCCTGAGACCATAGGTTTGTAATCACAGACAATGAATATAGACCAAAAAGTGTACCACGTACCTGACTGGAGTAGAGCCAGAGGTGTGAAGAGTACCGGAAGCTCTTAAATACTGGAAGTACACAGTAGGCAACTCAATCCTCTGATTATTAATCTCTTCTGGTCTCTGCATTTCCTATATTTCTACTATATAAAAGACTTGGGGAAATCTTTTATCTAAGTTTGTCAGATAGCAGCTAAACTTCTCATTATCTTTCAGAAAGGCTAATTCAATAGAACAAACTCTCTTCTATTGTTGCAAAAATGAAAATAATCTAACCTGTGAAACCTTCTCAGCATCCACTTGAATAATAGAAGTTGTTAATGAGAAGCATACTGTGCTCAGGACTTTCACTTTAGGGATTTAAAAACTAAAACTAAGCAGTGACCTTGAGTGGGTCATTTAACATTCTTAGGTATTAGAAAAATTCGTTGTGAAATCAAGAGGATAGATTGCTCTCACCAAGAATATTTCATGACATTGTAATGAGGGTCAAATTGGGTAAAATACAACAAAGCACTCAAGAACTATCAATGACAGATCTGAATACAGTGGTACACGCCTATAAAAACAGCACTCTGGAGGCTGAAAAAGGGCTGTGAGTTCAAGGCTGGCCTACATTCTGAAGAAAGACTATATATCAAAAAGAATAAAAGTGTAAGAATAATGGTACCCAACTGTACCATCTCAGCATTAGTGAGGCTGGCAGGGTCATTGGTTTGAAGCCAGCTTGGGTTTATTTTATAGTGAGTTGCAGGCCGGTTTATTTATGGGACATAATAAGATTTTCAAAAACTCTATTAATAACAATATTAATAATATATGCCTTTGGCCAGCATTTTATTTTATGCTTACTTGAGTAATTGCAAGCAAATGCATTTAATAACACAAAGAAAGCCAAACCATAGATTAAGAAATTTAAGAAGCTAGAATGATTATATAATTTTCAAAATAACATATAACCAGAAATTTTCACTTTCCTCATGTCACATACATACAATTACTTCTTTTGAATTGAACAAAGCATTAAAGGGATGAGATGCCAATTCATATTGCTAAGCAGATAAGATGGTTGATTCTGCTTTTGACAAGCAAAGTCCTAAGGATTATATGCATATATAAGAAGTAAAGCAAGGAAAAACAATCTATAATTCTTGGCTAATCCTCTATTCCGCACTCTAAACTGTTATTAACCCTTTAGAGAGACTGTTCCCCTTATCCAAGTAATTGTGAGATGCTTAAAGTCAAAATAGGTCAAAAGACTCTACTGATTTCCACATCAATGATCATATCCAAGTACATGAGCTCTTGTTTCCATTTATTGGACTTTATTTCAATAAACATCATTTTATATGAGCATATGCACATAGCTATTGAGTCTTTGGGATCCTCTGCTAAGAATATCTTCCTTTTGTCTCACTAGGTCAATGTGTAGAGTCCAGCTTATTTTATCATGTTCAGTGTAACTTTTTATCTTTTACCATCCAGAGTGTTTACTTATAGATCTATAAGCACATTCTGGTTACCGCAAATAAAAGAGGTTTTTGGTTAGCTTGCTTTTGAGTTTTCTATTATTGTTTATTATACTTATTTTTATTATAAAGGTGCTATATAGAGGGATTACAGTTGCTCAAGTCAGCTAATGAGTACATTTTTGAACAGTGTTATCCCCACCCTCATTTTTTCTGTTTTTCCCTCCCAAATCCCTTCCTTCCAAAATTCAGTCTTTATAACTTAATTTCTCTGATTCAAAATTTTCCAAAAAATAAAATCTATAGGTTTACCATGAATCAATGATTTAATTTTTTTAAGGGGGTCAACAATGCAGCCATAATCTCTTTGCCTCTAAGGGGCTTTCACTATTCTTTGAAGGCATTTCCATAGGTTGGGAAAAAATGTGGTTTTGCTACATTTCTGTCCTAGGCCATCTGCCACCTAAAGTAACTCAATTACTCAGAGACTAAACTCCATTTTCTGTGACACCATAATGTGGCAGCTACTCTGAAGAGCTCTCCTTGTTCTGTAATCTCCAGAGGATTAATTTGGCATTACAGATACATGTCAGATACAGTGGTGCAATCTCTTGAATAGGAAAAATAAATTCTGAAAAATTATATTCCCTATGCCAATTTCCATAAGAATCATTATGAAGTCTACATTGAGTCTATAAAAATGATCAGACATTATTTTAATGTTAATTTCCTGTCTGCCTGCTATGGGAAAAGAAATTATGTTTCTGGAGAAAAAACATGGGGAAAACTAAAACTTGTTTCTTGAGATCTGTCAGTTCTAGTTCAGCTGTGCTTTGGCCAAGGGTTTTGTATTGCCTAATAGAACCACACAAATGTCTGGAATGAGTTTTCCAAGTTTTCTAACCTGTCTTCTCTATCCAAAGAGAATTTTTATCCAATTTGATTCTTGCCTTCATGAGAAAAAAGCCAATTTTTTCTTTCCAATTCACCAAGGTCTACTCTTTAAACAGCTTCCAGAACAGAATCCACACTCAAAAAAAGAGCCGTGGATATGATTAACCCCTCTTCAGTGGCAAGAGCAAAGAGGAAAAGAGCCACCCAGATGGTTGTACTGGAACTACTTTCTCTCTTCTGGATCTACCTAGGGATGGATTTCTGGTCTGCTGAATATTAACTGGACTCCTTTCAAGGCATTAAGTATAATTAGCTATTAATAGTTATCTTTAAATGACTTCGCCGAGTGGCTATCAAGACACCATCTGGAAAACTCTTCATATGCACTGGGGAAACCCTGAAATCTCATCCACAAATGTGTGTGTGTGTGAGTGTGTGTGTGTGTGTGTGTGTGTGTGTGTGTGTGACTTACAGACATTTACAACACTTGTCAAAAACCTTTGTATCCTCTGGGATACTTGTCAGGGATGGTTCAAATTAAAGACAGAAACATTCTTTTTTGTGAGTCAGAATTCAACTTTGTGATACTTGTACTTCTTTAACACATGCATGTGTGAGTAAAGGTGAAAACTAATGTGACTTCTTATATTTTAAACATCATTGAGATCATCTGGAAATCTATCTGGTTGCAAACCAAAGTAAACATCACAGATTATCTAAAGACAAAAAGGAACTGAAGTGAAGTGAATGATTTTTGCATGAGTAGAACAGGCTTTGAAAACTTGACAGGTGCCAAGCAAACTCTGGAGGTCTATGCAGAAGATAACCCGGGGATATCTCACAATTCTAACAGTCATTGTACTATACTATTGTATTCTGATTCCTACAGAAGAGTCCTTGTGGGCCACATACACCAGTTTCACCCTCTGATATTGCTGGAATGCAGGGAGAGGGACATGTCTTTTTGAGATTTCACAAAAGAAGATAGCCATTGCCTTCAAACTGGACTTGTTCAAATTAAGATGAGGATGCTACTGTAAAACAGATTTGAAACTCACCATTCCCAAAATGGTAAATACTAGGTACTGATTTAATTGTAAACCAAGTCATTTAAGTGTGTCCTTTCCAGAGTTTATGTGTCATAAAAATTATCTCCAAGTCCATCTGCTGAGGTGAGGTCTTTGGGAATTGATTAAGCTTAGATGGCATTGCAGGCTACAGCCGGCATGGCTTCATAAGAAAAGAAAGTATTACGGTGCTATGATTCTTCACTCTTTTCTTGTAATGCCTTATGCATGTTATAGCACAGCAGGAATGCTCTCAGAAGATGCAAAGCCTACCTATTAGACTGGCCAGCATCTAGAACTTTGGGAAATAATTTATTTTTTCCACAAATTACCCAGTCTGTAATACCCTACTGTAGAAGCAGAAATGGATTAAAATGTTCTGTGACTGCTGTGGTTAAAGTCACAGTCCAGTAATATTTAGAAAAATGTTCTTGATTGACCAATATGATTTTCACATTGTGTTAGGAGTATGTTATAGGAAAGTCTTGGGAATTTTAGATGTGATGATACAGATCTTACCTTTACAGACCAATATTACAGAAAGGGGACATCCTGTTAGCCAGGAACAGGTGGTTCATGTCTGTAATCCTAGATACTCAGGAGGCTGAGATCTGAAGATCGTGGTTCAAAGTCATCCCAGACATGAAAGTCTGTGTGACTCTCATCTCCAACTAACAACTAGAAAATGAAAAGCGGTGCTGTGGCACAAGTGGTAGAGCACTGTCCTTGAAAACTGGAAAAACTGGAAAACTGAAGGCAGAGCCTGGACTGAGTTCAAGCCCCACAACTGACAAAAACAATAAAGTATTCTCTCTTCCAAGAGACATCACTGTTCTCAATAGGCATTTATAACATTTAATTTCATCATATAAAAGTAGTTGCGTGTCATTGCATAAGGTTTGGGTATACGTATATACATACATGTATATATTATATATATATGCATGTAGCTAGACGGTATGCATATACACATATAGGTATACACCCAGTAGTACTCAGCATTGTCTCTACTTAAAATCTAAGTGAGGAAATAATATATGTCTATTCAAAAATATTAGGCAACAGGGTAATATATTTCTTGATAAAGTGAATAAAATTCTTTATTTATTGATACCTATTTAACTGTACTTCTATGTTCAGTTCCTAGCTAGTCTTCTGGACATGAAAAAAGCCAATTTTATTCTGTTTTTCCCATCTGCTACACAATAACTTGCCAAAAGGTTTCCTTTTTCCTAAATCTAACCTAAGTCTCATGAGATCTTACTAGATCTCTCTGCCCCCCTTTCAGTTTGTTAATTCTACCTCATCCTTCAGGTTTTAACTCATTCTTGGCTCTTGAAGTTCAGAACAAGTTAACAGATGACCCTGCTTTATCATCCAAGTTATTTCTTTCATTTGGTATTCAAAACAGATTGTCAACATTTATGGATTAAAAGTGTACATCTGCAGAGTATTTCAGCTTACTGTTGCGGACTATATATACTTTTTGGGTGCCTATAGACTTTTCCAAAGCATATCATATTTTAGTCTATAAAACAGTTTTTAACAAATACAAAAATTAGAATACAACAGTTTATATTTAATAAAGTAAGAATTTAATAGCAAGCGAAATACATAGATATTAAGCAAGGCAACTTCTCTTTGACTTTTTATTTTGTTTGGTTTGGGGGATACTAAAGCTTGAACTCAGGTCTCATACTTGTTTTTTCTTTTTCATTCTTTCTTATTTTTTTTTTTGGTGGGTCATGGAGCTTGAACTCTGGACCTGGTAGCTGTCCCTGAGTTCTTCAGCTCAAGGTTACCACCCTATCCCTAACCACAGTCCCACTTCCCCTTTGCTAGTGATTAATTGGAAAAAAAAATGTCTCAGTTCTTCAGTGCCTGGGCTGGCTTTAAACTGCTATCCTCAGATCTTAACCTCCTGAGGAGCTAGGATTACAGGTGTGAGCCACCAGTACCAGGCTTAAATGATACACTTTTAAGAAATCAGATTATTGAAGAAACAAGGGAGAAAAATTTTAAATCTTAGGATCAATTGAAAATATAAACACAATGACTAGAATGTTTGTAACAAACAGATACAAAGTTTATATCTGTATGAGCCTAGATTGAAAAAAAATCAGAGATTAAAAAGAATAAAACTTACTGATATACCACCATGTGGCATAAAACAAGAGATAAAACAAGAAAGGCCAAAGCCAAAATCAGTACATGAAAAGAAATAATAAGTAATAATGAATAATTAGTAAAGAAATAGCCAATAAAACAATACAAATATCAACCAAAGAATCAGTTCATTGAAAAGATAAAAAATATTGATAAATCCTTATCCTGACTAAAGCCAAGAAACAAAGGACAAAATATTAAAATTAGAGATGAGAAAGTGATTATCAAAAAGTAACAAAGATATCAAAAGAATCAGAGTATTGCTATGTACGTTTACACACTATCAAACTGGAAAGACATGGATAAATTTCTAGGTACTAAAATTGAACCAACAGGTTATAACTTAACAGATATATAATAAACAATGATACTGAAGCAGAAATAATCTCTCATCAAAGAAATACTATGGACCAGATGTATTTTCTGGCGAATTCTACTAAACCTTTAAAAATAAACTAAAACCATGGCTTCTTCAACTATTTTTCTTTGATACCACAACCAGACAAGAACATAAAAGATCAAAATTATATACCCATGTTTTTGACTAGTATCAATGCAAAAATTCTCAATAAAATACTTGCCTACCAAAGGATCATACACGAGGAATACAATTGCGGCTTAATATATGCAAATGAATTAATGTGATACAGCTTACAAGTAAAATTAAGGACAAAATATCGCATGCTGAAAATACCCTTTGTCAAAGTAAGACATAACTTCATGATCTGAAGAAAATAGGAAAAGAAGAAACTTGTACACACTATGAAATGCAATGCAATTAATGTAATTTTATAATATAATTACATGTGGGAAAGTTATGGCAAACCTACTACTACATGTGGAAAAAGCAAAAGCATTTCCTTTAAAGCCAGGAATAAGGCAAAAGTATCCACTATCTCGAGATAGAATACTCAATACACAGCTAGAACGCATAGCTCAGAGCAATAAGAGAAATAAATAATAAGGATACAAATAGGAAAGGAGTTAAAGTACCCCTATTTACAGATGATATGATCTTATACTTTAAAAGAATCCTGACACCGAAATCTCTTAGATTTCAGCAAAGCGATAGGACACAAAATCAAATACAAAATCCAGCTGCTTTTCTATCTACCATCAATAAACCTACTGAGAAAGAAATCAGGAAAATAATCCAATTTACAAAAGCCCCAAGAATACAACAAAAATAGAAGAAAAAGAAGAAGAAGAAAAAATACTAGGGATAACTTAGAGAAGTGGAGTCCTTTTAATTAAAATTTAAAACTGTAGAGAGAAACAGAAGAATCTAGAAAATGGAAAGACTTCATGTGTTCCTAGATTGGCAGAATTAATGTTGTAAAGAAAACTGTTTGTAATTCTGAAGATGATCTACAGATCATGCCCATCAATGCAATGCCCATCAAAAACTCCAATAACATTATTCACAGAGTAGGAAAAAAAATCCTAAACCTCATAGGAGAATAAATACTCTTAATTCCTAAAGCAACTGTGAACAAAGAAAACAGATTCATAGCAGCACAGTAACAACAGCAGCCTATGACATAGAAAAACAAATGTTCAGATCGATGTAATAGAACAGAAGCCCATAAACAAATCCTCACCACTGTATTAATTTGACTTTTTTCATATATTTATTATTGTAATTAATAGAAGGGTTACATGATATTTGCCAGATAGATGGTGCATTAATTCCCATACATTGATACCCTTTCACATGTCTTGGTCCCCATTTCCCTTCCCCCACCCCCACCCCTCATCTTGTTTTCCCCCCTTCCCTATCCAATTTCAAGGTAAAAGACTCAACAAATGGTGTTTAGAAAACTGAATTTACACATATAAAAGAATGAAGCTAGATCTTCATTCTCCACCTTTCACACAAATAAATTCATAAAAAGCCTCACTATAAGACCCAATCTTGCTATAGGAAAATGCCTTGAATGCATGGGCCTACGCAATAATTTCTGAACAGCAATTCAATAGCTCATGAGGAGCAACATTGACAAATGAGATTGCATTCAATTAAAAAGTTTCCGCACATAATTCTACAAGACATTTAAAGATGAAATAACACCTATACTTTTTTTATCTTTTTTTTATTGTAATTAGTAAAAGGGTTACATGATATTTGCCAGATAGAAGGTGCATTAATTCACATACATTGATAACCTTTCACATGTCTTGGTACCCGTTTCCCTCCCCCCCCCACACCCCCCACCCATCTTGGTTTTTCCCCCTTCCCTATCAAATTTCAAATATCCAAATACAAATAAATTCAATATATCAGATAACAAAGTGAGATACTATAACAATATGAGATAACCAAGGGACAGCAAAGGAGATGAGAGACAACATACTACATTAAGGACAACAATCATTCATTATATGGCTTTTGTTTCACTATCCTGGAGGTCCTTTCAATTAGCTTCACATTATATGTCCTTATGTATCAAGATTTTGCTCTATTGCAAACCTCTGCTAGTAGAGCCCAAGGTTTCTACTGATTATGACGAATGAGGGAAACCATTGAGCCTAAGTTCCTTTGAGTCTGGCTTACTTCACTTAATATGATTTTTCCTAAGTCTTTCCATTTCCTAACAAATGGGACAATGTCATTCTTTCTGACAGCAGCATAGAATTCCATTGTGTACAAATACCACAACTTGTTGATCCACTCATCCACTGAGGGACATCTAGGTTGGTTCCATATCTTTGCTATGGTGAATAGTGCTGCAATGAACATTGTTGTGCTAGTGGGTTTAGTATGTCCTTGTTTCTGGGTACACCTATACTTTTGAAACTCTTCCGAGAAATAGAAACAGAAGGAGCAATACCAAACTCATTTTATGAAGCTAATATTACTCTCATCCCCAAACCAGGGAAAGACCCAACAAAAAAAGAAAACTACAGACCTATCTCTCTAATGAACACAGATGCAAAACTCCTCAATAAAATATTAGCCAACAGAATCCAGAAACAAATTTAAAAAATCATACACTATAATCAAGTGGGCTTCATCCCACAAATGCAAGGCTGGTTTAACATTCACAAATCAATCAATGTAATACATCATATCAATAGAGCTAAAGATAAGAATCATATGATAATTTCTCTGGACGCAGAGAGGGCATTTGACAAAATACAACATCCATTCATGTTGAAAGCACTAGAAAAAATAGGAATAAGAGTTAAATTCCTCAAAATAGTGAAAGCCAGTGAAAAACCTACAGCCAGTATTATACTAAATGGTGAAAGACTGGAACCATTCACCTTAAAATCAGGAACTAGACAGGGATGCCCACTCTCTCCACTTCTCTTCAATATAGTGCTGGAACCCATAGCCAGAGCAATAAGACAAGAAAAGGACATCAAAGGGATCCACACAGGGAAAGAAGAAATTAAACTATTCTTATTCGCAGATGACATGATCCTCTACTTGAGTGACCCAACAAACTCCACTCCCAAACTACTAGAATTA
The DNA here is from genome assembly GCF_031878675.1 of Megascapheus bottae. Taxonomy (NCBI): domain Eukaryota; kingdom Metazoa; phylum Chordata; class Mammalia; order Rodentia; family Geomyidae; genus Megascapheus; species Megascapheus bottae. The sequence goes on along the minus strand of NC_143511.1, from coordinate 65,318,745 downwards.
ATAAACCACTTTAGCAAAGTGGCAGGATACAAAATCAACCTTCAGAAGTCAGTAGCCTTCTTGTACACCAACAATACACAAACAGAAGGCCAAATCAAGAAAATGATCCCATTCGTAATAGCCCCCCAAAGAATAAAATACTTAGGAATATACTTAACCAAAGAAGTAAAGGAATTATTCAATGAAAATTATAAAAGCCTAATGAAAGAAATTAAAGAGGACACTAGGAAATGGAAAGACATCCCATGCTCATGGCTAGGGAGAATCAACATAGTGAAAATGGCTATATTACCAAAACTGATATACAAATTCAATGCAATCCCCATCAAAATCCCAAAGACATTCTTTATGGAAATTGAAGATATAATCCAAAGATTCATATGGAACAAGAAAAGACCTAGAATAGCAAAAACAATTCTAGGCAAAAAGAGCAATGCTGGTGGTATTACAATACCAGACTTCAAACTCTACTATGGAGCCATAGTAACAAAAACTGCTTGGTACTGGCACAAAAATAGACCAGAAGATCAGTGGAACAGAATAGAAGACCCAGAAATAGAACCATATACCTATAGGCAACTTGTATTTGACAAAGGAGCCAAAGGTATACAATGGAACAAACACAGTCTATTCAATTATTGGTGCTGGCAAAACTGGGCAGCCACATGCAGAAAACTAAAAATTGACCCTAGCCTTTCGCCATGCACAAGCATTAACTCAAAGTGGATCAAAGACCTCAACATCAGACCGGAAACCGTGAAATTGCTACATGATAATGTAGGAGAGACACTGGAACTCATAGGCACAGGCAACAGATTCCTGAACAGAATCCTAGGGTCACAACAGATTGGAGAGAGACTCGATAAATGGGACTACCTAAAAATAAAAAGTTTCTGTACAGATAAAAACATAGTTGCAAAAGTAGAGAGACAACCAACCAACTGGGAAAAGATATTCACCAATAATACATCTGACAAATGCTTAATATCCAGTATCTACAGGGAACTCAAGAAACTAATCCCCGAAAACCCAATAAATCATTCACTAAATGGGCAAGGGAACTAAAGAGAGACCTATCAGAAGAAGAGATTAAAATGGCAGAAAAACATATGAGAAAATGTTCATCATCTATGGTCATAAAGGAAATGCAAATAAAAACAACCCTAAGATACCACCTTACCCCAACAAGAATGGCCAAGATTTTGAACTCAGACAATGACAGTTGCTGGTGGGGTTGTGGAGAAAAAGGAACCCTACTGCACTTCTGGTGGGATTGTAAGCAAGTTCAGCCACTCTGGAAAGCAGTGTGGAGGTTCCTTAAAGAACTGAAAATAGACCTTCCCTATGATCCCGCCATACCACTTCTGGGCATCTATCCTAAACATCATGACCCAGGATATTATAAAGACACCTGCTCAGCTATGTTCATCTCTGCACTATTCACAATAGCCAGGCGATGGAAACAACCCAGATGCCCTACTGCAGATGAATGGATACAGAAAATGTGGTATATATACACAATGGAATTCTACATAGCCAACAGACAAGATAAAATAATGGCATTCGCAGGGAAGTGGATGAATCTAGAGCGAATCATGCTGAGTGAGACAAGTCAAGACCTAAGGAACAAAAGGCGCATGGTATCCTTAATATGCGGCTATTAAATCCAAAGAGTACAAGAACGAGGACTCAATAACTGCATACCCAAAGCAATGGACATGGTAATGGAAATACAAACATAACTATATAGACAAAAACACCTATGACTCTATAATCATAATGTTTTATTTCATAAACTGATATGTTTCTATGACATACAAACCGTTAGCCTAATTTTGATTAAGTTCTAAAGACTAAGTCCCAGAGAATGTAGAGATTTTATCCTTGAACAATTGTTTGTTAAACTTGTCATTTAAAATATGATGTAAACATAAGCCATATAATTAGTCATTGTTGTTCTTAAGGCACTATGTTATCTCTCATCACTTCTACTGTCCCTTGGTTATCTCATATTGTTACACTATCTCACTTTGTTACCTGATATATCGGATATAATTGTATTTGGTTATCTGAAATTGGATAGGGAACGGGGAAAACAAGATGAGGGGTGGGGGAGGGGGAAAGGGAAATGGGGACCACGACATGTGAAAGGGTATCAGTGTGTGAGAAATAAGGCACCATTTATCTGGCAAATACCATGTAACCCTTCTATTAATTACAATAAAAATATAAAACACACACACACACACACACACACACACACACACACACAAAAAGTTTCCGCACATGAAAGGAAATAGTCACCACAAGGAAGAGTCAACCAAAAGAGCAGGAAAAATATATCTCCTCACCAGTTAATCAATGGAAAAAGGATTCCTCTCTCAAATATACAAAGAGCTACTACTGGCAATTGAGAGATATAGTGAGGGTAGTACCAGGAAAAGCAAATGGTGAGACAGCTTGATACTTCTGGAGCTCATTGCTGAATCCTGACCAAGACAATATGGTATATTCCAGGTACCAGTGGCTCATGCCTGTAATCATAGCTGCTCAGGAGGCTGACAACTGAGGATCATGGTTCAAGGCTATCCCAAGCACAAAAGACTGTGAGACTCTTATCTCCAATTAACCACCAGAAAACTGGAAGCGGCCTTCATCCATGCTAGGTAAGCACTCTACCACTAGGCCAAACTCTTGGTCCCAATTTTTTTGTTTTTTTTTTAAATATATTTTCATTGTTATTGTTATGGTATTATATCCAGTGATTACAATTTCATAAGCCAAGCAGTGAGTACAATTCTTTTCTTTTTTTCATCATTGTAACTTTTGACCCAGTTAGGAAAACATTTTTAAAGTACAAACATTTCTAGTTTCCAAGGATAGGATATTTCTGATCTTGTCTAGGAATTTAAGAACCCATTTAAGGACATACTGCTCTCTGAAAATTATTTCTGAACCCCATCTCTAGAAAGACATGAGCTCTCAGTCTCATTTGCTCTCAGTCATGTTTATCAAACTCTGGTTTATAAAAGAAAAAAGAAAAAACCAAAATTGCTACCTCTGAAAACCCTACTCAGTAGAAGTATTAACCAATTCATTCTAAGGCAAATGGTAGATGTCCTTTGAGCCTTCCAAAACCATACTCTGGTTGCATTTTTATCCATGAAGGAATGATGAATGATTTCTTCCCTACCTAGGTTACAACATGGAGTTAAAATCAATGGTGCATGATTTCTAAAACTCTTCTGACAGTTCTACCTTGTGGACTACCCCTAAGCTTTTCTTGTCTTTCTGGGCTATCAGCTTTGTTCAAGGAACTCCAGCAAGCAACCTCAATACCTGCAGCTTAGTGGCTCATGTGGCAGGAAACACACTTTCCTGACTTGGAATCTGCTAAAGCAATTTCTCCCCCTCTGATTGTTACAGCTGGTGTCGAGTTGGTTGACCAAGCATGTCTGCAATGAAAGGAAAATAGCTTTGGGGAAGTAGCAAAGAGACTGCTTAGAGTAAAATAATAAATACAAGAAAATCCAATATCATGTATGCCCCCTCAATTGAGGGGGAAATAGTGTTCACACTTCTTCTCAAATATGGAACAATACACAAATCACTATTCAATAAATTAATGTTAACAGTGGCAACCTAAGGCATTGTATTAGGTATTCTAAACCAGCCTTGTGATTCAGAAATTTCTTCACAATCTCAGGAATGTTACATTCATTTCATTCAACATGGTGATTTAACCATGGAGATAGTGATCTGGATCCTGACCCTTTGACTTGGTAATAACTCTGTAATAACACTCAGTTCCTGGGCCCAGATACTATGTAAGAACACTTTGCAATCTCTTAAGAAAGCCCAGTGCTCTGAGGAACCCCAAGATGCTCCAGAACAAAATCCACATAGAAAAGAACTGAGTGTCCAGGCTGGAGTCTCACTGAGTTCCCAGACAACAGCCATCAGTACCAATTTTCGGTCATAGGACTGATCTACCTTGTCAATGACTCTTCTAGCTCCCAGAAGCCTCATTCTTTTTGTTTGTTTGTTTGTGTTTGTTTTTCTGTTTGTTTTGGGGGGGAGGTCATTTGTGGGGCTTGCACTCTGGACCTGGGCACTGTCCCTGAGCTTTTCAGCTCAAGGCTAGCTCTTTACCACTTGAGCCACAGTGCCACTTCCAGTTTTCTGATGGTTAATTGGAGATAAGAGTCTCATGGATTTTTGTGCCTGGGCTGGCTTTGAATCACAATCCTCAGATCTCAGCCTCCTGAGTAGCTAGGACTACAGGTGTGAACCACCAGCATCCTTGACCTACACAATCAGGGACAAAGTACAACTCACTACAAACTCTTGAATATCAAGAACATCTCTTTTCTCTCAGAAATACATATTTACTATCTTTAATAAAGGAAGATTCTGGAAGGAGAAGAGACAAGAAAGTACACTAAAGATTACAAGTGCCATTTGCTACCATTTGTTCATTGCAGAAAAGGGAGCAGTGTCCAGTGCTTTGCCTTTCTCCCTTGCCTCTTCTACTTCTCCCTCAACAAGCTTGTGCCCTCGTCATCCATGCCCACCTCATCTCAACTTTCTATTGTAACAAATTCTGAATGCCAAGTATGGACTTATGGAAAGCAAATGAAATGGTGAACTATCATACTGCCAGAAATAATCTTCCAAGGGGTTGCCATTTTTGTCTCTAGACCCACTTCTTCAGCCACTGTAGTGAAATCCACTGAGTTAAAATTACAGCCCATTAACACACTTCTGCTCCTTCCTAGATTTGCTCTTCTCAACAAAACGTATTGCCAAATTCAACAGAGATATTTATTTATGTATTTTTCTTTTTGTGCTGGTCCAGGGACCTGCATGTGGTTCCTGTTCTTTTGCTTAAGTCTACTGCTCTATCACTTGAAGCACAGCTCACGTTCGGTTATTTTTCTTAATAGTCTATTAGAGACTTTGCTGTCTGAGCTGACTTTGCGCCATGATCCTTAGAACTCAACCTCCCAAGTAGCTAGGCTTATACACTGGAGCCACCAATACCCAGCAATTTAACTAATTTTTGTACCCTTGATAGAATGCAAGCCCTGTGAGGACTCTCAGTATCCTGTCTGGTTTGCTAGTATTTCTATATCCCCTAGAACACAAACAAGCCAAAGTAAGGTTCATAAAATATTCATTATATTTGTGTTGTTAAATGTGTTTTCATAGATTATCCTCAAAACATATCACTGTTGCCATTTGGAAAATATGCTTCAGAGTTCGAAGCGATTACATAAAAAATTAACTTTCACAACTGTCTACTCAGAAATTCAAGATTAGCCTATTGATCTTGGCAGCACCTATTTTTTTGCATTTCAGCACTGTAAAATTATTCCATAAATTAATGTTAAATAGTAGCAAATGTGTAATTTTCTTCTTGAGTTTTTCTCAATTTTGGCTTTCATCAATCCTTCCTATAAATAATACGCTAAGGCAAATAAATCTTGATTGCTTCCTAATGAAATATTTTTGCTCTTAAATGATTTATCTGAACACAATCTGGTAGCCTTCATCCACATCTAGATTTTAGCTATGTTTTGTTCTGCGATTCCTCTTACTTGTTTATTTAATAATCACATGGACAACTAGGCCAATCATATATGTGTATGTGTGTATATATAGGTATATATAAACATATTTATAGATGTGTGCATATATATCTATATATATATATACACACACACAGACATGTGTGTAGTATCTTCCTCACAAAGAAGCATACAACCTCAGAGGCATAGAACAATAATCATTCAACTTTGTTCTTAAGTTAGTGGTGGAAGCTGCATGGTTCTGATGAACTAGGGCATGATCATCATGCTTTGTCATCAAACAGAGGTCACTAGGAAGCTAGAGTTAACTTCACTGGACTCTTTCCCATGTCTTTGGCTCTGTCTGGACAAAGTAAGCTGCCTTAATGCTGATCTGCATGCCTCCTTCCTGTGTCTGGGCCAATTGACATGATAAAAAGAGGAGCAAGAAAAACAGCAAACATACTTTTGCAAGCCATAGATCGCCATGGATTAGTGGTTGTCCCAACGTTGAAAGCAATCTGAGTGAGCAGCCCCACGATCATATGAGGACAGCCATGCTGACATAGACTTAAATCTATTATTATTGTTATTGTTATTGAAACAATCAGTTTAACAGAAGCGTGTGTTACTATTTCATACTTTGTAGTAAGCCAAAACAAGATTGGGAAAGCTTGTTTTCTCCAAGTGAGTCAGTCAGAGGTATCAGAAATGTTCAGGTTATTGGACTAAATTTGTCATTTTCAGACTCTAAACTTTTCCTTTTCTCTAATCACTCATGGCCTATGCATTTACTTTCAGAGAAGCTGAATGTATTGCTTCTAGAAAGACAGATTGATTTACTATAACTACAATATATCAGATATTCCAAAAAAATGAAATATAAATTTTTCTATATTATTTTGCAAACTGGGTAACATTTTAAGCTTCTTTTAAGCTCTGCAGCTGTTGTTTTTTAATTAACATATTGCTATTGAAACTTTCTGTGTGCATTGCTTGTTCCTCCAGCTAATCTGCTACCTCGTTCAAGACAGAACCCTAAGTGCTCTGTCCTTGTGTTCCTCTGAATGATGACATAACATTGTACAAATAGGTGTACATGTATCACTTGATTGGGGAAAAAAACTGAAAGAACACCATGTCAACCTGGTAAAAATTTCCTGAGGGAAGTAAGTGCAAATTAAATGACAAAATCAAAACTGACCTTGAATTAAGTAAGAGATAAAAGATCCATTCATATAAGAAAAGCACAAAGGAATATATATGTGTTTTATATTCAAAACCTTATTATCAGCTAATATTTATAAGAATTTTCTTTATATTTACTTGTGCTCTCAAGAGCTCAGAAACAACTGTGGTGAACCATCAGGAATTAATCAGTGTAGTAATTCTTTTATTCAGTGGAAAACCATATTTCCAGTGGTCTCAATATGGTACTCACCTTCCATTATAAAAATCAAACCTAGATTATTTTTTTTACTTCACTCTGAGTGACAGCTGATTTAATGTCACCCTTTATACTCGATAGGATTTTTTTATTCAATAATTCATCAAACCTCCAAGATGTAAAGCTCTTTAAGGTACTGGGAAGCTTTATCAAATATTTTTGTTTATGTCTAAGTCATTTGGCCCTTTTACTTTCTCTTAGTTACCACAAGGAAATGGACGAAACGAACTCGAAAGCAACATAATAATTCTCTATGGACATTCTGAACATGCTTTCTCTTTTAAAGGAAAGTTTCAAGTGAAGAAAGTTGTTTACTTTTCATTGAAACACTCTATAGGAAAAAGTAATAGGACACCCTAGTGCCAAAAGACATACTCTTCCATTTTCCCATTTTAGAGGAAACTAATTCTTCCTTTAATGTTGAATTGATATTGAATCCTTAGTTGTCAATAATATAAAAACAGGTCAAAGCATCTTGATTCTTCCAATCCCTTCAAAAAGAGAGCCATCTTCATCATATATAAGCCTCTGAAAAAGATGCAATTCATAGTGAACGCTAGCTTCACCACTGAAACAACAATTAACTGGCAAAAAAAAATGTGACCAATGTTTCACATCCTGTAAATAGATGTGCTTCTGAAACATATGGCAATAACATCTGCATATAATGCCATATCCTTCTTGCATAGCATGACACTGGCTGAGTTGTTACAAACTTGGAAATACTGATTGATGATGACAGGTAAACTAAACTGCTTTATAAAAGTCTGAGATAAGGTTGAAATTGGCAGTTGGTTATTCTTTTTTCAACAATAGATGTTAAACATTAGAATTCAGAGTTCAGAGTTAGCCTCAATTGATGTCAGTTGCTGAGAATAAAGAGCATAATAACCACTAAAAAATAACCTTTCCTGATGTGTAATTTGAACAATGCCCTTCTCTCTCAGATGATACTCACATAAATGTACCAGAAGGGCCTGGGATAACGTAGCCCAAGTCATACATCTAAGAGTTTTCCTTTAAATTGTAAAATCAGAGGACTGTGTATATGAAAATTAGAAATGACCCAAAAGCAATCTTATTTCCTTTAAATGTACAATAAGGAAGCATATTGTTAAGTGGTTACAATCTACTTCCATCTAAATATGTCAAGGTCGTAAAGATGAATTTGAAAATGATGTCCAAATCTGGGTGGGAGAATGATTTGCCACCAGTTTGGTTTAATAAAATCATTGCCAACTGAAAATTAGAAGGAACCAGTGCTAAAACCCTAAATGCCACCAATAAGCCATAGGAAAATTATTACATACTCTTGTCATGGTTTTCACTCCAACACAGTGAGTGGTTGGATTATCTGCTTTCCAGCTTTCTGCCATTGGGACTCATTGACCTTTCCCTCCATGGATTTTGGAAAACCTTCCAGTCAACCTCATTGCTACCATCTCTTCTTTGCATTATGCATTAATTTTCTTCTCTATGCTAATTCTTATCAGTTATCTAAAACCAGGGAATATCATTTACTATTTGACCACAGTGATGACACAATTTTAAGTCTCTGGTTTCCATTTGAACTGCTTAGAGGATAGCAATAAAAAAGAATGTTTTAGTATTTCAAATGTCACTATATCATTATTTAGATTTTTGATAAAGTCCCAGTTCTTATAAGGACAATTTACCCTTATTAATGAAATACCAGAATATTCTTAAGTTACATAATTTTATGCTTAAGATTGTGAAACAATTACTACATCTTCATAAATTGGTAATGAATGATAAAGACCAGTTTCATTCAAAATAAATGAAATTTGATTATATTATATACACTATATGCATAGTGTATTATACATATGTATAATACACATATAAATATAATATGTAAATGCAATATATACATTATATACACATTATATGTGCATATGTGTATGTGTATTTACATATATACATATAAGTATATATCTTATATAATATATATTTTATACATAGCAAAATGACACGTAGATCTACTGACAGATACACATAAGTACATTAATGCATGCATACATACGTCACACTAAAATGTATGACTTTGGGCCAGGATTGTGGCCAAGTGGTAGAGTGCTTGCTTAGCATGCACAAAGACTGGGGTTCAATTCCTCTGTACTATATACATAGAAAAGTCAGAAGTGGTGCTGTGGCTCAAGTGGTAGAACAATATCCTTGAGGAAAAAGCCCAAGGACAGTCCTCAAGCTCTGAGTTCAAGCGCAAGGACTGGCCAAAAAAGAAGTATTTTATTGTTTTTCTTTTCTGAATTATTGCCAACCAAGGTATTACACTAAAAAGTTCAGGTTGGCTAAAGAGAAATTCTACTTCATAGGCAGTCTGGGGAAGCACATATAGGAGGAGTAGAATGTATGAAAAGTCAATTCAGCAACAACAAACAGTCGAAACGGGCCTAAATTGGAAACAGCAAGAGTAAAATTAAGAGACAAGACATGCAGAGGAAGGTAGAAAACATAAAATTTGTCAGAGAAATTTTATTTAAAATGAATCCATAAAACTAGTTCATTTTGTTTGAAAAGTGAAAAGTGAAGGAGTGGGAGCATAGCTGGTGATAGAGGATGTTGAGCACTTGCTTAGCCATTGCAAAACCTTGGAGGAGAAAGAGAGGGGGAGAGGGAAGGAGGGAGAGAGAGAGAGAGAGAGAGAGAGAGAGAGAGAGAGAGAGAGAGAGAGAGAGAGAGAGAGAGAGAGAGACCGAGAGAGAGAGACAGAGAGAGAGAGAGAGAGAGAGAGAGAATTGAACAGAGGAAGGGATGGAGGATGAAAGGAAAGAAGGAAAGAAGGGAAGAAAGGAGCATAAAAGAGAGATAGGGAGAAGGAACATGAAGTGTTTTCTTTTCTGCCTAGGTTTACCACTGTATATTAGTTTTCTCATGGCCCAAGCTCCCTCCAGGACTTTCCAAATGTCGTGCTTCTAGCACACATTTCTAAAAGCCACCTCTGAATTCAACTCGAAGGAAAATATTCACAGTTTGAATTTACAAAGCAGTGATGCTATGTCTCTCTAAGGTATCACTCATCCCTGAGGCGATGATAAGAAATACTAGATTTTAAAATTTTTTCTGAGATATAGCTAGCAAAGCTGATATATGTACATCTATTGAGAAGATGCATGCACATAAGTACATGAAACACCTTGACTGACAATGGTTGTACTTCCAATTATTTTTGCTGTACAATGGCTCAAAGGTCATATACATTTGGTAAAAATTGAATTACAAATGTTGAACTTTTCCCGTCATGCTAGTCTGCAGTATCCAGTCAGCTATGAGAGGAAATCATGAAGCTAGTGTCTGTACTGCCAAAATTTTCTGGATACAGATACATAATGTTTTGTGACTTTTTCAAGTTTATTAGAAACATGGTCTTGGGTTTGATAATTTTGGCCAACTGAAGGCTATAATTACTGGTCTGAAAACACTTAAATTTGGCTACACTAGGCTATGATGTTTGGTGGACTAATTATATCTATTTTATTTAAAACTTGCAATATTTTTAACTTACAATGAATTGACTGAGATGTAACCACACTGTAAGTTAGAGAGCTTCTATGCACACCACTGCATTTACAAACACATATGCCTGTGCATATGTTCATGTTGGAAAATTTTAAGGAAATGACAGAATTTTCCTATTCTACCTCCAAGGAGAATTCCTCTTTCAAAACATAGGAAACTGCAAACTAACGATAGATAACCGAGAAGCTTTATTTCAAAAGGTTTGAGAAGAAATAATGATTTTAATCAAAATTCCAATGGAACAAAAGTCACAAGTGCTATAATATTACCATAACAGCTGTATAAATTCAGGAATACACCTGTTGAGAATTCAGGCATGGTGGTCACATTTGTGATTCACACCTGTAAGCACAGCACTCAGAAGATGGAGATAGGAAGACTGTGAGTTTGAGGCCAAGTTGGGCTACACAGCTATATAGCTGATCTTCATCTGAAAAAAAATGAAAAAGAAGAAGGAATAACAGAATAGGGGAGGAGAAGAGAAAGAAAGGGAAAATTAGAAGAGGAAAAGAAGAAAAGAAAATTCAAAAAGAGGAAATTGTAAGGGAAGAAATCAGACATGTACAACTTTCCCAGAGTAAACTAGACTGTGGTTGATAACCATAACTCAAGGTAGGAAGAAAAGAGAAATAAATCACAATTGGAAAAACATAACATAATGGAGTATGAAATGATACAAGATAGAATTGTCTGAAAGAAGTGGAATAAAAATCATACTATTATTTGAGAATGAGAGTCCCTCCAGTAATACAAAATAAATAACCACTGTAATTAGCATTTGAAGACCCCTTCCTTTATTTGTATAGTCAATGAAGATATTTGCTAGCAAATGATACTTTTTAGGAATAAACACAAAAACATTTACATTGTTAGGAACATGGTCTCTCTCTAAAATTTTTTCTAAAATGTTTCCATTCCTATAAACAGTGGTACAGTTTATGCTCTGCATAACACGCTTCCCAAAAAGATTCAAGAATAAAGAGATACAGGTTTCTTTCTACTTTTCCAGTTATGTGTCCAGAGGAGAGCACTTCTGGAAGGAAAGAGTGGACTCCATGTCATTTCCTATTTCAAGTACCTAGTGTATAAAAAGTCCTGGTGTCACTCTCTCCACTCCTCTTTAACATAGTATTAGAATTCCTAGCCACAGCAATAAGGCAAGAAGCAAGCATAAAGGGGGTCCAATAGGGAAAGAGGAAGTAAAACTTTCACTCTTCGCAGATGACATGATTCTGTAATGAAAGAATCTGATAGACTCCACTCCTAAGCTCCTTGAGCTGATTCAAAACTTTGGAAAGGTAGCAGGATACAAAATTAACCCTCAAAAACCAACTGCCTTCCTCTATGCCAACAGTGTGAGGAATGAGGCAACAATCAGGAAAGCAACTCCTTTTGCAATCGCCTCAAAGAAAATAAAGTACAAAGGAATTATCTTACCTAAGAATGTAAAGGACCTTTTTGATGAAAACTTTAAAACCCTGAAAAAGGAAATTAAAGCTGAACTGAGGAAATGGAAAAACCTCCCATGCTCCTGGATTGGAAGAATCAGCATTGTGAAAATGACAATCTTGCCAAGGCCTATCCACAAATTCAATGCAATACCCATCAACATACCAATGTCATTCTTTAAAGAAATAGAAGAAGTAATCCAAAATTTCATATGGAATAATAAAAGACCCCCTATGGCAAAAGCAATTCTTAGCAGAAAGAACAGTATAGGAAGGATTTTATACCAAACTTTAGACTCTATTACAGAGCTATAGTGACCAAAACAGCTTGGTACTGTACAAGAACAGGCCGGAAGACCAATGGAATAGAACTGAGGACCCAGATGTTAAACCACACACCTATGGCAAACTAATCTTTGACAAGGGAGCCAAAAAAATAGAATGGAAGAAAGACAGCCTCTTCAACAAGTGGTGCTGGCAGAACTGGTTAAGCACCTGCAGAAAACTAAAGTTGGATCCTTCTTTGTCACCCTGCACTACAATTCACTCCAAATGGATTAAAGACCTCGAGGTAAAATCCAACACCCTGAAAACTTTACAAGAAGGAATAGGAGATACACTAGGCCTCCTTGGCATAGGTCGAAACTTTCTTACTCAGGACGAAGAATCACAACAATTCAAAGAAACGCTGGATAAGTGGAACTGCACTAAGTACAGAGCTTTTGTATGGCAAAGGACATAGCCAGTAAATTAATTAGGAAGCCTAGAGAATGGGAGAAGATCTTCACCAACCATACAACGGACAAAGGCCTCATATCTAAAATATATCAACAGCTCCAAAACTTGAATCACTCCAAAACTAATCTCCAAAGAAACAACCATCCCATTAAAAAAAATGGGCCAAAGACTTAAAGAGAGTCTTTTCTGAAGAAGAAACAAAAATGGTCTATAGACACATGAAGAAATGCTCAAAATCTCTGGTCATAAAAGAAATGCAAATCAGGGGCCAGGAGTTTGGCCTAGTGGTAGAGTGCTTGCCTAGCAGACACGAAGACCCAGGTTCAATTCCTCGGTACCACATACATAGAAAACAGCCAAAAATGGTGCTGAGGCTCAGGTGGTAGAACTCTAGCCTTGAGAAAGTCCAAGGACAGTGCTCAGGCCCTGAGCTCAAGCCCAGGACTGGCAAAAAAAAAAAAGAAATGCAAATCAAAACAACTCTGAGATTCCACCTCACTCCAGTTAGAATGGCCAGGATCAAGAAAACTAAAAACAACAGATGCTGGAGGGGATGTGGCCTGCAGGGATCACTACTACACTGTTGATGGGAGTGCAAACTATGGAAAGTAGTATGGCAGTTCCTCAAAAGACTAAACATAGAACTCCCCTATGACCCAGCAATTCCACCACTAGGCATTTACCCAATCGTCCAGAAACAAGGACATACTAAATCCACTAGCACAACGATGTTCATTGCAGCACTATTTACCATAGCAAAGATATGGAACCAACCCAGATTTCCCTCAGTTGATGAGTGGATCAACAAGATGTGGTATTTGTACACAATTGAATTCTATGCTGCTGTCAGAAGGAATGACATCGCCCCATTTGTTAGGAAATAGAAAGACTTAGAAAAAGTCTTATTAAGTGAAGTAAGCCAGACTCAAAGGAACAATAGACTCAATGGTTTCCCTCATTTGTCATAATCAGTAGAAACCTTGGGCTCTCATAGCAGAGATTTGTAATAGAGCAAAACCTAGATACATAAGGCCATATAGTATGAAGCTAAATGAAAGGACCTCTAGGATATGGAAACAAAAGCCATATAATGAGTGATTGTTTTCCTTAATGTACTATGTTATCTCTCATCTCTTTTGCTGTCCCTTGGTTATCTCATATTGTTACAGTATCTCACTCTGTTATCTGATATATTTTATATATTTGTGTTTGGTTATTTGAAATTGGATAGGTAAGGGGAGAAAACAAGATGAGGGGTGGGGGTGGAAGGAGGTAAATGGGGACCAAGACATGAGAAAAGGTATCAAAGTTTGTGAAGTAATGCACCTTCTATCTGGTGAATATAATGTAACCCTTCTATTAATTACAATAATATATATATATATGGTCCTGGCGTCCCATGATTCTGTACTACCCAAACTTCTTTTTCACTCATCTTTTCCCTCTAACCACCTCCAAGATACTCCTCTACTCTTAAACTCATTAATCATCAATTTCTTTGCCTCCTGCTTTCCCATTGCTCCAGAAAGCCTTTATTTTTGTGTTGAACATTGTCATGATATATGCACACCCTATTTCTGTGTAACATAGCTTATTGCCCATAGCTCTTTCAGCAATTACTCCAAGCGCTGCCTTCCATGAAGAGCAACATGTAAGCAGGGAGAAGACAGTATTCTAAGAGTGGGAACCAGAGCCAGAGATAATGGGCAGAAACCGCTGTAGGGTCTATATTGATGCACATCAGCAGAGGGTAACGTTTTCTTTGGGAATCATTTTCCTTCAAGGTCAACACATCCAGTGCTATCTACAAACAGCTGTAAGGATGCTTCAGGCATAGCAAAATTAATATAAGTACAGATACATCCCCATGTTTGACCCCCATAATGTCTTAACCTAGAAATCATAATTTGTTGTTTTGTGAAAAAAGTATATTATTATACAATGAAATATTATGAAAGGCTAAATTTGAAAATATTTATGTAGGTAATAATAGCTACAGTTATGACCATTGAGGAAGCTTCTTTATTGAGTGTGTTGAGTGCTAGAGAATGTACCATTGGCTCTACATGTAGAGTTATTTTTTTAATAAAAAAGAGTAAAAACTATGGAAAAGTATGGAGAGAGACTCGATAAATGGGACTACCTAAAATAAAAAGTTTCTGCACAGATAAAAGCATAGCCACTAAAGTAGAAAGACAGCCAACCAACTGGGGAAAGATATTTACCAATAATACATCAGGCAAATGCTTAATATCCAGTATCTACAGGAAACTCAAGAAACTAATCCCCCCAAACCCAACAAACCATTCACTAAATGGGCAAGGGAACTAAAGAGAGACTTATCAGAAGAAGAGATTAAAATGGCAGAAAAGCATATGAGAAAATGCCCATCATCCATGGTCATAAAAGAAATGCAAATAAAAACAACCCTAAGATACCACCTTACCCCAACAAGAATGGCCAAGATTTTGAACTCAGACAATGACAGATGCTGTGGAGAAAAAGGAACCCTACTGCACTGCTGGTTGGATTTTAAGCAAGTTCAGCCACTCTGGAAAGTGGTATGGCTGGATCGTAGGGAAGGGCAATTTTCAGTTCTTTAAGAAATCGCCACACTGCTCACCTATGTTCATCTCTGCACTATTCACAATAGCCAGGCGATGGAAACAATCCAGATGCCCTACTGCAGATGAATGGATACAGAAAATGTGATACACACACACACACACACGCACACACACACGCACAATGGAATTCTACATAGCCAACAGACAAATAATGGCATTTGCCAGAAAGTGGATGAATCTAGAGTAAATTATGTTGAGTGAGACAAGTCAAGACCAAAGGAACAAAAGGCATGGTATCCTTAATATGTGACTATTAGATCCAAACAGTACAAGAGACTCAATATTTGCATATCCAGTGCTATGGACATGGTATTGGAAATACAAACACAACTACATCGACATAAAATCTATGACTCTATACAAATAGTTTTATTACATAGATTAATATGTATCTATGACATACAAACCCTCAGCCTAATTTTAATTATGTTCTAAAATCTAAATGCCAGTGATTTTATATAGAGATTCCCTTCTTGAATGCTTGTTTTTGCTAAATACTTCAATTGAAATATGATGTAAAAATCAATGTTAATAAATTCTTTAATAAAAAAACAAGTAAAGACGTGTTAGTATAGAAAAAGGTATAGAATAGGTATAGAGTTATCAACATAAACATGGTGGCCTATATCTTGAGGCAAGAAAGCTCATGGCCTATGGCTTGAGGCAATGTCTATTCTCTAATGAATAAGACCATCATGTGAGACCATCTGAACTGAGTATTACCTTAATTTAGGAGAGTCACTCCCTAAAATTAAAAATCTATTTTCATTAGATTAGCCTTCTGATTAAATATTACAGACTTTGTGTATTGCCTTCAGGGAAAGAATATTCTGATCTACTGATAAGAACAATTCAGTCCTAGCTACAGTTGTATTTCTCATTACAAGTGAGTAAATTGATATTCTAGTTTATATGTCTCATTTCTTCTATTGAAATGAAGCAATTTCCTGAGGCCTAATTATATCAGAGTTCTGATAAGACCACATGTTAGCCTTGCAAGGTTGAGGACTAAACACTGAAATGGGGAAACTCAATTATGGGTTATATCTCTAAATATTCCTTTTATTACACAACCAGGCTTCCTAGGGGAAATTCCAGCATACATTGCTCTGAAATTTGTTTGCTTTCACTTTTATTCTGTATATTTACTATTGTCATAGTAACAATTAAATCATACAGTAAGTAATAAAGAATTTAGTTGTTATTTACACACAAACATATATGTATGTGTGTATGTATGTATGTATGTATATATATATATACTTTCAGTTAAATATGAAGCATTTCTATCGAATTTTGAAAGCAATATAAACTAACATAAAGCCAAAAGGAATACACATCTAATACTTCCTGCATTAATATATACACATGTTCTACTTCCTAACCTGAAATTCATTTTCAGTTACTCAAAAATCTATCACAGCTGGGGCTGGGAGTTTGGCCTGGTCGTAGAGTGTTTGTCTAGCATGCACGAAGACCAGGGTTTGATTCCTAGGTACCACATATATAGAAAAAGCTGGAAATGGTGATATGGATCAAGTGGAAGGGCTCTAGCCTTGAGAAAGTCCAAGGACAGTGCCCAGACCCTTAGTTCAAGCCTCAGGAATGGCAAAAAAAAAAATCTATCACAGCTTATACAATAGACCACTTATATATAAAGCAGAAACTATTCTAGAGCAAATATAGGAAGAAGTCTGGAATTTTCCATCAAAGCAAAATTAAAACCTCAATTTCTAATTTAATAAAGTGGAAGGTTAAATAAAAAAATTGCTGTAAAATGCACTAAGAATCAGAGTTGAGATTACAGCTAAAGACTGGAAATTCTCTTGAAATGAATGGATAAAGAAAATGCAGTTAAACATTCAATGCATATCTTACAAAATTTAGAACAAAGAGAAAAGGTATGGGTTGAGAGAAAGGGTGAGAATGTTGAAAGGGATGATCAAGACATATCGTATTCATAAACTGCTTTGTTAAATAGAAACTCCCTGTAACAAAATACATTTTTATAAAGACTTAAAACTCTCTGTAATTAGTATGATATTAAAAATCTATTATACTTCCCCTCACAAGAGCCTATGCCCCCAAAATGTGCCATCTTATGTAAAAGTATGGAATAAATTGATTATGATGTTAATCAAATTCATTTTGTGTACACTAGTACACAGAGGATTTTCCTATTCAATTGTAAGGACTATTAGACAGGATTTCAGGATAATCTTCAGATAGACACATACAATGTATTATAGAAGAAAGGAAGAACAAATACTACCATGTTTTCTGTCTTTGTTGCACAGAGACTATCATATAGTCTCCTTGTGTTTTCAGACGTGAAATAAAAAGCATTAACCCAAATGATCTAAAGTTCTTTCCAGCTCTCTACTTCTCTAAGGTCTCAAACTGAAATATTTAGAAGATTAATTGAACTAATTAATATGATTCTAAAAACAAAAACAAAATCATACTGGTAAGGCACTAATACATTTACAATTGGTAATATTCTCAATTCATGGCTGATCACCAAAAATAATTTTATAAATATTCATCTTCCTATATTATTCACATTCTTCAGAGTGTGTTCAATAGAGAAATATTAAACAAACTATTTTCTGTAGTACTTTCATACCCTCTTTAATCCTTGTAACTATGATTTTAATCTCAGACATTTTATCGAAAATACATACTGCTTTTTAAATATTTTTCCATCTCCTATTTTCTTATTTGTATAATACTTTACTAACTTTGGAAATTAGGAATATCAAAATTATCTGCATCTTCTAAAATAATTTCAAAGATCAAAGACATTCACACATATTACTACATACTATAAAATAGTAAATTATTACTGAAATGCAATATTTTATACCTTTACAACACATTCTCATTTACTAATTTATCTTAAACATTAAAATGTGGAACTAGACATTATTTTTTTGAAGTACAGGGTTTGAACTCAAAGCCTCACACTTGCTGAACAAGTGTTCTATAGTACTCAAACTTTGTTTTTGTTTTGTTTTGGCTTTGGGATTTTATTTTAACAAATCTTCCATTTGTTTGAAGCAATTTAGTTTCAAAAAATGAGCACCCAGTTTAAAACATCACCATTAAATATGGTTGTAATTACTTAACACTTTATCCAGTTATTACAATTAGATCTTGAGTTGTTTAGCGTTGAGAGTTTAGAGTTGAGTTGTTTTGAATATGTCAAAATTTAAATAATAACTCAGTGAAAACTTCTTGTATATAATTTATCTTCTGTCAAGACATGTGAAAGGGTATCAATGTATGTGAATTAATGCACCTTCTCTCTGGCAAATATCATGTAACCCTTTTATTAATTACAATAAAAAATTTAAAAAAATAATTTATCTTCTGTGTGTATGGATATATGTTTTATTTGCAATGCGTTGCCTCTTTTTATTATTGTCTACAAACGGTTGTGCCAAAGGGCTTTAGCATTTATTTGTATAAAGCAGCTAGATCAGTGTGACCTCTTCGTTCCTTTCTCCACCCCAATCTGTACCATCCACACTGCTCTTCCCAAATCCCTACTTCCATTTTCACATGTGCATTGAACATTATCACTGTGTTCACTCACTATCCCTCTTTCCATTTATCTTTCTCCCTACCCTCTATCAGACAAGACATTCATCAGCTACCTAGTATCCATTCCGCTAAGCTGTTCATTGTTCACATGGGTTACAGCATGGAAATCCACCCGTCTACCCCATACTTTAATCCACTTGGTCTTGATCTCTTCGCATTGAAGGAAATATGTTGCATCAGTTATCTAAATTTCTTTGCTTTAATGGTAATGGACAATTATTGCATGTGATATACAATGTTGTATGTACCTAAAACTAGAAGATTTCCTTTGGTTTTAAAGGAGAGAATATAGAAACTCCTATCAGTGAAATCCAGTTGTGTAAATAGACAATTTCCCTAGGGTACAACTTCCACATAAAATTCTGGAAAGTCTTGAAGGAAGCTGTTGGACTAAAGGAGGAAAAACTGCTAACCACAGAATTTTACCTGCCCCAGAATCCTTAAATTATGACATGTTGACACATGACTGGCCCAAAATTTGGGCTGCAGGGAAGCATTTCCACTGGATCAGTTCCAAGATGAATAGAGCCAGGTAACTCCTTGCAGCTTCACAATGTCCCCTTATTTTTTTTTAATTCCCAGATGTTGGTGCAAGGTTAATGCTTGACTCTGTGCTTGGGATCTACTGAGGGATGGTGCTTTCCAGGATAATTCCAACTTCAAATACTGTCATCTGGAAACTATGGGAATGAACAGAAAATGACAAGTTTGATGAAAAGAGTAATTGGGAGAATCAAGTACCTAAGCACTGAAATAAACTTGTGCATTAAAGGGATGAACGGAAGGGCACGGTGGCAGTGCCTCATGGCCTGTAATCCTAGCTATTCTGGACGCTGAGATCTTGGAATCACAGTTCAAAGCCAACCCCGGCACTAAAGTTTATAAGACTCTTATTTTCAGTTAATGACCAGAAAACTGGAAGTGGCGAAGTGGCTCAAGTGGTAGGGTGTTAGCCTTGAGCTGAAGAGCTCAGGGACAGTGTCCAGGCAGAGTTCAAGCCCCACAACCCACAGGAAAAAAGACAGAGAGAACAGAGGGCCAGGAGTGTGACCTAGTGGTACAGTGCTTGACTAGAACTCACGAAGTCCTAGGTTCAATTCCTTGGTAACACATAAACAGAAAAGGCTAGAAGTGGCACTGTAGCTCAAGTGGCAGAGTACTAGCCTTGAGCAAAAGTATCGAAGGACAATGTTTAGGCTCTGAGTTCAAGCCCCAGGACTGGCAAACAAAAGAAAAAAGAAAAGAAAAAAAAAGGTGAAGAACAGAAAAGATTTGAAGGAGGGAGTAGAACCCCAAGGAATCATCATGACACATGATTAAAAACAAAATATGTTGTTAGACCCATGTCCTAGTGTATGGGTATGCAATATTGAATATACATAGATTTATCACACTTAGATAAATATATATCATATTAAGGAATTCTTCAGCAGCCAAATTGAAATGAAAAGGCAGATGGGGATTGTTAATTTGCCTGAGGTTTGGGGTTGAAATTTGGGGATATTTGTGGCATTTCAAATAATTCTTGGGACTTCAAAATGAAATTAGATAAGAAAACTGGCTAATGAAATCAGCTAATCTTCATCTTAGTGTAAGATCATCTGTCACATCACGATGACCATGTAGACTACTGTAAGACATTTTCATACTCTCACAAATCCTGAGGACCTGCTCTGTACTGGGAATCATTTTAGGTTCTTGGGAGAAAATAGGCAGAAATTCCTTTGAAAAAGGTCATATACTAGTAGCGGGAAGATATCTCCAATAAGTAAGTCATAAATGTGCTAAACTAACATACATAAGTTATATGTTTACATATATATGTTATATAAATATGTTAAAATACATAAATTCTGTGACCAAAGCTTGTAGAAGAGCAAAAGTGCTGTCAGTGCCGGTTAATGGAAGATGGGTAGAGATTGCAGTGTTAATGGGGTTTCAAAGCAGGTGCTATTTGAAGAAAAGACAATCTGAGCAATCATTTGAAAGAAGTGCAAGAATTAAACAGACAGCTGGTAGAAGCATATTCCAGGCACAGGGGACAGCTGGAACAAACACGCTAGGCTGGGAGGACTTTTCACAGTTGTGATGACACGTTCATATGTTGATTATTGTATGACTTGGTCTCTTCCCTTAGTAATCTCACAAAAGGCAATGATCATAACTGATTCATTCCCTTTTCCTTACAGCATCTGACCCAGATTGCTCAAGACATAGGTGTTACATAATTAAATAACAAAAAACCTCAAAGATTAACTTGCATAATTTCCCAATATAGTAGATAATATAAGACAATATTTCCTGATCTGGTCTTCTTTGTGCTTTTCTTTTTTCTTCTTTACATTCACTTTCCTTTGATTCAGTTGATTACATCCTACCCATGACTGACCCCTGTTAATCTAGAAAGAGCTAATGCTTCTCTAACTAATTAAAAAAAAAACAAAATCTTCAGCATCATTCTCTAGCCTGATAATATTTAACTTTATATTTGAGTGGTGGCCATGAAGCCATATAATAGATACGTGTTTTCTATGGATTCCTTCCCCTTCCTCCCCTCCCAATTCCTTTCAGGTTTCTCCTAGCATGGCTGTGCAGATTCCGCTCTCTGTTTCTAATTCCTTGGCTGACTGCCTGAGCACTGAAGAATCAGTATTCTGTTCGGCAGTGTGATAGACACGGGGTTATCCCACTTCTCTTTTGGCAGGAAGAAGAATTTCAAGTTTGGCTCTAAACTGAAAAACGGATAACACAGAAGAAATAAGGTCAGCACTATTCTTCTTGTGCAGCTCGTTATGAAACATTTTCTTTGCTTGGATTAGCTCAAGAGTTTTGCTATTTACCTCTTAAACATCCAACTAATAAAAGACATAAAGATGCAGTGTGAAAGTTAAGCTCTTAAAATTCCATTGCACTATTAAAAAAAAACTTGAACAATTGTGGTTTGAATTCTACTCCCATAGTTCAGTTTTTTAGGAGTGGTACTGAGGTTTGAACTCAGGGCTCTGTGCTTCATAGACACATATGAGCCATGCTCCCACTCTTCTTTAGATTATTTTAAAAAGGGGTCTCTGATGTTTTATCCAAGGCCAGACGAGGATCCTCATATCTCTACCTCTCATATTGGGATTATAGGTATAGCATGACTTATTTGTGGAGATAGAGTCTCAGGCTGACCTCAAATGACAATGCTCCCATCATTACCTCCTAAGTAGCTGGGATAACAGGTATAATATCAACACAGCTAGCACACAGTTCAGAGTTGTATTGTCATGTTTTTAAATACTTCATTATTTTTCTGTTTAAATAGACACATCAAAAATGAAATTTAAAATATACAGAAGATATCTTTCGACATAAGTCAAAAGGAATAGAATTCCTAAACAATGTGAATATTTATTCATAACAATTTATACATAAATTTAGCATGAAACTAAAGATTATAGAGGGCCAACCATCTTCTAAGACAAAACAACATAGTCCGTGTAAAATGGGTCTGCTCATAATTTCCCTGAAATAAATTGGACATAAGAGTGTCATCACTGGTTACCCTTCGTGCTGCCTCACGCTTCACTCAACCATGGACTTAGCACAGAAGAATACTCAAGAAAACCTTAATGGAAAAGAATGGAATCATACCTGAAAATTTTAAACTAAGAATTAAGCCATGGCAAGCCCTTGGTATATCGAAAACAGAGATTGAAATACACACACACACACACACACACATTTGAAGAAAACCCCCCACAAGCAAACACATATGAAGAAAATATTACACAGATACATCTCGTATACATATGATATTCGTCAAATGGAACTTATAGCAAACTGGAAGCTCATTCTGCGACATTTATACTTATCAGTTAACCAGGCTAACAGTACAATGCACAGAGGTGCCTTCCCTCAGTAAGAATCGAGAACCTCTGTTCCAGTGCTTCCTAAGCCAGACTCAAAGGAACTTAGGCTCAATGGTTTCCCTCATTTGTCATAATCAGTAGAAACCTTGGGCTCTCCTAGCAGAGGTTTGCAATAGAGCAAAACCTTGATACAAAAGGCCATGTAGTATGACGCTAAATGAAAGGATCTCTAGGATATAGAAACAGAAATCATATAATGAATGATAACCTGTTATTTTAATATTAGATAAGCTTTTATCTTATCAGGAGTTCATTCATGATTACCTTATTTCATGTCAAATATTTTTTGTTAATGTTCTTGAACTTTGCTCTATTCATTTAGGAAATCTGATCATCTCCTGAGGATTTGATTTGGATATTTTTTTAAAGCATAAGTAGAGGTGCATGTATTTTAGACTTAAGGATTCTTCACTGTTGAAGAATCAGTTTACTCAGGAAAGAGTAAACTGTGTGATGCTCCACGAATTATGAGGTATATCTCATTTAACTAGAGGAAAGAGGAACTAGTTTTGGCCCTGCTGGGAACCAATGATGATTCGTTTCAATATTTTCTAGTTTCCCTGCCTTGTCCCTAAGTTTGTTTCTACAAATACAAATGCAAATCAAAACAACTCTAAGGTTCCACCTCACTCCAGTTAGAATGGCCAGAATCAGGAAAACTAATAACAACAGATGCTGGAGGGGATGTGGCCTGCAGGGATCACTACTACACTGTTGGTGGGAGTGCAAACTCGTTCAACCACTATGGAAAGCAGTATGGCAGTGCCTCAAAAGACTAAACATAGACCTCCCCTATGACCCAGCAATTCCACTACTTGGCATTTACCCAATCGTCCAGAAACAAAGACATACTAAATCCACCAGCACCATTTACCATAGCAAAGATATGGAACCAACCTAGATGTCCCTCAGTTGATGAGTGGATCAACAAGATGTGGTATTTGTACACAATGGAATTCTATGCTGCTGTCAGAAAGAATGACATTGCCCCATTTGTTAGGAAATGGAAAGACTTAGAAAAGATCATATTAAGTGAAGTAAGCCAGACTCAAAGGAACTTAGGCTCAATGGTTTCCCTCATTTGTCATAATCAGTAGAAATCTTGGGCTCTCCTAGCAGAGATTTGCAACAGAGCAAAACCTTGATACAAAAGGCCATATAGTAGGACACTAAATGAAAGGATCTCTAGGATATAGAAACATAAGCCATATAATGAATGATTGTTGTTCTTAAGGTACTATGTTATCTCTCATCTCTTTTGCTGTCCCTTGGTTATCTCATATTGTTACAGTATCTCACTTTGTTACCTGATATATCGGATATATTTGTATTTGGTTATTTGAAATTGGATAGGGAACGGGGGGAAAACAAGATGAGGGGTGGGGGGGGGGAGGGAAATGGGGACCAAGACATGTGAAAGGGTATCAATGTATGGGAATTAATGCACCATCTATCTGGCAAATATCATGTAACCCTTCTATTAATTACAATAAAAATATATGAAAAAATAAAATGAAATCTATTCTCTTTAAAAAAAAAAACAAAAAAAACAAATATATTTGCTCATCACTGCTCTGCTGAAATCTCAATAGAGTCCAGAAGTCTTTGGGAAGACCTCATCCTTCTCTCTATAATTCTATCCTGTGAACTTCAGCTACTCCAGATTCATCATTCTCATCTCAACTTTCCAAATAAAGAAGCTTCCTGAGTATACAGGAACCATGTCAGGCAAATATTTCCACATATGGAAGAGAAATTATAGAGTTTACCTCCATTGCTTCCCATCTCTCAGAGAAATGTCTCCTCCAAATGTCTCACATATAATTTTGTGAAAAAAAATGCTTATACATGTGTGTGATATTTTTATCTGGTTGGGTTTTGAGTTATTTTAGGGAGAAGAGTAAATAGGATCTCTTTGTCCAAAAAAAAAAAAGATGCTCAATACTGTGAAAACCAAATAAAATAATACAAGATAAGTGCTTAGAAAGAGCCTAATGTATGATACCTATGACTGATACTTTAATTATAATTCTGAGACATTTAGAGGACTATACTTTGGTACAAACCTTATTATATGAAACAAGTTTTCAAAGATACAGTGTAGAGAAATGAAAATATTAACAGTGAATGAGTGCTTGAAATTAATTGTCCATTTAATTTCAGTTAAACACTATAAAGTAAGGCAATAATCTACATTTTATACATGTGGAATCTGAGGACCAGAGAGATTAAATAAATTGCCCGAGGTTAAGCAGCTCTCCTACATAGCAGAGCCAAGGTCTGTCTAACCCCAAAACCAAATTTCTTAGCTTTCATACATCACTGATAAATTGTTCCTAAGCAACAAAATTAGATACTGCCTCACAGAATCAAACAGTTTGGAAACAAATTGGACCAATCTAACTTCTTCTACTCATTTTGATGGATGCATTATGAAAGCTGGATTTTTTTTTTTACTCTGGCATGATTGAGCTCAAAATTCTGTCACATGGGACATGTACAAACAGAATGATGATTATCCTCCTCAGACTCACGCCAATTCTTTGATTAGATGCCAATTCTTCAATGAACAACATAGATTCCAGCTTTGGTTGTACAAAACCTAAAGATAATAAAAAGCTATTTCATGAAGCTTTCAGTAACCAAGGGAAAAGTGAAAGTTAACAAGTGAACAAGACTTAGTCTATAGGTACAATCATTGCACCAAATTATTCATTTGATGTTTCTCTAATCAATATGATTGGTAATTACTGTAAACATTTAGACAGACTTTGTTATATGGAAGTGTAAGATTTCTAAAGGATATTTAGGCCTAGCTATGAAGACATATCAATATCATATTGATTCATTACTTAAGCATAAACTTGAAAGTAAAAAAAGGCCCTCATAATCCTACTTTTCTCTAGACCTCAATATAAACACCTACACTATATATGCAGTTTAAAAAAAAGTAATCAATAAAAAATAGCATATAAGTATTTCTTTCTTTCCCTGTTCTTTTTCTCCAAAAACTACCATTCTAGTAGACAACCTATAGTTAATTATGGTTAATTTCCTTTCACTTTCTGAAAAATATGGAGATGTATAGACATTGACAGAAATTTCAGTCTTAAAAAGTCCATGTGAATTTTTCTCACATAGGTGGATGTAAGATTAAATTTTAAGTATATATAAAAATATACACACAAGTTAATATGTATGTACACATATAGAAATTGACTAAAGGATAATATATGTAAGAGAGTATTTCAGGGAGGAAGGAAGATGGCACCAAGACAATAGGGATGCTGCCTAGCTCTCTCTCACAAAAAGAGAGAACCAGGGAGTCCCACGAGCCAACTACCTTAAGAAATCCACAACAACAAACTCAAAAAGCAACTGAGAAGGACTCAAACTGGAAAATAAATCCAGATAAAGCTCACATCCAACTTTCTCAAAGAATTCGGAACGCGAGGACCCCTCCCCCACCTCTCTCCGCAGGCTCCAAGCCACGAAAAGCAGCAGCGGGTAGAGGGCACCAGGCCGGGAGCCCAACCACTGCAGAAACCAGCACAGAACCGGGCCAGCAAACGGCAGAAGCAGTGGAACCCAGACGCGGAACTACAACAGCAAGCAGTGGAACCCAGATGCAGAACACAGGCGGCGGCGGAGACCCGAGGGGAGGGAAAGACTCCCCACCACCGTGGAGCACCCGCAGACGGACGCAGAGGCGTGAGTAATACAGCGCATCTCCAAACACATCGGGAAAGCAGAGCGGTGCCAAGCAATAGAACTTAACTCAGACCCCAACACCCCGCCCGAGAAAGACTGGCGGGAGCAGGGGGGCATGGAATTTAGAATCCTGTCCCTTCCCTCAACAGCCCCCTCCCTGAGGCCATTGACTGGAGATTGACAGGCGGGCTACCTAAGACCCAGCACCCCACCAAGGGAGGCAGGGCTGTCCCAACTCCCACCTGCCCAACGGGCTCAACCCCCAGCCCTCTGACAGGAGACTGACAAGCAGGCGGACCCTAAGACTCAGCACCCCACCAGGGGAGGCAGAGCTGTCCCAGGTTCCACCCGCCCACCAGGCTCCTCTCCCAGTCCACTGGATCTGGAGATTGGAGGGCGCTGGGACCCTGCCTTACAACAGCGGGTAGGGGGTGCGGGAAAATAGGAGCCAGCATCTGCCCCCCCTCAATTCTTGAGCGGGGCATCCTCCAGCTGGGAATCCTGAGCAAGACAGCATTGAGAGGCCCCCCCACAGTCACAGACTCTGACAAAGCAGTGGAAACACAGCAGGGATCTGAAGGGCCAACCAGCAGCCAAGCTCCCCTTCTGAGAATCAAAAAGGCGCGGCTCTGCCCTTGGAGCCCACTTCCTCAGCTGGGCCCCACCCCTGGGAACAAAGGGGTCTCCTGCTGGTCCTGCTGAGAGCCCTTGGAAACTCTCAATCCCCAGACCCTTGGTTTGGGGCCGCCCCTGGAAGCAGCACAGGAAAACGTCTGCCAACCTTGCTCAGACTGAAGCTCGCATATCCATCCCATGGTCCACTGTGAGGCCACTGGTTGGGCTAAGAGCTAGTCGTGCAGCAACACATAAGTTTTATTCTAATACTTTCCAAAGTTGTACTCAAATACGCTACCTACTTACCAACTTAGGTCATTTATCCTTACGCTATATCTTTTCTTCATTACTACAATATTCTTACACTCCTACGTTAATCCTCTTGTACCTCCCCTGACCTCTCTCATTCTATTTTTCTATCTCTGGACCTCTGTTCGTCTTTCAACCCTTAATGCTGCACGGATCTACACTTGATGGCTGTTGAGCAATACTGTATATCTAGGTGTTTAATTATTCTCTAGGTTCAGAGGGACTTAAAGACAATAGAGATTGGATTGAGAGGCTTATTGTTTTGGGTATAAATTGCTTATCAGTGGATGTATTAGACTGGTCTATAACTGCACAAAAAGAAAGAGTGATAACACCAATCAAAACTTGTGAACATCTAGTGTCTGCCAGCTACAGAGGTCTAGGTTGGTTATATCTGAAAAACTATAATCATGTTTAGTATTAATCTTGCTCCCATTTTCAAATGGGCAGAACAAGAAACTCAAGAAAAATGTCAAATCAAGAAACAACATCCCCCACCTAATGTAAACAGAAAATGGAACAGTCACTGGCAAGCCTACAGGAGAGTCTTCCAAGT
The DNA here is from genome assembly GCF_031878675.1 of Megascapheus bottae. Taxonomy (NCBI): domain Eukaryota; kingdom Metazoa; phylum Chordata; class Mammalia; order Rodentia; family Geomyidae; genus Megascapheus; species Megascapheus bottae. The sequence continues at coordinate 65,290,646 of NC_143511.1, read as the reverse complement.
GCTATACAAATGCAATTGATAAACATCATTAATGAAAAATGTGAAAATATAAAGAAAGAGATAAGGGAGGAAGCCATAGCTAAATAAGAGGAAACCATAAACAAGATGATAAGTGAAAAAGAAGAAGCCATAAAGGGGGCCATAATAAAAGTTTTTCAAAGAAAGATGGGTGAATTCATAGAATCCACAAATAAAAAGGTGACCAAACTCCAGCAAATGTTCAAAGAAAATACAGCTACTGAGCTAACCACTCAAATGGAAATCAAGGAGCTAAAGAAATCCATACATGATCTAAAAGAAGAGATGCAAGGCATCAAAAATGAGCAATTAGAAGCAAGGGAGATGAAAAATAAAGTAGATAGCTTTGATAGCAGGTTACACAATGCAGAGGAGAGAATTTCCGGGGCTGAAGATAATTTAGTTATTACAGAGAAAGAACAGAAAATGAGTCAATCCAAATCTAGGAAAAATGAGAGACGCTTCAGGAGGTCCAAGATACAATTAGGAAGCCTAATTTAAGGCTAATTGGTATTGAGGAGGGTCTGGAGAAAGAGGTCAATGGTACTGGAAATATACTTCAGGGAATCATCTCAGAGAATTTCCCAAAGATCCAGAAGGGCAGGCCCACCCAGATACAAGAAGCTTTTAGAACCCCAAACAGACCTGACCAGAAAAGAACATCCCACCGCCACATCGTAATCTGAACTGGATCAATAGAAACCAAAGAAAGGATCCTAAAGGCAGCCAGGGAAAAGGGATCAGTAACGTCTAAAGGAAAACCAATCAGAATAACCCCAGATTTCTCAGCAGAGACCATGCAAGCAAGAAGTGACTGGAAGCATATATGTCATGCCCTTAAGTCAAATAACTACCAACCAAGAATGCTGTACCCAGCTAAGCTCTCATTCATAACTGGGGGAACAATAAAACCATTCCATTCCAGGGAAAAGCTGCAACAGTGTGTCCCAACAAAACCAACACTACAGAGAATTCTCAAAGATGTTCTATACATAGAAAACCAAAATAAGGGCCCGGGAGTTTGGCCTAGCGGTTAAAGTGCTTGCCTAGCATGCACAAAGACCCGGGTTCGATTCCTCGGTATCCCACATACACAACCAAGCCGGAAGTGGCAGAGACGAGACACAACCAAACTGGAAAAGTGGCAGAGACAAGACTGCGACGGCGACAGAGAGCAAAAGAAGCGAGCTGAGCTGAAGTGAACAGAGCCCAACCGAGTGGTGGCCGGAGCGAGCGGGGCCGGAGCGAGCAGGACCGGAGCATGCGGGAGCGAGCCGAGCCAGAGCCAGCGAGGCCGGAGCGAGCGGGGCCAGAGCGAGAAGGGGCCGGAGCGAGCAGAGCCAGGAGCAAGCGAGAGCTGGCCGGGCCTGAGCGAGCGGGGCCAGAGCAAGCTAGGAGCAGGGCCGGGCCGGAGCAAGCAGGGCCAGGAGCGTGCGGGAGCGACCCGGGCCGGAGCGAGCGAGCTGGGCCAGAGCAAGCCAGGAGCAGGGCCGGGCCGGAGCGAGCGGGGCCAAGAGCAAGCTGGAGCGAGCCGGGTGGAAGCAAGCGGGGCCAGAACGAGCGGGCCGGAGCGAGCGGGGCCGGAGCGAGCAGGGCCTAAGCTAGAAAGAGGGCCTAGCCAGGCCGGAGCGAGCAGGGCCGGAGCGAGCGGGGTCAGAAAGAGAAAGGGGCCAAAAAAAAAAAAAAGAAAACCAAAATAAATGCAATATAGGGAAAGAAATGGCACCTAAACAGCATACCATCTAGGGACCACAAGAACTGTCAAGAGACAGGCCCTAATAAAAGCTTTTAAAAATGGTAGGAACTAATAAATATCTCTCAATCCTAACTCTCAATATCAATGGACTGAACTCTCCAATTAAACGGCATAGTCTGTCTAGTTGGATCAAAAAGCAAGAGCCATTGTTCTGCTGTCTTCAAGAGACACCTCTTACCCAAAAAAACAATCATCTTTTGAAAGTGAGAGGTTGGAATAAACTCTATCAAGTTAACGGTCCCCATAAACAGGCTGGAGTTGCCATCCTCATATCAGATAAAGTAGACTTCAAACTAAAATTAGTGAGAAAAGACAAAGAAGGTTACTACATACTACTAAAGGGATCTTTCCTCCAGGAAGACATAACGATCCTAAATATTTACACACCCAATCCCGGAGCTCCGAACTTCATCAAGCAAACTTTACTTACACTGAAACCATACATAGATCGAAATACAGTGATTGTCGGAGACTTTAACACATGACTCTCACATATGGACAGATCAACAAGGCAAAAACTCAACAGAGAAACCTTACAACTGAACAACTATATAGACCAACTAGATCTAACAGACATCTGCAGAATATTCCACCCAGCAACAACACAATATACGTTTTTCTCAGCAGCACATGGAACATTTTCCAAAATAGATCACATCTTAGGCCATAAAACAAACCTGGTCAGATTCAGAAACACTGAAATTATTCCATGTACACTCTCAGACCACAAAGGCATCAAATTGGAACTGAACACACATCTCCACCAACAAAAACCCAGTAACTCATGGAGACTGAACAACACATTGTTGAATCACCAATGGGGTCATCAAAGAGATCAGAACAGAAATCCAAGAGTTTATGAAATTTAATGGTAAGGAGCACACAAAATACCAACTCCTTTGGGACACAGCAAAGGCAGTACTCAGAGGAAAATTTATAGCGCTGAGTGCCTACAACAACAAGTTGGAAAAATCACAAACCAACAAGTTAATGCCTCACCTTAAGCTCCTGGAAAAAGAGCAACAAACCAACCCTAATCCCAGTAGAAGAAAGCAAATTATTAAAATCAAAGCACAATTAAATGATTTGGAATCCAAAAAAACTATAGAAAGAATCAACAAAACAAGGAGTTGGTTCTTTGAAAGGATTAACAAAATTGACAAGCCCTTAGCAAATCTTACCAAAAAAAGAATAGAGCATATCGAAATAAACAAAATCGCAGATGAAAATGGTAATATCACAACAGAAATTACCAAGATCCAGAATATCATGAGGGAATACTTCTCAAACCTTTACACCAACAAATTTGAGAATCTGGATGAAATGGATGAATTCCTAGCCAATATTAATATACCCACACTGAACCAAGAAGAACTAAGCCAACTCAACAGGCCTATTTCAAGCTCTGAAATAGAAATGGCAATTAGAGAACTTCCACCTAAGAAAAGCCCAGGGCCAGATGAATTTACAGCTGAATTCTATAAGGTCTTCAAAGCACAGCTCACACCAATACTCCTCAAGCTCTTCAACAAAATTGAAAATGAAGGTTCTTTACCAAACTCATTCTATGAAGCCAGTATAACCCTCATCCCCAAACCAGACAAAGATTCATCAAAGAAAGAGAACTATAGACCTATTTCTTTGATGAACATCGATGCAAAACTTCTCAACAAAATACTGGCCAACCGTCTACAACAACTCATCAAAAAAGTTATACACTATGATCAAACTGCATTCATCACAGGGAGGCAAAGCTGGTTCAACATACGCAAATCAATTAATATAATTCAACACATCAACAGGAGCAAGGACAAAAATCACATGATTGTCTCAATAGATGCAGAAAAGGCATTTGACATGATCCAACACGCCTTTATGTTAAAAGCTCTGGAGAAACTAGAAATCCATGGAACATTGCTCAATGTAATAAAGGCTGTGTATGTGAAACCCACTGGTAGTATTACACTTAATGGTGAAAATTTAAAGCCATTCCCTCTAAAATCAGGAACCAGAGAAGGATGCCCACTCTCACCACTCCTCTTTAACATAGTACTAGAATTCCTAGCCAGTGCAATAAGGCAAGAAGCAAGCATAAAGGGGATCCAAGTAGGGAAAGAGGAAATAAAATTATCCCTCTTTGCAGATGACATGATTCTGTATTTAAAGAATCCTATAGACTACTTCCAAGCTCCTTGAGCTGATTCAAAACTTTGGAAGAGTAGCAGGCTATAAAATCAACCCTCAAAAGTCAACTGCCTTCCTTTACGCCAACAGTGAGAGGAACAAGGCAATAATCAGGAAAGTAACTCCTTTCACAATAGCCTCAAAGAAAATAAAGTACAAAGGAATTATCTTACCTAAGAATGTAAAGGACCTTTTTGATGAAAACTTTAAAACCCTAAAAAAGGAAATTAGAGCAGAATTAAGGAAATGGAAAAACCTCCAATGCTCCTGGATTGGAAGAATCAACATTGTGAAAATGACAATCTTGCCAAGGGCTATCTACAAATTCAACACAATACCCATCAATATCCCAATGGCATTCTTTGAAGAAATAGAACAGGCAATCCAAAATTTCATATGGAATAATAAAAGACCCCCTATGGCAAAAGCAATTCTTAGCAGAAAGAACAGTATAGGAAGAATTTTAATACCAAACTTTAGACTCTATTACAGAGCTATATTGACCAAAACAGCTTGGTAGTGGCACAAGAACAGGCCTGAAGACCAATGGAATAGAACTGAGGACCCAGATATTAACCACAGACCTATGGCCACCTAATCTTTGACAAGGGAGCCAAAAAAATAGAATGGAAGAAAGACAGCCTCTTCAACAAGTTGTGCTGGCAGAACTGGTTAAGCACATGCAGAAAACTAAAGTTGGATCCTTCTTTGTCACCTTGCACTAGAATTAACTCCAAATGGATCAAAGACCTGGAGGTAAAAGCAAATACACTGAAAACTTTACAGGAAGGAATAGGAGATACACTAGGCCTCCTTGGCGCATGTCGAAACTTCCTTAATAAGGACCAAGAATCACAACAAATCAGAGAAAGGCTGGATAAGTGGGACTGCATTAAACTGCGGAGCTTTTGTATGGCAAAGGACATAGCTAGTAAATTAATTAGGAAGCCTACAGAATGGGAGAAGATATTCACCAACCAAACAACGGACAAAGGCCTCATATCTAAAATATACCAACAACTCAAAAAATTGAATCACTCCAAAACTAATCTCCAAAGTAACAACCATCCCATTAAAAAATGGGCCAAAGACTTAAAGAGAGTCTTCTCTGAAGAAGAAACAAAACTGGCCTATAGTCACATAAAGAAATGCTCAACATCTCTGGTCATAAAAGAAATGCAAATCAAAACAACTCTAAGATTCCACCTCACTCCAGTTAGAATGGCCAGGATCAGGAAAACGAATAATAACAGATGCTGGAGGGGATGTGGCCAGGAGGGATCACTACTACACTGTTGGTAGGAGTGCAAACTCATTCAACCAGTATGGAAAGCAGTATGGCAGTGCCTCAAAAGGCTAAACACAGAACTCCCCTATGACCCAGCAGTCCCACTACTTGGCATTTACCCAACCATCCAGAAACAAGGGCATACTAAATCCACTAGCACAACAATGTTCATCGCAGCACTATTCACCATAGCGAAGATATAGAACCAACCTAGATGCCCCTCAGTTGATGAGTGGATCAACAAGTTGTGGTATTGTACACAATGGAATTCTATGCTGCTGTCAGAAAGAATGACATCATCCCATTTGTTAGGAAATGGAAAGACTTAGAAAAAAATCATATAAAGTGAAGTAAGCCAGACTCAAAGGAGCTTAGGCTCAATGGTTTCCCTCATTCGTCATAATCAGTAGAAACCTTGGGCTCTACTAGCAGAGATCTGCAATAGAGGAAAATCTTGATACATAAGGCCATATAGTATGAAGCTAATTGAAAAGACCTCCAGGATATTGAAACAAAAGCCATATAATGAATGATTGTTGTCCTTAATGTACTATATTGTCTCTCATCTCTTTTGCTGGCCCTTGGTTATCTCATATTGTTAAAGTATCTCACTTTGTTTTCTGATATATTGAATTTATTTGTATGTGGTCATTTGAAATTTGATAGGGAAGGGGGGAAAACCAAGACAGATGGGGGGTGGGAGGGAGGGTAGTGGGTACTAAGACATGTGAAAGGTTATCAATGTATGTGAATTAATGCACCTTCTATCTGGCAAATATCGTGTAACCCTTTTACTAATTACAATAGAAAATTTTTAAAAAAAGAGAGTATTTCAGGGGTTTAACTCCTTCGAACAACCAACAGCTTAAAATGAAAAGGAGGCATTGAAAAATGCTTTATGAGAGAGGTTTGTAGCAAAGGGAAGAGAGGAAGACAAATAGAAAGAGGAAAGGGCAGTGAATCCAGTCATAAAATGCAATGTATATATATGAAAATGGAACCAGATAACATGGGATGGATGAGTTTGGAACAGACGGGAAGAGAATAATGTATGGGGTACATTAACCAAGATGACCTGTACTTATAAACTGGCCTGTTGAATAAAGGCCTTTCTGTACAACTAATTAAAGTTGATAGATAAATCAAAATAAAATAATAAATCTACTGAATTACTTCTAAGACATTTTACTAAAGAATTTATTAACATTGATTTTTACATCAGATTTCAATTGAAGTATTTAACAAACAAGCATTCAAGGAGGGAATAACTATATAAAATCACTGGCACTTAGATTTTAGAACATAATTAAAATTAGGCTGAGGGTTTGTATGTCATAGACACATATTAATATATGTATTAAAACATTATTTCTATAGAGTCACAGATATTTATGTCTATGTAATTGTGTTTATATTTCTAATACCATGTCCTTAACTTTCGGTATACTTGTACTGTTTGGATCTAATAGTCACAAATTAAGGATAACAAGTGCTTTTTGTTCCTTTGGTCTTGACTTGTCTCACTCAACATCATGCGGTCTAGATTCATCCATTTTCCAGCAAATGCCATTATTTTATCTTGTCTGTTGGCTATGTGGAATTCCATTGCACATATATATATATATATATATATATATATATATATATACATCACATTTTCATGGCATCTGGATTGTTTCCATCACCTGTCTATTGTTAATAGTGCAGAGATGAACATAGCTGAGCAGGTGTCCTTATCATATCCTGGGTTATGATGTTCAGGACAGATGCCCAGAAGTGGTATGTCTGGATCGTAGGGAAGGTCAATTTTCGGTTCTTTAAACTGCTTTCCAGAGTGGCTGAACTTGCTTACAATCCAACCAGCAGTGCAGTAGGGTTCCTTTTTCTCCACAACCCCACCAGCATCTGTCATTGTCTGAGTTCAAAATCTTGGCCATTCTTGTTGGGGTAAGGTGGTATCTTAGGGTTGTTTTTATTTGCATTTCCTTTATGACCATGGATGATGAACGTTTTCTCATATGCTGCTGTTTTAACCTCTTCTTTTGATAAGACTTTCTTTAGTTCCCTTGCCCATTTAGTGATTGGTTTGTTGGGTTTGTGGGGGATTTGTTTCTTGAGTTTCCTGTAGATACTGGATATTAAGCATTTGCCCGATGTATTATTGGTAAATATCTTTTTCCAGTTGATTGGCTGTCTTTCTACTTTAGTAACTATGCTTTTATCTGGGCAGAAACTTTTCATTTTTAGGTAGTCCCATTTATCGAGGCTCTCTCCAATCTGTTGTGACCCTGGGATTCTGTTCAGGAAGTTTTGCCTGTGCCTATAAGTTCCAGTGTCTCTCCTACTCTATTATGTAGCAGTTTCAAGGTTTTTGGTCTGACATTGAATTCTTTGACCCATTTTGAGTTAATGCTAATGCATGGCAAAAGGCTAAGGTCAATTTTTAGTTTTCTGCATATGGCTGCCCCGTTTTGCCAGCACCAATAATTGAATAGACTGTGTTTGTTCCACTGTATATCTTTGGCTCCTTTGTCAAATACAAGTTGACTATAGGCATGTGGTTCTATTTCTGGATCTTCTATTCTGTTCCATTGATCTTCTGGTCTATTTTTCTGCCAACACCATGCTGTTTTTGTTATTATGGCTCTATAGTAGAGTTTCAAGTCTGATATTATAAAACACCTGCATTGCTCTTTTTGCCTAGAATTGTTTTGGCTATTCTAGGTCTTTTCTTGTTCCATATGAACCTTTGGATTATATCTTCTATTTCAGTAAAGAACGTCTTTGGGATTTTGATGGGGATTGCATTGAATTTGTATATAAATTTTGGCAGGATGACCATTTTCACTATATTAGTTCTCCCTACCCTTGAGCATGAGATGTCTTTCCATTTCCTGGTGTCCTCTTTAATTTCTTGTTTTATGATACTCAATTAATGAACTCTAACATTAAATAATGCCATAATGAGACATGCTTATCTACTTGAGAATTGCTCCCTCTTTATAAACATCTTGATTTATTTTCAGAACTTAGATTAATTTAGTCACTGATCTGAAACTTACTGACCTGTCTGAACTACTTCTACCTTTTGTAAAACATTAAGAAAAAATTAGAACTTTGATCAAGCATGAAAAATATCCTTAATTGCCATTATTTAATACTTACAATTTTCTATTTTGAGAAACCATAGGAGACTTAATAAACAAAATAAAAAATGAGGATGAGTTGAGAATTTTGTGTTATTGTCGAAAACAAAAAAAATTGCTAAAATATGAATGCAAAGAACAACTAATGAAAAACACGGTAAGTGAAGGAAAACACTATGAAAAATGGAGTGAAGAGCAGATATTTGGTATCTGATTAAGGGGTATCACTTTGAAATATCTTTTATTCACATAATTATGCTCATTTTTCTCTGCATGATACCCTCATTATCAGTAGTAAAATAGTGAATACAATGTAATTCTGTGTGATTGTTAAAGGAAATTTCATGACACCATTCTAGTGCATAGATAATTGTCTTGACCAAGTGGTTGTCTGGCAGTATGTCCTCATCTTGTGACTTAGCATTTGTTTTTGGAAACATTACTTAGTCCTTATAAGTCTTGGTTTCCTTACAGGTAGTAGTAAATACTTTCCTTGTGAAAATTTAAAAAGAAAAAATACACATAGTAAGCACCCATTAAAAGTAAGGAGAAACATAGATATCTAATGTTCTTTATACAGAAAGAAAAATGTAGATATCTAATGCTCTTTGTATGTCATCAATTGTCAGTTGCCATTTTACCTCTCTTTATTATGACCTGTAATATAGTTCTTCCTCCTGCTGCTATATCTTGTCCTGGGCCCTTCCCTCCTGGATCCACTGGTTTATTACTTAACCATCCCAGAAAGAACTTATTCCAATTAACTTTTCTTATGGGATCCCAAATCAAAGTATAGAACAATATGAGGTCTCCATTAAGTAGAAGCACTTCAGCATCCATGTCTCTATGCCCAAAGTAGCTTATCACTGTTACTGTCTAGTAGGAAGTCAAAATGGGTGGGGAAAGATGTTATTTAATTTCTAATTTAAGTACAAATTGAGAAAACTCAGTAGGCTGAATGAAAGACTTAAAGATATACTGTGTAACATGATCTTGGGCACATTTGTAACTAGTCTGATTATTGTGAATGTGATATGATAAAAGTGCAGACTATTTTCCTCCTTCAGATAACAACTTTACCATTGGCTGTTGGAAGAACATTTTCTGTTAAAACAGGACAGTTATTTTAAGTGATTTGACAAAAATGGTTTTAACTCTCAGAAACGTAAAGAGCTGCTATAATGCATATCGGCTATAGACTTTATATCCCTTTCCCACATGCTGCAGAACAAACAGAAAACACTTATGCTGTAGGGAACTAAGGTACTTTCTGAAAAGAGATACAAATATAAATAGGAGACACAACAAAGGTAAACATTCCAGAACTCAAGTTGTTTCCACAAAGCAAAGGTTTTCTTGGTAATACCTACATATTTTGGAAAGCACAGTATTTAAAATAATGTGGTTTATAACTCAAAAATATTGACAACAAGGGCCAAAGATGTCTGAAAAGTAAATCAACAGGAAAACTACACAAAAGTAAATAAACAACCAGATCTAAGAATTACAAAGGACCTACCATTTCTTTGCAGTATTATCTTTGGACTACTTATATTAAGTAACATAAAGATGTTGCTTTACAGAACAGATCTTTGCAATCATGGGCCAAATACTCAATATTTTTGGCTTGGTTGGGCCCCACTGTCTTGACTGAAATTATGTCACTTTAGCACGGTGGTATTAAGGCCTCAGAAACAACCCACAAAGAACTAGACTTGAGTTTATTTCATATACAACTTCAAATGTGTCTTAATAAAACTTTATGAACACTGAATTTTGAATGCAATGCAATTCTCACATCATGAACTATTTTTCTTCTTATTTTTTTCCTACGCTCATAAAACATCCATTCTTAGCTCACAAACCATACAGAAAGAGGCAGCTTCTTCCATTTGGCGCATTGGCCTACCAGCCAATCTGTAAGAATCTCTAAGAACATGGTAAGACAGATCTTAAAATACTGCCTTTTTATTAGACATTAAAATTTTCATTGAACATTACTTGTTGGAAAGAAATGTAGAAAACTATTTTCTGACAATAAGGTATTATAGGCATGCTAAAAATGTTCTGACAGTAACAGGTGAAAATGCTTTCAAAAAATTTTAAAAGGGCAAGTTGTAAATGAAAGTATTGTAAAAATTGAGTGATCCCACAGGAAAATGAGAAATTCTGGAGAAATCAGAAGCCCAGTGAGGGTTTATTATTTCCTTCTACTCACTTTCTTGATCTTCTCTAGACATGATCCTGCCCTTTTTTGTTCTGCTTCATCTACCTAGTGCACCGTTCCCCTAAAATGCTTGCCTAGCTACCCAACTCTATTCAAAAGTCACCTTACTTTGATGTCTCCTTCCCATATTTCAGCTTTATCAGCCTATATAATTTACTTTTTTCATCTCCAGACTATATAATTTACTTATTTTTTTAAAAAAAATGTTCATTTCCTTGGGCAAGGATATAAGCAGGACAAAGGCAAAAATTGCTTGCTGGTATGTCTCCAATGTCAGTACGGATGTGTGGCAGATGATGAAGTATACAGACCTTCTTATTACTGTTAACTAATGGTATTAACTTCCCTTAACAAGCAAAAGTGGAGTTTTCCAGGAGCCTTCAAGCTCTGAAATTGAAATGGCAATAAGAGACCTTCCACCTAAGAAAAGCCCAGGGCCAGATGGATTCACAGCTGAATTCTATAAGGTCTTCAAAGCAGAACTTAAGTTCCATTTCTTACATGTGGTATATGTTCAGTAATGATGATCTGCCTCTTTATTTATTTTATATTTACTATATAGAGGTTTATACTTGTATGGATGTAATTTATTTGGAGATTATAATAATCCAATCATTTGTGTGGTGGTTTAAAACAATTTGAACAATGGTCCAGGAGCTCTCTGTTTTGTAGCTGACATAAGTTGAATTTTTCTTATCTCTTTCAATTTTCTATCTTAAAAATCCTAACACTTTGCTAGGAGAATCATAGATGTGTATTAATTATTACAAATGAGGGAAATCATTGAGCCTATGTTCCTTTGGGTCTGGCTTACTTCACTTAATATAATTTTTCCAAGTCTTGCCATTTCCTTACAAATGAAGCTATGTCATTCTAGGTACATAAGGTCATATAGGATGAGACTAAATGAAAGGATCTCTAGAATATGGAAACAAGATCCTTTTATCATGTGATTGTTGTTCTTAATGTACTATGTTATTTCTCTTTTTTGTTGTACTTGGTCAATCTCATCCTGTTACTGTATCTGACTTTTTTTTTACCTGGTATATTGTATATACATTTATTTGTTTATTTGAAATAGGAAAGGGAAGGGGGGGAAACAAGATGATCGAGGGGGAAAGGGGAGGAGAATGGGGACTTAAACCTAAGAAGGGTTATCAATGTGTGAGAAGTAATGCACTTACTACTTGGCAAATGTAACTATAACTCCTCTATACATTAACCCAACAATTAAAATAATTCCATCCCTACCAGAACAATTCACAAATACACACACACACACACACACACACACACACACCTAACACTCAATGTGAGAAAGGAAGAATGTGGTCTTTGGGAAGTGATGATGTCATGAAGGTGCAACTGTTGTGAATGAAACTGTTTCCATTATACAAACACATGCCACACAGACCTCTCTCATCCTCTTCACCATGGGAGGATACAAGATGGCCGTCTGTAAACCAAGAAGCCTAATCGGATATGGCACTTTTTAGCTCTTTGGTCTTGGTCTCTCAGCTTCCAAATATGTGAGGAATGAATATCCACTGTTTAAATTGCCCACATTTTAGTCTTTTGTTATATCCATCCTTAATGATTAAGCAGCTCCTGTGTCCAACTGACATCCTCCATCCATTTTAATTTTAGCACTCAAAATTCATATTGTATTATTTTAGAATGTTTCATTTTCCACATATATGCATACATATATATGAAGATATATGTATATATGCTATGTAAAGATATGGCTCACGCCTGTAATCCTAGCTACTCAGGAGCCTGAGATCTGAGAATTGCGGTTCAAAGCCAGCCAGACACAAAAGTCTATGAGTGTCATCACCAATTAACCACCAGAAAACCAGAAGTGTAGGAGCACTAGCCTTTAGCTGAAGATCTCAGAGACAATACATAAGCCCAGAGTTCAAGCCCCATGACTAACAAAAAATAAATAAATAAATAAATAAATAAATGACAAAATCAGTAACTGTATCTATGAAGTAAACACTAGAATAAGGGAGTTTGTTCTAGTAGTCTAAACTATAAAATACATCACAGTGTAACAATTTCAGCCTGCAGATTTTTTTGAAGCATGAAAGAAATATTCATAAGAGTTGTCTGACTGAATCACAAATATAACCTCAATTAAAACGCAGTTCTATCAAACACCCACAATTGTTGAAAATAATGTCGTAAATTCAAAGAATAGTTATAAAAAGGACCATAGTCATGGAAATTTAAATGTACTCTTTTAGTTACTCATAGGTCAAAGAAGAGATCATAAAGGAATTCTAAAATCATGTATAATTGAACACCAATGAAAATATGACACATTGCCAGTTGAATAAAACTAAAGTAGTATTCATAAATACACAGCCATAATCACTTTAATTAGAAAAAACTTCAAGGCTAATGATGCATATATACAAAGTAAGATAGTAGAAATATAGAATGAAGCCAGAGAAATCAGGGAAAACGAAACAAATGAAAGAGCATAAAAGAAAAAACTAGCAGGGCATGGTGGCTCACATCTGTAATCCTAGCTACTGAGGAGGCTGAGATCTGAGGATCAAGGTTCAAAGACAGCCCAAGTACAAAAAGACCTGAGACTTTTATCTCCAATTAACCTCTAGAAAATGGGAAGTGTGTCTTGGCTCAAGGGTAGGGCAGTAGCCTTGAGCTGAAGAGCTCAGGGGCAGCACCCAGGGAGAGTTCAAGTCCCATGACCCACCAAAAAGAAAAAAGAAAAAAGAAAGAAAAAAAACTAACAACCAATATGGAATAAAAAGCTTGCCATGCAAAACACTGATATTGGAAACTATGTACAAAAACAGAAGAAAAATCAACCTGAAAAAGTGAGAATAAAAAATTCAGAAACACAATGAAAATATTTTGAATAGAAATGGAAACATACCCTAATTGTATAAAGACTAAATGGCAAGGAAGATCTTATAAATAGTTCTTTTGTAAAAACAGATAAAATGAAAACTAATGAAGAACAAAATAGAATATGCTCATAAGCTAATAGCCAGTGATGAGACTGAATCACCTAAAATCATTCTATCAGGAAAACCACCAACTTGGCAGTAAAACCCACTAGACACTATGTTGGAAAATAATTATACAACTTTTGGGAAAGAGAAATCAGAAAGGAGAAAACTGAGAGAGAATGAAGGAGGAGGTGACACTGTTCAAAAGGAAATGTACTTGTGACCTGAATCGTGCAATTGCAACCCCTCTGTTCATCACCTTTACAATGATTTTTTTTAAAGAAAGCCAAGAAGGTCAGACAGAATTCCAGCTGACGTCTAACAAATATTCAGAAATAGTTATTTGAATCTTATAGACTCTCTTCCAAAAGTGGAAATGAGAAAAATGCCTTGTAATTTTAAGAGAAAATAGTACCACCTTAATACCCAAACCAAGAAAACAAAAAATAAAACAGCATCATAAATATCCATAACATCAAAAATTTGAATTGTGTAAGCTAAAAATTTGAATTGTGTAACTCAAATAATAATTTAAAAGGATAACTACCCATGACTGAATTACTTTCTCTTGGGACTGAAAGCTGGTTTAATATTAAACATTCAGCCAAGTATTAAATGTAAGTGGATTACATGAGAATTATCGTGATCATTTTAACAGATGAGAACATTGTTTTTAAACATTCTATTAACTTTGTATATTTTTTATTGTCGGGATAATATTTAGGGGGTTACAGTTACATTCACCAGATAGTAGGTGCATTACTTCTCACACATTGATACCCCCTCCCATGTTTCTGTCCCCATTCCATACCTTCTTTTAATCTTCAACAGAAATGAAAAAACTTCCACAACCACCATACACAATTGTCAACATGTGGAAAATATCTCCTCTGCTAGGAGACTATAAACTAGATCTACTCTACTACTATGCAGCATTGAATCAGAAATTCTGTAGTATAGGGCTTAGGAGGAAATAAATGCAGGCTGTAAGGATGAGAAATGTATAATCCAAACTGCCAGTGTTTGAAAATGCTGTAATTGGCTCTGTACAAAACCTAAAAATAATGGGCAAATTCTTCAAAAAACTGAAAAATTCTAACAATGTTCCTGAATGTAAAATCAATACATAAAAAGCAATTGCACTATGGCAACAGTTTAGAAATATAGCTTAACAAAATAACCATTTATTGTAGTAACAAAAATATATAAAGTGCCTATGAGTAAACCTAACAAAATATGAACTGAAACTTTATAGATAGTATTATAAAACTTGATTAAAACTATTAAAGACAACCCAAACAAGTAATGTAATGAATTATCGTCTTGAATAAAGACTTAAAATCATAAAGATGTTGACTCTCTCAAGCTGATTTGGGGATTCAGTGCACTACGAATCTGAATTCCAAAAGAATATTTTTCACAATATCTTTCAGCCTTGGCAAACATATCCTGTAATTCTGATAAGAGAGAGCAAAGAGCCAAATTTATTCGAGAGAGCCCAATGGAAGAAAACAATGTTGGGAGATTTCTCCTACCTATCTGCATGTGTTATTATAAAGTCTTAAGTATTAAAAAAAAAGTTGTTGTGGTGCATTAAGATATACACAAAAATAGGTTGATGGGATAAAAAAGGCAGATAGATACAGATGAGATTTTTAAAAAGCACATAATATGGAAACTTTATCACAGAGATTGCATTATAGAGTAATACAAAAGCATAGACTACTTAATAAATGATATTAAAACTGTTTTATCCACACACATAAATACATAAAAATGAGATTCCTGTTGTACATTGTACATAAAAATCACTTCCAAAAGGATTAAAAGTTAATGTGAATAAGAAAATTCATAAAATATTTATAGAGCCATGTAAGAAAAGACCTTGATGGGTGATAGGAAAATATTTTAGAAAGGAAAAACAAAGCACAAATCATAAAGAAAAGAATGATGGTTTGACAATATTAAAACTAAACTTACCAACAAAACCAAGTTCCCTGAAGCATTACTTACCATAGCCAAGATGTACCTCAATGGATAAATGGATAAAGAAATGTGGTATGTATATACACAATGGAATTCTTCTCATCCATCAGAAAACATTATTTATGTACAATTGATAAGGAAAGGGCAAGACGAGGAAAAATTATATTCAGTGAAGTATGCCAGACCCAGAGAAACACAGGTTGCAGTTTCCCTCATTTATGGGTACTAGAATGTGCCTATAAATCTGTAAGTAAACACACTGGATGGTATGCAAGTGGTTAGAAATTAATTCACTAGTATCATAGGGCTCTACAGAGAATTCAAATTGTACAATTCTTTAGAAAGTTTAAGTTACAGCCCAACAAAATAAGTATCAGGAAATAAGGACTTGCAAGAATAGAGGATGGGGTGAAGGAGGCAAGGGTAGAAAAATGAAGTGGGAAAGGAGAGAGAATGCAGGTAAGAATTCATTATATGTGCCACAGAAGCAAGAAAGGAAAGGATTCGTAGAAGGAGATGAAAATATTGAAGGTAACACAGATCAAGAAGCATTGTATATATACATTAACTCTTTGTTAAATGGAAAGATTATTCAATACATAACCTAAAAACTAAGCAAAGTGAGGGTAGGAGTGAATTGACAGGAGTAGGCAAGAATGTTGAAAGGGGAGGCCTGGAGTTTGGCCAGGTGGTAGAGTGCTTACCTAGCATGCACAAAGACCCAGGTTCGATTCCTTGGTACCACATGCATAGAAAAAGCCAGAAATCATGCTGTGGCTCAAGTGGCAGAGTGCTAGCCTTGAGGGAAAAGCCCAAGTACAGTGCTCAGGCCCTGAATTCAAGCCCCAGGACTAGCAAAAAAAAAAATGTTGAAGGGCCAACAAGATCAAGACATGCTGTATTCATAAACGGCTTTGTTGAAAGACAACCTATTTGTACAACTACTTGAAGATAATAAACATATTCAAGAAACAAAAATGAGAAAGGAAAATGTATCACACAACTAAATGCCAGTGGCTCACATCTAAAAAAATTAAAGCTAACAATTGATACTTAAAAGTAGAAAATATACTATGCATAATTACTATAGGCATAGTAGGCATCAAACCTGATGATTTCTACACTATTATGAAAAAGATTACTAAGCAAATGGAGGAAAATAAAAACTGAAAAGAAGACACAGATGGTTCATAATCATGCAAAGAAATTCTCCACTTCATTAGTAATAAAATTCAAGGGGCCGGAAGTTTGGCCTAGTGGTAGAGTGCTTGCCTAGCATGCACGAAGACCTGGGTTCGATTCCTCGGTACCACATACATAGAAAAAAAAAAGCTGGAAGTGGTACTGAGGCTCAAGAGTAGCGCTCTAGCCTTGAGAGAAGTCCAAGGACAGTGCTTAGGCCCTGAGTTCAAGCCCCACAACCAGCACAAAAAAAGTAATAAAATTCAAATTAAAATCACAAGTCTACACTTAATATTTTATATCCTTTTTATATGTATGACGATGTTCACAAGAGCTTATTTTTTTAATCATTCTACTGACAAGGTTAAGAACTGGTTGAAATAAGATGGAATATATAGATTGAAATTTTACTACTGTAAGCAAGAAAGAATAAATGATTAAACACCTGAGGCAAAACTAATGATAGGAAGAAGAGGTAGTCATTCCTTTTTCACAGACAGGAAATCTTATCTTCCTTCTTTATGATTTACCTTAGTGCTTAGAGAATTGTCTAGTATACACAAACATTTAGCACATGTTTGCTAAAGTAATAAATAAACTTAATGATTAATAAAATGTGAGAAATAAAATACCCAAAGAAATATAAACTGATATATTTATTGCACATTTTTTTCTTTCATAGGTATAAAATTGTACCTTATACACTTGATTCTTTTCATACCTATATAAAGCAGTCAGTTGAATTTTCATGTTTCCCAGCTAACGAAGTAGAAATCTTCCATATGCTTGTTCGCAACTACATATCTTTTTAATGAGTTATTCTTTACGACTTGCCAATTCATTTAAAAAGCATTCAAATTTTTGTAGGATTATCTTTAGCAAATCTTTGCAAATGTTTGTTGATTTCCACTTTGCTTGAGTTACATTACTTTTAAATTTATACATGTTAGAAACATTTTTATAGGAGTAGTTGAGTGTCCCTACCAATAACATATAAGACAGTATGAAGTAGATGAAATTTAATAATTAATTCTACTCAATTCTGACCAAAACTGTTGAAAATTAATCTAGATTTCTCCTGGATTTGTGTTACATATTTCATCTATTTATTTATACATATTGTTAGTTTTGTATTATAGTGTGAATTTATACTACTATGTTCTCCAAACATTCCTGATTCTCATATTTTCAAATAAAAACTCTTCTACAAAGTTTATTTCCTGAATTTTCCAATCCCACATTGATCCACATCTCTATTTTTAAACTTAATTACAGCTTTCTAGTTAATTGTCTAATACCTGTTTTCTGTACTTTCTCCTTACTGACATTCTCCCACTGCAGATGTCTTTAAAATGCTGCTCCCTGTAGCTCTTCCCTCCACATCTGGTTCTCCCTGTGCAGTCTTGTTCATTCCCATGGCATGCACTGTCAATCATGGCTGCAGGACAACTACATGGAAATCAGAAGCTCAATCCTTTCCCTGAAATCCATGACCATGAATCAAATTGCCTGTCTCAATTCATTCAAAATGTCTTGAGGAGCCTCAAGACCTAACATGAAAAGAAGGTGAGTGAAAAGAAAAAGCAACAGAGGGATTAACTTTGATTGAAGTACATTAATGGCATGGGAATATCACAATGAAGTCAGTATATTCTTAATATGCACTAATAAAAAAAGAACAGAACAATAAAATAAAACTAGCATTTCAGATTAAAAATAAAGCATACCTGGTAGTGTATTACATACCACTTTATTTACCACTTTACATACCATTTTATTTACCAGATTTGAACATTTTTAGGATCCACAGATGGTCCTGGATCAATCATATGTAAATACTGAGGTGATGAAAGTATTTATGAATATTCCCAAACTAAAATTCATACGTATACAATGTAAAGTTATACTAATGATCAGGACATGAGTTGTATAGTTTTACATGGAGATACATTAGTTGAATTAAGTAAATTATTTACCAAAAAAACCATTCCCAGAATAATCAGGTCAATAGAATATGCTAACCATTACAAGATATTTTCTTGTTGGTTCTTTAGAACAATTTTTGATATGAATAGTAATTGTTCCCATTTCAAAAAGGAGGAAATGAAAACTAAAATTTGTATCAATTCCAGTTGCCTAGAAGCAGACATGAACTCAGGTTAAGAAATTTAATGGAAAAATCCAATGAGAAGAAAAACATGATGGGAGCCAGAGATGTCTAGGAGAGGCGTTAGACAAAAACACAGTCTAACTTTTGTGGAGGGCAGGAAGAAAGCAAGTTTCAATAGCAAGTTCGAGGATAGCAAGTCAGTCCTAAGAAAGCTAAGAAAGGAGATGAGGAATCTTCAACCTAAACCCATTATTCAGAAGGCCCTCTTGGAAGGCTCCTGCCTTAGGGTCCCCCATATTCAATCACTGGTCAACACTAGCTCTTGAAAATGTGGGTATTCAGACCACAGCAAGTTAGCTGTTAAAAAAAAAACTCTGAATACAAAGATTAAAGAAGAATATCTTCATGTTCTCTGATGATGTAAACAACAATGTCAAGATTTCACAACAAGAAAATAAAATCCAATATGAATCCATTGTTCATATCCAGGCAGTGTGATTTCAGAAGTCATATGTAAACCCCCATGAAAAGGTTTCTATCATCCTGTTCTAAGGAGAATGACAAACACCCAGCTCACCTTCTCAATTCAGCCAAATCATTGACTCATCCCATCATGCCTTTCCAAATTATGATCATAAGTGCCATTTCCTTTAAAAACTTGCTTGATATAAACTTTCAGAATAGAGTCTAATCTTCCTAATATACTATACATCCCTTGTTATCTGATGCCTGACAGTCTTTCAAGGAATTTTCTGCTACTTCCATTATTTTTCAGCTTTGGAATAGTATTCATCATTTCAGCCAACATGCATCGATTGTTTTAACAAGAAATTTTCTAAACGTTCCTCTGCTCATCTCATCAGAGTTAGTCATTTTGGTAAGAGAGTAACAAAAATCAATCTATGCAGAGGATGAACACTGAATTGTTTTAATCAGAAAAATATTATGGAAATACTAATGTTCAAAAGATGATCAAGAAAGGAAGGAAGTCTCAAATTTCCAAAACCTGAGGCAAGAATTTTCTATAAGGAAGGAAAACAAACAGTACAGGAAGGAAGGAAGTCAGTACTCTAGTGTAAAGTAGGTCAGGACAGATAAAATATTGAAGAACCAAGAAGAGGGATGGTATGGATTTGTGTGCTTTAAAAGGAGTACTTTGAGCTGGGCACTGGAACTCACAACTGTAATCCTAGCTATTCAGAGGCTAAGACCTGAGGATAGAGGTTCAAAGCCAGCCGAGGCAGAAAAGTCCCTATGAGACTCTTCTCTCCAATTAACCACTCAAAAGCTGGAAGTAGCATTGTGGCTCAAGAGCTAGCCTTGAGCATAAAGAGGCTCAGAGACAGCACTCTAAGTTCAAGCCTCAGAGCCAGTAACAACAAAAAAGGAATCCTTTGGCTACGTGGATAAGAAAAAATTATAGAATAAGGAAAAAGGACACAACACATTTGCTCATGCATTCGGATTTTATTTTCCCAGCAAAGTTTTGTTCATCCTTCAAATCTGAGCCAACATATCAGTACCTTGGTGTAGTTGTCATTCCCAGAAACACCTGCAAAATCCCTTTCCTCCTCCAAATCTTATTAAATCCAAGAGAGCAGTCATAGAAATTTTTCAGTACCACTAACCTTTGGAGAAACCAGAGAATAATGTAGACTTCACATGTTTGTGTTAATGTTTTTCTACTGGATAACACAGTGGTACTGTGCCTTTACCTCAATTACCTCTTAAAGGTGACATTGGACAAAACAATGATTTGACCTTTAACGAGGTCATAATCATCTCTATGAACAAAAACAACCAGTTAGAATCAATATATCCTAAAAGGCAACATACCCAAGTTAAAAGGAAAGTTTTGCAAAGTTCACAAAGTGTTATGTAATAACCGTTTTGATTGGTGGGTGGGTAGGTTGGTTGATAACTGCAAATGCTAATCTCAGCACCATTTGATAGGCTGTTGTAGATTACCAGAAACAGTGCATTATATCCTTTACACTAGTTCTTAAAAATTAGACTGTCTACAATCATCAATATCAAGCTGATTTCTTCTAAGTACAGCAGTATCTTGGCATATTTCTAACATTTTGTGCTTCCCAACTTTTAAATACAATCTTCCTCAGAAGAAAGTATATAATTTTTTTCTGACTTTCTCAACAAGTGTGTGATTTCTCTCATTTGTCTTCAGAAACACCCCCTTGTGATTTCCTTATCTCCTGGTCAACTTTCATTCCTAATCCTTCTTACAGGCATCTATATGTAGATGCCAAAAACCACAAACAAAAAGAAATTTCCTTCTGAATTTGCAGTGAATTCACAAGAATGCATGTTGGGCAGTATTACAGAAACTATGGAAACCTGAAAGGTTTTACACACATTTCTCCAAGCATGTAGAATATCTGTAAACAAGATCAACCCATGTTGAGTACCTAAGTGCCTTCCTGCCAGCAAGTTGCTTTGAGTGTAAAGGTATTCTCTTCCTTAAATACTAAGTAAAAAGCTGCACTCAAACTCTTCAGTCTGATTTCCAAATGCACTACAGAGGAATCCTGGCTTCCTTTGGGTCATCCATGGTCTCTTAAGGAATGGGCGTCTTTGCCTCATTATCCATTTGTGGCAAATTTCAGTTGCCACAAATGAGAAGACCTTTGCATGAACACAGTTTTCTACATAAGAAAAGCAGTGCAGACTCACTAAGTTGTTAAGGGCTAACTGTCAAATTGGATGAAAGTACTAAATTTTAGGAGTTTTCAGAGCAGATGAGGAAAACACTTTAAAACTGCTTGTCAAGGTACCGCTGTCCTTGAAGAAATGGCTTCCTGACAGCTGCTGGTGCCTTCCTTCCTGCCAAAGTTTAATTTCTCTCAGAGAGTAAAGGCTTTAATTAGGTTCCTAGGGCAACTAGCTCTGTATCCTTGACCTTATCAAGGATATAGCCTTTCAAAGCACAGGCTTAGATAGGTCTCCCTTCATAGCTGATCAAAAGGCTCCCAGGAGCTCTCTTGGTCTCAGACTTCTTCTCCTCTGAAACCAAAGCTTCCTCCTTAGGTTTCCTTCTAATGGTTAGTCTTCTCTGATTTGCGAGACTGCAAGGGAGAAGGAGCTGTTCTGGAGGAAAAAAAATAGAAGCAGTTCACATACGAATCTTTTCATGCCTGAATTTACTTTTGTATAATACCATGAATACTTTCGACTAGAAAGAGGCTCATACCTGGTACATTGAGTTCATTTTCAAATGGAAAACATTCTAAGTTTGAAAGAAAATGCCTGTAATTGAATACTAGAGCTTCTTTTCAGCTTGGTTAAGAGGATATAACTCATCTAAAAAGACAGATGTTGAATTTTAATAATAGAATTTTTGGCATGTAAAATTAACCATGAAGCATCTGCTTTTACAATGCCAACATCTGTTTATCTGACATCTCTGCCTTCCCTTCTGCTAGATCCAACTGTGAATTTGATATGGATTTGGATATGAAAAGAAGATAGAATTGTCTCTGGCATGCTGGATTCTATTTCTACAAGGCCAGCACAACCTGGGCTTTCAGGATTAAATTCTCATTCAAAAAGATTAATAATTTCTGAATACTCTAGCTCATGACACGTAAATTTCCCCTTGAAATCCACAAATACAAAAAGTATTCAAGAGGGTTGGGAATTTAGCCTAGTGGTAGAGTGTTTGCATAGCATGCATGAAGACCCAGGTTCAATTCTTCAGTAACACATACATGCATAAAGCCAGAAATGGTGCTGTGGCTCAAGTGGTAGAGCTCTAGCCTTGAGAAAGTCCAAGGACAGTGCCCAGGCCCTGAGTTCAAGCCCCAGGACTGGCAAAGAGTAAAGTTTTCAAGAAAAATTACATCATTTGTAAGTGGCATTGAGGGCTCTGAGGCTTTCTTTTATAAAGCATTTTGGAAAATTATTTGAAAATACATCAATTTAAGACTATCATTAACAGTGTTTCTCAGGATGTGTTAGCAGAGAAAATGCAACCAAGAAAAGAACTAAGAAACCACTAAAACCAAGAAAATTCATCCAAGGTAAGTAATTTCTTGGATAATATGCCTTATATAAAAGTACTCAGAGAGGCTAACAATCACTGAAATTAGAATATAAGAAGGAAATATAAAAAGCAAATTATCATTAAAGAACCATAATGACCTTGTATTGAAGAAAGAAAACAAATAGCTAAGTCAATAATCAGCCATTCAATTCTGGGTATTTTATAATTTTTTTAGTTCTGTATATATGTTTATTCATTCATCAAATGATATTAAAAGCTATTTATGAGCCAATAAAGTTACATGTCCTAGGTACAGAAAGTTACTAAGGTAAAACTTAGACTCTGAGTGAAGACATACATCTAACATATAAACATATAAGTAAATTCATGAGTACAAATTATTTTGGCTTTACTGAAGCAACAAGATGGCACATTTTATGATTATCACTCATTAAAGAATTATAGAGAATGAAGATATTCCAAGGAAATTAGTCAAGAAACGGCATATATACAGAACTCCAGGCATCTACATACAATGAAACTAAAGGAAGATATTCTTAGGGTAGGAACACAAAGTCACAATCTATGTGCCTCTGATCATATAACATAATATTTATCTAAATGAACTGCAGGAATTGGAAGCAAGAATTTTTTTTCACAATAAACAATACTTTAATGAAGTTTTTGATGATATTGGGTATAGGACTCAGGGCTTTAAAATGGCTCCTTGAGCTGCATTACCAGGTTTATAAGGAGGTAATTTTAAGTTAAAGTTAATTCTAGAAAATCCAGAATGAACAAAAAAATTAAGATACCATGGTAGTTTTGCCATGGCAAGTTGTATTAGCGGTTAAGGCCAAAAGAAAAAAAGAATATTATTGATCCCGTCTTCCTTTAATTTTGTTTTATTTGGTCTATATTAGGATTTGAATTTAGGGCCTCACACTTGTTAGTCAGGTGCTTCACTTGTTGAACCTTGCCCTCAACCTAAAAATTTGGCATGCTTTTAATCCTGGTTATTTTGCACAACTAACTCTTATTTGTACACATTCAATATTATTCTTGTATACCTTTTTATTGCTTGTTTTAATGAGCATTCCATTAAATATTATTTATTTTAGTCATTGCACTTTGGGATGCCCACTTTAATGTTGTGCTTGAGCCAAATTGTCATTCTCTTTATCTTACTCATTCTGAAGGTTAGGACAGAAAGGTTTCTTCTATACTTCACATGGTAACATAGTTCTTCAATGGAGGCAAGAATTTTTTTTCTTTGTTTTTCTTAGGGGGGCTGTCTTGTTTGATTGTTTATCTGTCTTTGGGAGAGTAAAGGGGAGGACAAAAATGAAAGGATAAAGAGTGAATAAATACAGCAGTGGTACCTCCTAGACACAATGTTGAAAACAAACTATACAAATTGTGGGTGGGGAATAGAGGGAAAAACTGGGAGAGAGAATTATACTCAGTACCTGATTAATTGTAAGCCCTCCTTCATAACAATAAAACAATTGAAAACAATAAATGACTTTTATAAACCTACAAAGACAAACTCCAGGAGCAGTAGACACTGAGTATTACCTGTGGTTTCTGTTCACTCCTAACTTTGGGTCTATGGATGCTTCTACTTTTCTCTGTTATTTCCAGAGATAAAATATGATAAGCTCAATTTACCTTTGGCACCCATGAGGTTTACCAATTTGATGTCCTTGAATAGGTTGTGAGAGCATTTGGAGCTGATGGTTCCAAAACACAATGTTGCCAGAAGTCAGGAATCTCAATTAAGCTTTGATAACAACTCTATCTACAACTCTAGACCAATGATAGCTAGAAAGATACATAGATACATTGATACATAGATAGATAGATACATAGATAGATAGATAGATACATAGATAGATAGATAGATAGATAGATACATAGATACATAGATACATAGATACATAGATAGATAGATAGATATAAACTGCCCTCTCTTTCTCTCTCTCCCTCCGTTCCTCCCTTGGTCCCTCTCTCTCTCTCTCTCTCTCTCTCTCTCTCTCTCTCTCTCTCTCTCTCTCTCTCTTTCTCTCTCTCTCTCTCTCTCTCACACACACACACACACACACACACATACACACAAACACACTAACTCAGAAGTCCCAGAAGAACTACATTAATTATATCCAATGCAGTATCCCAATGACTCCTCCTACTAAACCACATCACCCTCAAAGACCCTGCTTTCTCTCAAGAACCACACTGGGGATCAACCATACAGCACTTGCACCCTTGGGGAACACACTTAAACCACATTGAAACCACAGAATATAATATCTTTTAAAAGGAGGTAAAAAGTATGGTGTTGCTCTCATTTGGCAAATGAGAAAATTTCAGTTAAAATGATTTTAAAACAAATACAGTTCTTTCTTTTTATTATGGTATTTTATTGTCTGGGTGATATATAGAGGGGGTATAGTTACATTCACCAGGTAGGGGGTACATTACTTCTTGAACACTGATATCCCTCCCCATGTTTCTCTCCCACTTTCCCTCACCCACCTCACCCAAGTCATATTGTTTTTCTTGTCACTATTTCAAATAAAGAAATAAATGTATATACATAATGTACCAGGTAACAAAATCAGATCTCATTAACAACATGAGATAAACCATGAGGTGAAAAGAGAGAGAAAAGAAATCATTTCACACAGTACATTAAGAACAACAGTGACAAAGATAAAAAGAATACAGCTCTTTCTAAGCAGCTACCTTTTTTTTAAATTTTAGTGGACAATAACAGTATAATAAGATAATGTAGGGAGAACGTTGGTGAAAAGAAGAAAAATCCAGGAGAGATCTGTGGAAGATGGCAGCAATTCAGTGTGAGTCGTACCGAGCTCCCACCAAGATTCAACTACTGGTAGCACAGGGGACAATTCTTTACCAAAAATTGATCCTAAGTAAGCTTTAGCATCACAGAGATCTCAGTCAGAGAGGAAAAAGGCAGAATACCAGCGCGAGAAGACAGCCTGGAGACCCTCCAGCTGGGCACATGATTGTCTCAATAGATGCAGAAAAGGCATTTGACAAGATCCAATACCCCTTTAGGTTAAAAGCTCTGCAGAAACTAGGAATCCATGGAACATTCCTCAGTATAATAAAGGCTGTGTATGATGAACCCGCAGCTAGTATTATAATTAATGGCAAAAAGCTAAAGATTTTCCCTCTAAAATCAGGAATGAGAAAAGGATGCCCACTCTCTCCACTCCTCTTTAACATAGTATTAGAATTCCTAGCCACAGCAATAAGGAAGAAGCAAGCATAAAGGGGATCCAAATAGGGAAAGAGGAAGTAAAACTTTTCCTCTTTGCAGATGACATGATTCTGTATTTAAAGAATCCTATAGACTCTACTCCCAAGCTCCTTGAGCTGATGCAAAACTTTGGAAGGGTAGCAGGGTATGAAATTAACCCTCAAAAATCAACTGCCTTCTTCTATGCCAACAGTGAGAAGAACAAGGCAACAATCAGGAAAGCAACTCCTTTTGCAATAGCCTCAAAGAAAATAAAGTACCTAGGAATTATCTTAACTAAGAATGTAAAGGACATTTTTGATGAAAACTTTAAAACCCTGAAAAAGGAAATTAAAGCAGAACTGAGGAACTGGAAAAACCTCCCATGCCCTGGATTGGAAGAGTCAACATCGTGAAAATGACAATCTTGCCAAGGGCTATCTACAAATTCAACACAATACTCATCAATATCCCAATGTCATTCTTTAAAGAAATAGAAGAGGCAATCCAAAATTTCATATGGAATAATAAAAGACCCCTTATGGCAAAAACACTTCTTAGCAGAAAGAACAGTGCAGGAGGAATTTCAATACCAAACTTTAGACACTATTACAGAGCTATAATTATCAAAACAGCTTGGTACTGGCACAAGAACAGGCCTGCAGACAAATGGAATAGAACTGAGGACCCAGATGTTAACCCACACACCTATGGCCACCTAATCTTTGACAAGGAAGCAAAAAAAGAAATAGAATAGAAGAAAGACAACCTTTTGTTTTTTTTTCATTTCATTTTATTTTATTTTTTTATTGTAATTAATAACAGGGTTACATGATATTTGTCAGATAGAAGGTGCATTAATTCACATATATTGATACATCTTCAGATGTCTTGGTCCCCATAACCCTCCCCTCCACACACCCCCGTCTTCGTTTTCCCCCTTCCCTATCCAATTTCAAATAACCAAATACAAAAAAAACCCAATATATCATATAACAAAGTGAGATACTGTAACAATATGAGATAACCAAGGGACAACAAAAGAGATGAGAGATAACATAGTACATTAAGGAAAACAATCATTCATTGTATGGTTTTTGTTTCAATATCCTGGAGATCTTTTCAATTAGCTTCATACTATATGGCCTTATGTATCAAGGTTTTGCTCTATTGCAGATATCTGCTAGTAGAGCCCAAGGTATCTACTGATTATGACAAATGATGGGAACCATTGAGCCTATGTTCCTTTGAGTCTGGCTTACTTCACTTAATATGATTTTTTCTAAGACTTTCCATTTCTTAACAAATGGGGCGATGTCGTTTTTTCTGACAGCAACATAGAATTCCATTGTGTACAAATACCACAACTTGTTGATGAGCTCATCAACTGAGGGACATCTAGGTTGGTTCCATATCTTTGCTATGGTGAATAGTGCTGCAATGAACATTGTTGTGGTAGTGGAATTAGTATGCCCTAATTTCTGGATGGTTGGGTAAATGCCAAGTAGTGGAATTGCTGGGGCATAGGGAAGCTCTATGTTTAGCCTTTTGAGGCACTGCCATATTCCTTTCCATAGTGGTTGAATGAGGTTGCACTCCCACCAACAGTGTAGTAGGGATCCCTGAAGGCCACATCCCCTCCAGCATCTGTTGTTATTCGTTTTCCTGATCCTGGCCATTCTAACTGGAGTGAGGTGGAATCTTAGAGTTGTTTTGATTTGCATTTCTTTTATGACCAGAGATGTGGAGCATTTCTTCATGTATCTATAGGCCATTTTTGTTTCTTCTTCAGAGAAGACTCTCTTTAAGTCTTTGGCCCATTTTTTAATGGGATGGTTGTTACTTTGGAGATTAGTTTTGGATTGATTCAATTTTTGGAGCTGTTGATATATTTTAGATATGAGGCCTTTGTCCATTGTTTGGTTGGTGAAGATCTTCTCCCATTCTGTAGGCTTCCTAATTAATTTACTAGCTATGTCCTTTGCCATACAAAAGCTCTGCAGTTTAATGCAGTCCACTTATCCAGCCTTTCTCTGATTTGTTGTGATTCTTGGTCCTTATTAAGAAAGTTTCTACCTGTGCCAAGGAGGCCTAGTGTATCTCCTATTCTTTCCTGTAAAGTTTTTAGTGTGGGCTTTTACCTCGAGGACTTTGATCCATTTGGAGTTAATTGTAGTGCAGGGTAACAAAGAAGGTTCCAACTTTAATTTTCTGCAGGTGCTTAACCAGTTCTGCCAGCACAACTTGTTGAAAAAGCTATCTTTCTTCCAGTCTATTATTTTTGCCTCCCTTGTCAAAGATTAGGTGGCTATAAGTCTGTGGTTTAATAACTGGTTCCTCAGTTCTATTCCGTTGGTCTTCAGGCCTGTTCTTGTGCCAGTACCAAGCTGTTTTGATAATTATAGCTCTAAAGGCTGTCTATGACAAACCCACAGCTAGTATTATACTTAATGGCAAAAAGCTAAAGCCATTCCCTCTAAAATCAGGAACGAGACAAGGATGCCCACTCTCTCCACTACTCTTTAACATAGTACTAGAATTCCTAGCCAATGTAATAAGGCAAGAAGCAAGCATAAAGGGGATCCAAGTAGGGAAAGAGGAAGTAAAACTATCCCTCTTTGCAGATGACATGATTCTGTATTTAAAGAATCCTATAGACTCTACTCCCAAGCTCCTTGAGCTGATTCAAAACTT
Source organism: Megascapheus bottae (assembly GCF_031878675.1). Classification (NCBI taxonomy): domain Eukaryota; kingdom Metazoa; phylum Chordata; class Mammalia; order Rodentia; family Geomyidae; genus Megascapheus; species Megascapheus bottae. The sequence continues at coordinate 65,261,797 of NC_143511.1, read as the reverse complement.
TGGAAGGGTAGCAGGGTATAAAATTAACCCTCAAAAATCAACTGCCTTCCTCTATGCCAACAGTGCGAGGAATGAGGCAATAATCAGGAAAGCAACTCCTTTTGCAATAGCCTCAAAGAAAATAAAGTACCTAGGAATTAGCTTAACTAAGAATGTAAAGGACCTTTTTGATAAAATATTTAAAACACTTTAAAAGGAAATTAAAGGAGAACTAAGGAAATGGAAAACCTCCCATGCTCCTGGAAAGGAAGAATCAACATTGTGAAAATGAAAATCATGCCAACGGCTATCTACAAATTCAACACAATACCCATCAACATCCCAATGTCATTCTTTAAAGAAATAGAAGAGGCAATCCAAAATTTCATATGGAATAATAAAAGACCCCGTATAGCAAAAACACTTCTTAGCAGAAAGAACAGCACTGGAGGAATTTCAATACCAAAGGAAAGATATCCTTTTCAACAAGTGGTGCTGGCAGAACAGGATAAGCTCCTGCAGAAAACTAAATTTGGAACCTTCTTTTTCACCATGCACTAGAATTGACTCCAAATGGACCAAAGACCTCGAGGTAAAAGCTGACACACTGAAAACTTTACAAGAAGGAATAGGAGATACACTAGGCCTCATTGGCACAGGTCAAAACTTCCTTAATAAGGACCAAGAATCACAACAAATCAGAGAAAGGCTGGATAAGTGGGACTGCATAAAACTGCAGAGCTTTTGTATGGCAAAGGACATAGCTAGTAAACTAAGTAGGAAGCCTACAGAGTGGGAGAAGATCTTCACCAACCACACAACGGACAAAGGCCTCATATCTAAAATATATCAACAGCTCCAAAAATTGAATCAATCCAAAACTAATCTCCAAAGTAACAACCATCCCATTAAAAGATGGGCCAAAGACTTAAAGAGAGTCTTCTCTGAAGAAGAAACAAAAATGGCCTATAGATACATGAAGAAATGCTCAACATCTCTGGTCATAAAAGAAATGCAAATCAAAACAACTCTAAGATTCCACCTTACTCCAGTTAGAATGGCCAGGATAAAGAAAACTAATAACAACAGATGCTGCAGGGGATGTGGCCTTCAGGGATCCCTACTACACTGTTGGTGGGAGTGGAAATTCGTTCAACCACTATGGAAAGCAGTATGGCAGTTCCTCAAAAGACTAAACGTAGAGCTCCCCTATGACCCAGCACTACTAGGCATTTACCCAATTGTCCAGAAACAAGGGCATACTAAATCTATTAGCACAACGATGCTCATTGCAGCACTATTTACCATAGCAAAGATGTGGAACCCACCCAGATGCCCCTCAGTTGATGAGTGGATCAAGAAGATGTGATATTTGTACACAATGGAATTCTATGCTGCTGTCAGAAAGAATGATATCCCCCCATTTGTTAGGAAATGGAAAGACTTAGAAAAAAATCATATTAAGTGAAGTAAGCCAGACTCAAAGGAACATAGGCTCAATGGTTTCCCTCATTTGTCATAATCAGTAGAAACCTTGGGCTCTCATAGCAGAGATTTGCAATAGAGCAAAACCTAGATACATAAGGCCATATAGTATGACGCTAAATGAATGGACCTCTCAATGAGTGATTGTTGTCCTTAATGTACTATGTTATCTCTCATCTCTTTTGCTGTCCCTTGGTTATCTCATATTGTTACAGTATCTCACTTTGTTATCTGATATATTGGATATATTTGTATTTGGTTATTTGAAATTGGATAGGGAAGCGGGGAAAACAAGATGAGGGGTTGGGGTGGGGGAGGAAAATGAGGACCAAGACATGAGAAAGGGTATCAATGTATGTGAATTAATGCACCTTCCATCTGGCGAATATAATGTAATCCTTCTATTACAATAAAAATATTTAAAAAGTTGAGAAATCTGTATTATTGATACATTCTATATTGAATAGATCTTCTGAAAAGTTAATAGTCACGTCCTAGTTCTTCGGATATTACCTAAAAATCTACACTACTCTTATTATCATTAACAAATTTAAGAAAAATATAAATCTGCCATATTGACATTATATATTTGTATTATCTTATATAGTTATACAAAGAAGTATTGATTCAGCAAGTTCATTTATGAGTAAAATGCATTGACATAATAAGAAAAGCCTTCACTATAGCCTGGTTTGTGGTCACTTGGATAGATTTCCAGGATTCCTGGGTCATAAGGAAGTTCTATACACTAAAGCCACCAGCATTTGCATCATTGTTTACAATAAACAAAATATGGAATCAATCCACATGCCCCTCAGTGGATGAATGATACAAAATTTGGTGTATATACACAATGAAATTCTATGCTTCCATTAGAAAGCATGATATTGCCCCATTCACAAGGAAATAGAAACACTTGGGAAAAATTTTAGTAAGTAAAGTAAACCAGACACAAAGAAACATCAGCTGAATGGTTTCCCTCAGTTGCAATCATTAAAGTATCCCTACAAATATACCAGAAACCAGCAGTGGAGCTGTGGCTAAAAGTGGTAGAGCACTAGCCTTGAGAAAAACAAAACTCAGGGACAGTACCCATGCCCTGAGTACAAACCGCACAGCCAACCAAAAAATAAAGTTAGAATCTGTAACCAAAAATCCACTTAAAAAATTGACCCAGTGGATGGCCATTTGAGAACAACTAAAAAAGATCATACAAGGAATAAAGCAAAGTCAAACTCCAACAGAAAAAGAAAAAGTGAAGACATTGGTAAGTGCAAAATTTTCTAAATTTATAGCTCAAACAATCTAACACTATCTTCAATAACATACTTTGACATTTCATGTGTGCATTTAAGAATATTTCCTTTATAAATGAGAGCTGTAGATTTACAGTAAGCACTCAGGAAATGTGATCAATTTTATCATTACTATTATTTTTATTATTACTATTATTTTTATTATTACATTAATTTATAAATTAGTCTCTAGTCTGAAAATGTATCACAAAGAAGAACCAAGCTAGGCATGAGAAGCTTATCTTAAGTCAGCTTCAACATATGCTCACATACTATGCACAAAGAGAAAATTATTTGGCTCACATTATAATAGAATCAGGGCTAAAATGTGGTAACTACAAAATTCTTTGCATTCCTAAGATTGCATTTGAAAATGACTTTGTATATGGTTGATGCGAACAATAAGGACAAACAGAGGATGGCCAAGAAAGAACAATATTTTGTAAGAACAATGAATACCTGATGTTTTCATTTTTCCAGGAACATGACAGTGCAAAAGTGGGGCTATGTTCTTGTTTTATTCTATTTAGTTTAAGAAATGGTTGGTTATGCTGTGTGCTTCTTTTCATTTTCCTTAAGTACAAGTAATAAGTTGATTTTGCGAACTACAAATGCTTTCTTTCTCATCAAGCTTTTTTTTGAGAATGGAGCTGTTATTACATAAAAAATATGTTTTAACAACACAAATCGTTATGTTTTCTGAGCACTCTATTGCATCTAAATCCTGTTAACCTATGCACCCTAACAAATGGGTGCTAGGCCAGTGCTCTGTATCTAAATGAAACAGAAAGTTCAGTCAATGTAGCTATAAGGATAAATAAATGAAGATTGTGAATGTCCTTGGTTTAAACACTGTGGGTTATTTTAAAGATCATTCTGGCAAATATGTAGATATTTTATGCATAATGGCTATCCAATTACTGGTCTGAAAAGTACAGAGAATATTTTCATTGAACATTGGCACAAATGTTGAGGGTCTCGTTTTTTTTACAAGAATGAGAATTCACACTTAAGATGGCATCATATGAATAAACTCGTCTCTATTGAACTTGATTGCTTGTGAACTTTCAGGATAATTGTATAGTCCATTAAATGGTTAGGCAAACATTCACTGCCCAAGTTAATGGTAGCATATCAATTGCATTGCTTTTTTGCAATAACTCACAATGCAGTGCACTATATGTCATTACTCCATATAGGGTTTGACAGACACAGAAGACTTCATGATTGCAGATCCTTAAATGTCTCATTCTTGAATTTCTCTACAATACTCGGGGTAGAAACCTTTCATCTTGCCTGTGGTTGAACACCCTAAAGATAAAGAAATTTCTAAATATTCTGCTAAAAATGGCTCTGAGACCAGAGATTCCAGCACTTAACCTCTAGAAGCAGAATGCCCTAACAAGGATCAAGTGATTAAACCAGATTCTCATTATAATTAAGCTTTCCCTCTTAGGTTTTTACCCTTGGACTGCTATAGTCACCAACTTGCCAGCCTTTTGGACAATTTACTTTTCATCCATTAAGGCTATATCTTAGGAATGAATGACAATCCATCTCTTCAACCTCTTTAAGATATAGAGATTTCCAGATCCTGAATGTACAAGATAAAGGCTTAATGTCTACAATATTTTGGCAGGCTGGCTCCTGTCATAGTCATAACTCTTCCTGGTTCTTTTACACAAGGCTCAATAAGACAATGCTATCATCTCTCTTCTGCTGGATCTCTGGGAACATTTGGACAGATTCCAGTGCCTTGGGACCTAGAAAGGAGACCTGCAGGCTCTGATGCCTTCAAGCACAAAACTCCATTGTTAGCAAAGCCAAAAACTGAAACATAAGAGAAAAGAGAAGAGTCCTTAATAGAAGACTTAATGGAGCAGTAATAAAAGATTCAAGGGCCTGGGCTGGAAGTTTGGCCTAGTGGTAGTGTACTTGCCTAGCATGCACAAAGACCCGAGTTCAATTCCTTGGTACCACATACATAGCAAAAAGGCAGAAGTGGTGCTGAGGCTCAAGTGGTAGAGCCCTAGTCTTGAGAAAGTCCAAGGACAGTGCTCAGGCCCTGAGCTCAAGCCCAGGACTGGCAAAAAAAAAAAGATTCCCCAATTGTCCAGAACAAGGACATACTAAATCCACTAGCACAATGATGTTCATTGCAGCACTATTTACCATAGCAAAGATATGGAACCAACCCAGATGTCCCTCAGTTGATGAGTGGATCAACAATATGTGGTATTTATACACAATGTAATTCTATGCTGCTGTCAGAAAGAATGACATCCCCCCATTTGTTAGGAAATGGAAAGACTTAGAAAAAAATCATATTAAGTGAAGTAAGCCAGACTCAAAGAAACATAGGCTCAATGAATTCCCTCATTTGTCATAATCAGTAGAAACCTTGGGCTCTCATAGCAGAGATTTGCAATAGAGCAAAACCTAGATATATAAGATCATATAGTATAACGCTAAATGAAAGGACCTCTAGAATACAGAAACAAAAGCCATATAATGTGTGATTGTTGTCCTTAATGTACTATGTTATCTCTCATCTCTTTTGTTGTCCCTTGGTTATCTCATATTGTTACAGTATCTCACTTTGTTATCTGATATATTGGATATATTTGTATTTGGTTATTTGAAATTGGATGGGAAGGGGGGAAAGCAAGATGAGGGGTGGGGGTGGGGGGAGGGAAATGGGGACCAAGACATGAGAAAGGTTATCAATGTATGTGAATTAATACACCTTCTATCTGGCGAATATAATGTAACCCTTCTATTAATTACAATAAAAAATATATGAAAAAAAAGAACAAGATTCAAGGGGCCGGGAGTTTGACCTAGTGGTAAGAGTGCTTGCCTAGCATACATGAAAACCAGAGTTCATTTCCTTGATACCACATATATAGAAAAAAAAAAAACTGGAAGTGGTGCTGAGACTCAAGTGGTAGAGCGCTAGCCTTGCAAAAGCCCAGGGGCAGTGCCTACGCCCTGAGTTCAAGGCCCAGGACTGGCAAAAAATAAAATAAAAAATTCAAGACAGGGCCGGGCTGGGAGTTTGGCCTAGTGGTAGAGTGATTGCATCACATGCACAAAGATCTGGGTTTGATTCCTTAGTACCACATACATAGAAAAAAGCTGAAAGTGGTGCTATGGAACTAGTGTTGAACTCTAGCCTTGAGAAAGCCCAAAGACAGTGCTCAGGCCCTGAGTTAATGGCCCAGGACTGACAAAAAAAATTTTTAAGATTCAAAACAATGTCATGAAAAGGTGCCCTGGTGACACTTGGTCTAGGAAATATGCATGCAACATTAAGAGAATTAAAGTCCTTTTAGAAACTGTGTCACACATTCCAGCATATCTATGTTCCATCCCCCCAGCTTCCGGCATTGCATTCATTGTATTTAGTTTATTTCCCAGGAAAACTTCTGGCCTGCATCTTGGGAAGCATATCTTACAATTTCTCCCACCTTGGCCTCCTGGGTATAGCATCAATATATAGCACACTGGATTCATCTCATGTGTTGGCTTTCCTTACATCTTAATTTCAGCTGACTGGTACTATCTTTCATAAGTAACTAATGGACTTCCTAAGAGCTTTGGGAAGTTCATAGCATTCAGAACATTTTCTGGTCCATTTTAGCATTATGGTTTAGTCTGAGGTCCTGAACACAGTACCATGGACAATTGGAAGGGCTCATGTTAGGCTCAGTTGAGAAAGCGTGTAGAACCATTAAACAGATTATTGGAACATTTGATGTCTAAGCCTATTTGGCTTGCAGGTGAGAGAACCAAGTAAAAGCAACTGACATAAAATTACTTACTAATAATGCTTGCGTATTATCTACCGTGCTCACTCCAGAATAATCCTTTAAGATATTTGCAAGAGAAACTGCTGTCTTGAAATTTACATATATTTAATTTTGTTTTAAATGCTGCCAAATTGCCATCCTAAGACAAAAAGAAAAAATGATACTGATTTGTATATCTAGGAGCAGACCATAAATATAACTTCTCTGTGAACACTTTAGAATGATCAGTCTTCTAAAATTTTGCCAGTTTGTTAGGTAACAAGAAAAATATCTTGCTGCTTTATTTGCATTTTCATGGTTTGTTTCTTAAGATGAAGCATCTTTTTTATATGTTTATCAAGTATTTGCATTCATTCTTCTGAGTCTTGTTACTTTTTGATCATCTTCAATTAAGATTACTCCTGAGGAGAGAGTTGAAAGAGCAGAAAAGAACAGTACTTCAATAGTGAAATTAGTTCAAGGAAAGAGGGAAAAACTGCATAGAAAAGGGAATTGTATAGAACTGCTGGATATTGTAGCCACTGGGGCTAAGCAAAGTCAATAACATCTGTGAGTGAATAGTTTTAAAGTATAATTTAAGATTGTATGAATGACATGTACATTACCCTTTTTCAGGCACCCTTTGAGGAATTATTTTACTTTTCTGTGGTTCAGTTACCTCAACTGGAATGAAAATAATTTACCTCTCTGATATGATTGTTTTGAATATAAAAAATTAGCATGAATAAAGTATTTGGAATTGTTCCTGGCATATATAAAATGTTCTCCATAAGTATTAACTTCTATTATGATTTCAGGAAGAGGATTTTATAAATACTTTATTGCACATGGACACTTGAACATAATTTGTTTTAAAAATGATGACAGAAACATCAATGCAAGGATGTTAAAAATCTATTTTGTTAGCAATTTTGAAATGCAAATGATTAATTGTGGTTATCACACAGGGCAATAGAATGTTAAGATATATTTCTCCTGTTCAACTGAAACATTGTGCCCTGGATCAACAGTTTCCCTTCTTTCATTCCCCTTTCCTTCAGCATCTGATAATAACTTATATAGTCTCTTTTTCTATGAGATTGACTTACTCGTCACAATCACACACACACACACACACACACACATACACACACACACAAGTTGGTGAGGTGATATGTATGTAAATGAACTTGATTAAATCTTTTCAAAATGCAATATCAATCAAAACATAACATTTTGCCTCATAATTACATAAATGCAATTGTTACTTCATTTAAAATAGTGTTAAGGAAGTTATTTTGTAGAGCCTTGGAAAGTGTAGGAATAAGACAATGACTATTATAGAAACAAAACTACATGGAAATCTTATTGGGTGGTGATGGAATGGTTCAGTATGCAATGACTTTGAAATCCCCAAGGGAGGAAAAAATACCTAATAAATCCACTTGGTGTTGATTTAGTAGCTTTAGTGTTTTATTAATCAAATATGTTATCTAAATGGATCTTCCTGAGCTGCAAGTAGGATAAATCGAATTCTGGGTATTCTACAAAAGGGCATTAAAAGCAAGAACGGCTAATAACACATCCAAGGCAAAATCCTTGATGTTGATGTGAATGTCAGTAGCACCTCTGACACACTGAAGGGAGTAGGAGCAACTCAGTTCAGTGTTGGGAATTAGAAACTGAGGCAGAATGAGAACAGGCAGAAATGGAAGGAGAAACAAGACAATCACATCAGTCTTGTTGGAAACTATGCATCTTGCTTTTTTTGCCAGTTGTGGGGCTTGAACTCAGAGCCTGAGCACTGTCCTTGGACTTTTCTCAAGACTAGAGCTCTCCCCTTGAGCCAAGCACCACTTCCAGCTTTTTTCTCTGTATGTGGTGCCGAGGAATCGAACCTGGGTCTTAGTGCATGCTAGGCAAACCCTCTACCTCTAGTCCCAACTTCTGGCTCTACATTTTGCTGTTTTGAATGAGTGTCTTTTAGGAAAAGACTAAATGCAAAAGACACAAAGATGCTCAAGTCAAATCAAGTGGACAGTGAATAACCATGTGCTACTGTGAATATATTATTACCATGCTAACATTGAATCTGAATGTTGTTTTATACTGAAGATATAATGTGCCATTAGTGCTCTAAATTTGAGGTTCTAATAATTGCAGATATGATGAGTTCTCTCTCATAGAAGAGTCTACAATTCAAAGGCATGTACCAATCTTAGTGGTATTTAACCTGTAGAAATGCTATATTAATTTATTTCTTGTGTTTAAGGAAATACTTCATCCCCAATTACCAAATATAAACATTAAAATAATGTTAATGCTGGAGAAAGACACTTCTGTGAGTTGTGAAAGGAACTGGCATTACTAGCAAAATAAAAGGTGCCTTTGTTTCCCTAGCCATGAAGTGAGATAATATACATTTACCCTAAACAAAGAAAAGTACAAGCTGGGCACCAGTAGCTCAAGCCTGTAATCCCAGCTACTCAGGATGCTGAGATCTGAGGACTGCAGTTCAAAGCCAGCCCAGGCATCAAAGTCTCTTAATTAACCACCTGAACACTGTAAGTGGCACTGTGGTTCAAGTGGTAAAATGATGGAATTGAGCTGAAGAGCTCAGGAACAGTGCCCAGGCCGAGTTCAAGCCCCATGACCAAGGGGGAAAGAAGGAAAGAAGGAAGGAAGGAAGGAAGGAAGGAAGGAAGGAAGGAAGGAAGGAAGGAAGGAAGGAAGGAAGGAAAGAAAGAAAAGAAAAGAAAGAAAGAGAGAAAGGAAGGAAGGAAGGAAGAAAGGAAGGAAGGAAGGAAGGAAGGAAGGAAGGAAGGAAGGAAGGAAGGAAGGAAGGAAGGAAGGAAGGAAGGAGAGAGAAAGAGAAACAAGAGGGAGAGGGAGTGAAGAGGGAGGGAGGGAGGGAGGGAGAAAAGGAGGGAGGAAGGAAGAACAGGTTCAATGAAAAGTTTGCCTCCATGTCCTTTCCTACCACTTGCAGTTCATGGTTTGTATTGGCAGAAAGATACCTTTCATTTCTATCTCATATTGTTACAGTATTGTTACCTTGTTATCTGATATATTGTATATATGCATATTTGGTTATTTGAAGTCCAATAGGGAAAGCAGGAAAACAAGATGAGGGGCAGGGTGGAGGGAGGGAAATGGGGACCAAGACATGACAAAGGGTATCAATGTATATGAAGTAATGCACCTTCTGTCTGGCGAATAGAATGTAACCCTTCTATTAATTACAATAAAAATATATGAAAAAATAAAAGCAATAAATAAATAAATAAATACTATTCTGTCCATATGTAAGCTTGACAGGTCAACTGTATTGTTTCTGAACACCTGTTCTTGTGTGATTTTTTTCACTTTCACACATTTGTGTTTTACTGTAACCTCAACACGGGGTTTTCAATGCATTTAATCTTAGATGAAAATTGATTTTTAGCTTCAGATATGAACAATTAAAAAATGGTATTAGCAACATACTTTTTAACATTATCTTCCAGGAAGCAGAAGAGAATGATAGAAATTATAGGAAAATTAGAGTCCAAAGTTGTGTGCTATAGATAAATATCACCACTATTAACCAACTAGCCAAATCACACACACACACACACACACACACACACACACACACACACACATGCATATATAACAAGTGTTGGATCAAAATACTCATATATGTGAATATTATCCATCATAAAAGCTAATGTTTTGAAGTACACAAAGAATACCGAAATTCTTCATACCAAGGTTTATGATCTTGTGATCTATGGATCATGTCACTGGCTCTTCACATCAACTCTAAGTAAAGGGGATTCATAGTTGTACCATTTTTTTTTCAGATGAACAGTTTAGAAAAGTTAAATCAAGTTGCTCAAAGTTTCACAGCTTTTTGGTATAGTAAATAGGGCTTCAATCTCAACACACCACAATCAAACTTAATGACCATTTAATATACATTGCATTCTTTCTACTGGCTCTTAATACACAGATCCACACAGCTAAATTCTAGTTGTGAGGGTGAACTCTAACTCTAGACTTATATGTTTGGTAAAGATGTTTTCTTACCAATCACTTATAACTCATTAAAATACAATCTTTTATGCATTTTTATCTCTCCTTCATAAAAATTTACATTATAAAATTGTTCTTTATAAGGGGAAAATGGAGCACAGACAAATTAATTTCACCCAGTTTGTTATGGTGCTATTTTAAATCCAACTTTACCCAAATGCAGGGTCCATTCCCATGAAGGAGATCTGAAAGGAATCATATCATATTTGAAAGCTAAATTCTAAAGGCAGAACATAAGCTAAAATTGCATATAATCACAACCACCACTGAATATCCATTCAGTCACAAATCGAGCGCCTACTAGATCATATTCTCACTACACTGGAGACCAATAAGTTCAATACTAGAATTTTCTCCTCTGAATGGAACAGATTGCTATTTCTTCAGTTCAGGCACAGATGAAATAGTTTATGTTTAGAGGCCATGTTTTTAAAAAGGAAGTGTCTTTAACATAAGAATCACACACAGCTCAATAAAGTGCTCACATTATGAGAACGTAAATGGAAACTGAAGTCAACTGACTGAATAGCAAAGTAATCTCTCCCATTTCATGGTCTCTCCAGGGCACATAGCTATTGAGTAAAATGTCTTACCTATACTAATTTCATTTTATTTCATTTTTTACTTTTCTTTTGAGCATGCATAATGTGCTTCTACTAGATGTTGAGGCCACAGGAAGGGTTGGGGGAGACAGGGTTATTATCATTGAATGATTCATGTCACTTCTAAATACAAGAGAGGCAATTTCGGCTGCAATTCTAGTAAGTAGTTAAGTATTAAATAAATCCGAGGCTCATGCTTCTTCTCATACCCACATATATTGCTTAATAAAACACTAAACCAAGTGTCTTGCATATGTTTTCATTTAATCTTCACAATAATCTATGTCATAAGATTATCTCCATTTTACACAGAAAGAAAAGCATGAACAAGGTAATTGAATAACCTACTATTATGCTGCTAGTTGTGATGAAACTTTAATTTCTCTCTTTTTTGCTTTTATAAAGTTTAATGATGTGTGTGTGTGTGTGTGTGAGAGAGAGAGAGAGAGAGAGAGAGAGAGAGAGAGAGAGAGAGAGAGAGACAGACAGACAGACAGACAGACAGACAGAGAGACAGAGACAGAGACAGAAATGGAGACTGTGCATGCACACATGCACATGTATAGCTTGAATTCAGGGATCTTCCTGTATCTGGCACTAGGCTAATGTTTTCTTCCTTGTTTGATCACAAAACCACAAGTGCTGGGACAATGTGTGCCATGCAAATCATTTCATTACAGCATCCAGAAAATACCTGGAACTACATAGCCTAAATAAAAAGATTTTGTTAACTAATGACTTTACAGTTTTACTACAATGTCAGAAGAACCTATAGAATTTTATGAAGTTGATCTTACATTTGGTTTGATTCCATCCAGAAATCATGGAGAATACAGACAATTCAATTTTCTGGACCTCTACTGACCAAATGTTCTTAGCATGTTATCGTAGAAAATGTTGAATATTTTTAACTGTTTAAAAGTGTTTTGAACTCAGTAGCCAAATGCCTGAGTTCATGTGTGTTGGCCCTCAGCTAATTTCTCCAAGCTTCAGTTTCCTCATCTGAAAGAGGAAACAATTATTGTAACATATATTTTCTATGTCTGAATTATATGATAGTTTCTTGGGACCACCTTCTAAGTGCTTTATAAATTTAGCTCATTTAACATTTTAAATGCACCATGAGATAGGATCTATTAACTTAAAGATCTTGCTCTATGTTTCACCGCTAGAAAGCAGGAATCCATGCTGGTATTTTATCTAAGTACTTTGACTCCAATGCCTGCGTTCATATCTAGGTTTTATGTTGCTTCACAGGGTATCATGCTTAAAGTGGCAAGCCTCATAAAGCAAAAGGCTCATGTGCAATGCATTAAAAAGTCTCAATAAAATGCATAAAAAAATCTCAGTAAACATTTGCTTTAATCACTAATAACTATAAAAGCATAATAATTGTGTGTTCTGTATTTAACTGGGCATGGTCACCACAGGAAATGCTGGAGTCTGACCACACTGGTCCCTCTTCAAAACAGGATGCTTTTACTTTAGACAGGTTTATTCACCTAAACTAAACTTATACTATAGATGAAAAGTGGATATATACATAGACAAACAGAACATAGATACATACATACATACATATATACATAGATTGATAGATTTATCTTGGAAAAATTACTCACAATCTTTTATTCTTTCCATAAGAGCTGCAGATCCAAAAAAGCTAATAATATAGTACAGTTTAAGTCCCCAAGCCAGAACCAAAGAGCCAGTGATCTCAGACTGAGGACAGGGAGACCAATATCTCAGCCAAAGTAGTCAAGCACAGACCAGATTTCTCATTCCTCTGCTCTTTATTTCTGTTCAGTCTCTTCACTGAGTAATTGCCACCCACACTGTGGAGGGCAATCTATATTATCTACCAATCTAAATGCTATTGTGTTCCAAAACCTTCTCATGGACATACCTAAATAATGTCTAGACAATGATGAAATTAAGATGTCACAAAAAATTAACAGTCACATCCAGCTACAGAAAAGAGTGATGGAGCAACTGATAAACAAATCATTCTTTAAAAAATGAACTCTGGTCAAACACCAATGTCTCATCTCTGTAATCCTAGCTATTCATGAGCTGAGACCTGGAGGATTGCATTTTGAAGCCAGCCTAGGCAGAAAAGTCTAATATCAAAAAGGTGGAGATATGACAAGTAGTAAAGTAGCCATGAGTAAGAAAGTCAAGTGAGACCATGAGGTCCAAGGAAGGAAGGAAGGAAGGAAGGAAGGAAGGAAGGAAGGAAGGAAGGAAGGAAGGAAGGAAGGAAGGAAAGAAGGAAGGAAGAAGGAAAAGGAAGAAAGGCTATCCTAATGTTTTTTATAATGTTTGATGAGAAGGACCAAAAGCCTTATCTTATTCCTCCAGTGTAGAGCAGTTCTGAAAAAAACAGCCTTCTCCATAATTATTTCTAAAATATATTAAGGCCTCAATTGTACGTGCATTACCTTCTACCCAATCCTGCTTTCCTCCCTATCTCCTCTGCACCTGCAGTGGGTGCCCTTCCAGGCCTATGCCTTACTATATGCACACCATCATGTCAGGATTTGTTTCTGGAGCATCTAACCTAAGGCAAGGACAGAAGTACCTTGCAACTTCCTGAAGCCAAAATATGCCCCGGAAATGCTTGATTTCACTGAATTGTGCCTGAGATCTCTTAGAGACCACAAGGTGGGACTCTCTCCTCTTGACAACATCTTTCCTGGTCACTTTTCTACATTTCTTTTCTTTTTCTTTTCTTATTTTTGCCAGTCCTGGGTTTGGACACAGAGCCTGAGCACTGTCCTTGGGTTTTCTCAGGGTTAGAGCTCTGCCACTTGAGCCTCAGCACCACTTCTGGCTTTTTCTATGTGTGTGGTACCAAGGAATTGAATCCTGGTCTTCCTGCGTGCTAGGCAAGCACCCTACCAGTAGGCTAAACTCCTGCCCCCACAACCATTTCTCTATTGACTTTAGCACAATTTTTTTATTGAAACTATTTACTTTTTGTTGAAAATCATTTTTATTGCAACTACTTAACCATTGTTGCCCCAACTCATCATCTGTGATAAAAATAAATAAATAATATATAAAGCATGCCACAGCTTTAGCCCCCCAAGGAGATCTGTGATTCCATCCAATTTCAAAGGTCCTTACATTTATGGCTTAGTTTTAGTGTCAAAATTAGAGGATCATCTTCAAAGTAATCCTGGATTTCACTGTTGAACAAATATCAGTACTTATGTTTCTGACTCAAAAACTGAAACACAAGGTTGGTAACCATTTTATAACTTCTCTTTATTGTACTGAAAAAGTCTGTATCTCATTTGCTCCTTGAAAGGTCCTGAATAGCTACAATTCACTATATTCTGGATTGCCTACATCGAGCTTCCATGACCCATGTGTACCATCAGACAATCTTTACAAGTAATGCAGATTTACATATAGTTTAATGAAACTAAGTAGGAAAAAAAACATATTCTTTGTTCGGCTATGCCTGAGTATAAAAACACAATGATGCACTTTGAATTCTGACTAACTTATGTGGGTCAGCCACTCTGGCAAGTGATACTATTTACCTGACAATTGATCAATTCCAATCAAGCCAAATTAAAATATTACATTTTGAATAACCTTGGATTGACATTATCCTGGAAATAAAATGCCCATGTATTTTTATTGACATCCAAACAGATGAAAATGAAGTACTTCTACACTAATTAGACTAACAGTGATAGGCTGATGTGATACTAACAAAGCATAAACATAAAACAAGAAAAGGAGCAAACACAAGCTGTCATCTTAAGATATACTTCTTGAAAAAAAAAACCCAGAAAAAGATGCCCAGGGTCTTTCACTTTGGGGTACCTCAGCCTGTTTTCTGGGCTGGTACAAATTTGACCTGGAAAACATAGAACCATTTTGCAGATGGTTCTCACATTTACTTACTGCCTCTTCTCTAAGCACCCACAGCTTTCTGAAAGAACTGAATACTACCCAAAATAAACTACTGAAAATCTTCCTCCAGTTCCTTTTTCGAGTTGTCACTATTTACACAGCGCTCAGAGTTTGCTAAAACGAAGTGTTTCCACAATGTAGTTGCCAAGGATGACTCAACAGACACGATACTAGCACACAAACGCAAGGCTCTGTTCCCCACACCGTCCATCGGGCCCAGCCGTGTCTACTGCCCACTTCTACACAGAACTAACCATAACCAGCTGTTTTATTTCCATTGGCAGCTGCTGTTATGATTCAGATGTCCCTTCCCCTCCTCCAGTTCCACAGGTTTTCCAGGGATGCTAACCAATCTTTACATACTGTCTGCAATTTGACTCAGTGAAGGAAAGGTAGATGTAATTTACTCACCGGAAACCGCAGCCGCGTGCTCTTTGTTTCCTGTTCTTTGCAGCTAAGAGTATACCAGTCTCTGAAGTGGAAGTTCACTGTTTGCAAAGATATCAAGCTTTCTAAAATAGACTATATTTTGTGCTCAGTCCCATTTCTAATTTATAATGAAATTCAGGGTTTTCCATCTTTTAAAAACAGATCATCTTTAAAATGCTTAAAAGGCATAAATGAGATGTTATTCTCACCTACCAGCATTCATGTGAATGTTAATTATTCTGAAACAAGTGGTTTGAATGAACCTTAAGATATTTATGAGTGCATAAATTACAAGAAAAATAAAATATCAAAATACTTTAAATTAAAATTATTTCATATGCTGTGATGCACATTTGATCATTATTGAGCATTCCTACCTTAACTGAGCCTGATTTTAATAAGCTTATTCATCTCAAGATACAAAAATGTGATAATTATACACTAAGCTCTACAAACTCTTCAGAAAATACGATATCAGTGAAAATGCAAAAGCTAAGAATCAGACTGGAGGCAAAGTAAGTAAATTCCAAAGTACTTTCAATAGTAGCAGTATAACACCTAGTATTTTTGTGTTGTGGTTGAGATTTTCTGTCATCAGGTTTAATAAAATTCATAAGTAAATCTAGATGAGTACATAATACAGTTTTTGCACATTACTTTCTTAACTCAAAATGAATACACAGAATCAGGTATGGTTGAATTATTGATAGATTGAACTTGTATTTGCTATTTTTCTCAATGGATTTGAGGTCACTGGTAGTTTAAAATGCATGAAATGCAGTAGCATAATGTATAGGGATGTAAAACGCAAACCAAGAAATTAATACCAAAAAGAGGTACTATATCAACAGACATTCTTCACAAAAATATCTAAGTGACAATTGTGTTTCTTGAAAAAAAACAGTGGTGAGGTAATCAAAACCAATTAAATGTCTCTTTTCTAGGGTAGAGAGAATATTATAATTTTAAAAGAAAATAAATAGTTCTCTATATATTATTTCTATGACAATTGTTCATGGAAAATTTTATACAAGGGATAATTTAGAAGGTAGATAGGAATGTTTGATCTAATTTCCAATAAATCCTTTAACAAACTTTGTAATAGTAATGAGAATAAAAGGCAAGTGCATACTAGAAAACATAGTTTAACACACACACACACACACACACACACACACACACACATATATGTTGTTCCTTGGCAGATCACACAAGAAATGTTTAATGCAGTTGTCTTTAAAGCTTTTGTAATCTTTTGAGTTAAATATGTCAGCTCCCGTTCATCTGTTATGTGATCAACAAATTGTTTACCAGCCCAACTACTTTCCTAGTAATGTTTGCCCTTTTCACTACCTGTAGAATGAGTCATATGAAGTTATCATCAGTGTTTTTATCTGATATTAAATATTTTTAACTTAAAAAAACATAGTTTATCATGTGAACATTCTTTATGGGTAAAGTAATAAAAGCTATGCAATGCAAGTGTATAGATATGGGTGAGTTCAGTCTGAGAGCATGAACTGGTTTTTACTCTCAATTGCAATATAACAATGCTTTCAAAGACTTCTGACTTGTATGACACAGTTTGTCTATATTCTGAAGCCCTATACTTCTTTCCTGTAGTATGTCATATGGAGTTTCTATTTCCATTATCACAGTAGCTGGTATTAATTGGATATGTGTGTGGAATGCTGCTAAGTGGCAATGTGACAATTTAAGAGTTCAGAAAGGCTTCTCCATTCAAAAATTAAAGTGTTCTTCCCCATTCAGATAATGGATGTTTACTATCAACATATATGGCCCGTTCTCTCCCCTCTACATATCACAAAGGTTAACTCTTTCGTCCTGAATTTCCCAAAACACCAGCAATAGCCTTCACTGCCACTTGTCACCTTAACTAACACAAAGAAATGGTTAGAACATTTCAACCTAGAATCAGGGACAGTTGTCTAGGTGGCCAGAGTAATAAATTCACCCATGTATTAAAAGAAGACAAGCACTGTTATGTTACAGATTATCTCTCTGTGGAAGTACTGACCCCACTAGCTTTTACCAGGTGCCTCTTTGACTTCTGCTTTGTTCTTGCTCTTACAGCTTGTTATTTTCTTTCATCTCATCTTGATATTTGCACAGACCAAAGATTGTAAATGGAAGAGAGGGCTAGAGATGAAAGCTTTAACTTGTTTATTTCCCACTGCTAATCTGTGTTATGTCTATTCTGCTAATTGCTAGAAAACTAAAAAGATTTTTCTGTCATCCAGTTTGCTGTAAACTTATCACCCAGTTTGCCACTGTTTATCATACATTTTTCTGGTATCATTAGCAAGTTGAGGACATGACAAAAAGTTGAACTTTATCATCTAAGGACGAGAGAGTCCCAATTTTTCCTTTATGTCAGTCAAACCAGGTTCAGTTTCCTGAGTTCATGAAACAAAGATATGTGGCAACCACAAAGCAATACATTCAAGACAGTGTGGTGTATTTCCTTTTGTGTGTGTGTGTGTGTGTGTGTGTGTGTGTGTACTTCTGCTTATAATACTGAAAAATTACCAGCATCCAAACTGTTTCCTGAAATGATACATGAGTCCATGAAAACCTAGGAATTACCAATTAATCTGTCCAAAACTACCTAATTAAACACTATGTACCTTGTGAAGCCAAAGACAAGATGAAAAGAATAACATGGTACCTTGAGCTCCTTTCAGGGAGCTCACCTTTGACCCAGGTGTCTGTGGCTCGCAAAAGCCTTTTCTCATGATGGAAGTTTTGTGACATCCACTGTTGCAAGAGTTGATACCCAGAAGAACCAAGTAACGTTCTAGAAATTTCTATTCATTGAGCTATTCCAGAATGAGAAATGACATTTTTATAGGAGGAGATAAATTAAAAAAAAAAAAAACAGGTTTGTATAAACTTTCATCCTATCATTTAAGAACCACGGATAAGATCGGCAGAAGATGGCAGCGGTTCAGTGAGACTTACTGAGCTCCTGCCAAGATTCAAATTCTGGCAGCGTAGGGGACAGTTTTTTTGTTTTGTTTTGTTTTGTTTTTTTACCAAAATTGATCCTAAGTAAGCTTTAGCACCACAGAGGAAAAAGGCAGAATACCAGCGCAAGAAGACAGTGTGGAAGCCCCGCCAGCCGAAGAACGGCCTGGGAGACAAAGGCTCTTCTGAATCAGAGCAGAGACAGCGCTCCACAGCAGCACAGACACACCGACTGAGCCACACAGAGCCTGCGGGAGCCCAGAGCCGACACCCGGCCGTGCACGGACCTGCCGGCTTCTCGGAACCAGACAATCCAGCAAGTTGTGAGTACCTCCAAGGACAAGTTTCCACTTCTGCTCCAGGAATGGCATTGGGAGGGAGCCCCTCCCCCACCAGCGGAGAGCAGCACCATCTTGACTACCGGCAAAGACCGGCCAAAGCAATTGGAGCCTGAGAAGTGTTGCTGACAGCATCACCAATCTATAGGGCAAAGGATTTCCCAGAGAGCCCTTAGCCAGAAATCCAGTCCCAGCATTGCTGAAGTCCATCCCCCTGCGCCCACCACAGACTGGGTAAGCAAAGCCACCCGCGGATCTTTCAGCTTTGTTTTACCAATCAAGCAATCTGATCTGAAAAACCGCAAAGCCAAATCACAAGAGAAAAAGATATTGTGAAGTATTTAGATCCCGATTTAGTGGAGACACAAGTTTCCTGTCCTCCCCCCAAAAAAAACCCAAAACTGAATAATACCCTTTTTTTTGTTTTTTTGGGGTTTTTTGTTTGTTTTGGATTTTTTTGTTTTGTTTTTTTGGTTTTTTTGTTTTTGGGTTTTTTTTTTCGGTTTAGTTTTGTTTTGCTTTTGTTTTTTGTGTGTGTTCTGTTTTCTTCTTTCATTTTAAAATTTGTATCATTGAAATCTCCTATATTTACCTCCCTCTTTTCTCTATATATTCTTCTTATTACTCTTCTTATTTTCATAAGTTTTATTTAAGTTCATCTAAACTTTATACTCAAATATTTTACCTGTCTATCCCCTTAGGTCACTTATCCTTACACTATACCCTTTCTTCACTACTATAATAATCTTACACTCCTGCATTACTCTTTTCCTACCTCCCTTGTCGTCCTTCATATTATTTTTCTATCTCTGGTCCTCTGTTCATCCTTCAACTCTAATAATGCATGGATCTACATTTGATAGTTGTTGAGAAATGCTGTGTATCTAGGTGTGCAATTATACTCTAGGTCCAGAGGGACTCAAATACAATAGAGATTGGATTGAGGGGCTTACTGTCTTGTTCATAAACTGGAAATCTGTGGTTGTATTAGATTTGTATGTAAGTGCACAAAAAGAAAGAGAGAGTGATATTACCAATCTAAAAGAGTGACCATCTATTGTCAGCCAACTAAAAAGGTCTAGGTTGGTTATATCTGAAAAATTATAATCTTCTTTAGTATTAATCTTGCCCCCACTTTCAAATGGGCAGAACAAGAAACTCAAGTAAAATGACAAATCAAGGAATAGCATCTCCCACCCAACATAAACAGGCAATGGAGCAGTCAGTGGCAAATCTAGAGGAGAGTCTTCCAAGTGCTATACAAATGCAATTGATAAACATTATTAATGAAAAGTGTGAAAACATAAAGAAAGAGATAAGGGAGGAAGCCATAGCTAAACAAGAGGAAAGCATAAACAAGGTGATATGTGAAAAAGGGGAAGCCATAAAGGAGGCCATAATAAAGGTTTTTCAAAGAAAAATGGATGAATTCATAGAATCCACAAACAAAAAGGTAACCGAAGTCCAACAAATGTCCAAAGAGAATAAAGCTGCTGAGCTAACCACTCAAATGGAAATCAAGGAGCTAAAGAAATCCATACATGAGATGCAAGGCATCAAAAATGAGCAATTAGAAGCAAGGGAGATGAAAATTAAAGTAGAAAGCTTTGATAGCAGGTTAGACAATGCAGAAGAGAGAATTTCCAGGGTTGAAGATAATTTACTTGTTATAGACAAAGAACAGAAAATGAGTCAACCCAAATCTAGGAAATATGAGAAAACGCTACAGGAGGTCCAAGATACAATTAGGAAGCCTAATTTAAGCCTAATTGGTATTGAGGAGGGTCTGGAGAAAGTGGTCAATGGTATTGGAAATATACTTCAGGGAATTACCTCAGAGAACTTCCCAAATATCCAGAAGGGCAGGCCCACCCAGATACAAGAAGCTTTTAGAACCCCAAACAGACCTGACCAGAAAAGGACATCCCACCGCCACATTATAATCCGAACTGGATCAATAGAGACCAAAGATAAGATCCTAAAAGCAGCCAGGAAGAAGAGAACAATCACCTATAAAGGCAAACCAATCAGAATAAGCCCAGATTTCTCAGTAGAGACCATGCAAGCAAGAAGAGAGTGGAAGCATATATGTCATGCCCTTAAGTCAAATAACTGCTAACCAAGAATACTGTACCCAGCTAAGCTCTCATTCACAACTGAAGGAACAATAAAAACATTCCATTCTAGGGAAAAACTGCAATATTATGTAGCAACAAAACCAGCATTGCGAAAATTCTCAGAGGTTCTACACATAGAAAACCAACACAAATGTAATACAGAAAAAGACATGGCACCTAAAACTCATAACATCTAAGTACCACAAGAACTCTCAAGACACAGGCCCTAATGAAAGCTTTTAAAAATGGCAGGAACTAATAAATATTTCTCAATTCTGACTCTCAATATCAGTGGACTTAATTCTCCAATTAAACGTAACAGACTATCTAGTTGGATCAAACAACAAGGTCCATCATTCGGCTGTCTTCAAGAGACACATCTTACCCCCAAAAGCAAACATTTTTTGAAAGTAAGAGGTTGGAATAAAGTTTATCAAGCTAACGTCCCACATAAACAGGCTGGAGTTGCCATCCTCATATCAGATAAAATAGACTTCAAACCAAAATTAGTGAGAAAAGACAAAGAAGGTTACTACATGCTACTAAAGGGATCTTTCCTCCAGGAGGAAATAACCGTCCTAAATATCTACACACCGAATCCCGGAGCTCCGAACTTCATCACACAAACTTTACTTTTGCTGAAACCATACATAGATCAAAACACACTGATTGTTGGTGACTTTATCACACGACTCTCACCTATGGACAGATCAACAAGGCAAAAACTCAACAGAGAAACCTTAGAATTGAACAACTGTATAGACCAACTAGATCTAACAGACATCTGCAGATTATTCCACCCATCAACCACACAATATACATTTTCGTCAGCAGCACATGGAACATTTTCCAAAATAGACCACATTTTAGGCCATAAAACAAACCTGGGCAGATTAAGAAACACTGAAATTATTCCCTGCACTCTCTCAGACCACAAAGGCATCAAATTGGAACTGAACACACAACTCCACTAACGAAAACCCTGTAACTCATGGAGACTGAACAACACATTGTTGAATCACCAATGGGGTCATCAAAGAGATCAGAAAAGAAATCCAACAGTTTATGAAATTTAACAAAAAGGAACACACAAAATACCAGCTCCTTTGGGACACGGCAAAGGCAGTACTCAGAGGAAAATTCATAGTTCTGAGTGCCTACAAGTTGGAAAAATCACAAACCAATAATTTAATGTGTCTCCTTAAGCTCCTGGAACAAGAGCAACAAACCAACCCTAATCCCACTAGAAGGAAGAAAATTAATAAAATCAAATCAGAATTAAATGAATAGGAGTCTAAAAAAAACTATAGAAAGAATCAACAAAACAAGGAGTTGGTTCTTTGAAAAAATTAACAAAACTGACAGACCCTTAGCAAATCTTACCAAAAAAAGAAGAGCGCATACCACAATAAACAAAATCACAGACAAAATGGTAATATCATGACAGAAATTACCAAGATCCAGAATATCATGAGGGAATACTTCTCAAACCTTTATGCCAACAAATTTGAAAATCTAGAAGAAATGAATGAATTCCTAGCCAATATTAGCATACCCACACTGAACCAAGAAGAACTAACCCAACTAAACAGGCCTATTTCAAGCACTGAAATAGAAATGGCAATTAGAGACCTTCCACCTAAGAAAAGCCCAGGGCCAGATGGATTCATAGCTGAATCCTATAAGGTCTTCAAAGCAGAGTTCACACCAATACTCCTCAAGCTCTTCAACAAAATTGAAAATGAAGGTTCTTTACCAAACTCATTCTATGAAGCCAGTATAACCCTCATCCCCGAACCAGATAGAGATTCATCAAAGAAAGAGAACTATAGACCTATTTCTTTGATGAACACCGATGCAAAACTTCTCAACAAAATACTGGCCAACTGTCTACAACAACTCATCAAAAAAATTATACACTATGATCAAACTGGATTCATCACAGGGAGGCAAAGCTGGTTCAACATACGCAAATCAGTTAATATAATTCAACACATCAACAGGAGCAAGGACAAAAATCACATGATTGTCTCAATAGATGGAGAAAAAGCATTTGACAAGATCCAACACCCCTTTGTGTTAAAAGCTCTGGAGAAACTAGGACTCCTTGGAACATTCCTCAGTATAATAAAGGCTGTGTATGACAAACCCACAGCTAGTATTATACTTAATAGCGAAAAGCTAAAGCCATTCCCTCTAAAATCAGGAACGAGACAAGGATGCCCACTCTCTCCACTACTCTTTAACATAGTATTAGAATTCCTAGCCAGTGCAATAAGGCAAGAAGCAAGCATAAAAGGGATCCAAATAGGGAAAGAGGAAGTAAAACTTTCCCTCTTTGCAGATGACATGATTCTGTATTTAAAGAATCCTATAGACTCCACTCCCAAGCTCCCTGAGCTGATTCAAAACTTTGGAAGGGTAGCAGGCTATAAAATTAACCCTCAAAAATCAACTGCCTTCCCCTATGCCAACAGTGAGAGGAATGAGGCAACAATCAGGAAAGCAACTCCTTTTTCAATAGCCTCAAATAAAGTACCTAGGAATTAGCTTAACTAAGAATGTAAAGGATCTTTTTGATGAAAACTTTAAAACCCTAAAAAAGGAAATTAAAGCAGAACTAAGGAAATGGAAAAACCTCCCATGCTCCTGGATTGGAAGAATCAACATTGTGAAAATGACAATCTTGCCAAGGGCTATCTACAAATTCAACACAATACCCATTAATATCCCAATGGCATTCTTCGAAGAAATAGAACAGGCAATCCAAAATTTCATATGGAATAATAAAAGACCCCGTATAGCAAAAACACTTCTTAGTAGAAAGAACAGTACTGGAGGAATTTCAATTCCAAACTTTAGACTCTATTACAGAGCTATAATCATCAAAACAGCTTGGTACTGGCACAAGAACAGGCCTGAAGACCAATGGAATAGAACTGAGGACCCAGATATTAACCCACAGACCTATGACCACCTAATCTTTGACAAGGGAGCCAAAAAATAGAATGGAAGAAAGACAGCCTTTTCAACAAGTGGTGCTGGCAGAACTGGATAAGCTCCTGCAGAAAACTAAATTTGGAACCTTCTTTGTCACCCTGCATAAGAATTAACTCCAAATGGACCAAAGGCCTCAAGGTAAAATCCGACACACTGAAAACTTTACAAGAAAGAATAGGCCTCCTTGGTACAGGCGAAATTTTCTTAATAAGGATCAAGAATCACAACAAATAAGAGAAAGGCTGGATAAGTGGGACTGCATTAAACTGCAGAGCTTTTGTATGACAAAGGACATAGCTAGTAAATTAATTAGGAAGCCTACAGAATGGGAGAAGATCTTCACCAACCACACAACGGACAAAGGCCTCATATCTAAAATATATCAACAGCTCCAAAAATTGAATCACCCCCAAAACTAATCTCCAAAGAAACAACCATCCCATTAAAAGATGGGCCAAAGACTTAAAGAGAGTCTTCTCTGAAGAAGAAACAAAAATGGCCTATAGACACACGAAGAAATGCTCAACATCTCTGGTCATAAAAGAAATGCAAATCAAAACAACTCTAAGATTCCACCTCACTCCAGTTAGAATGGCCAGGATCAAGAAAACTAGTAACAACAGATGTTGGAGGGGATGTGGCCAGGAGGGATCACTACTACACTGCTGGTGGGAGTGTAAACTTGTTCAACCACTATGAAAAGAAGTATGGTAGTTCCTCAAAAGACTATATAACCCAGCAATTCCACCACTAGGCATTTACCCAGAAACAAGGACATACTAAATCCACTAGCACAACGATGTTCATTGCAGCACTATTTACCATAGCAAAGATATGGAATCAACCCAGATTTCCCTCAGTTGATGAATGGATCAACAAGATGTGGTATTTGTACACAATGGAATTCTATGCTGCTGTCAGAAAGAATGGCATCCCCCATTTGTTAGGAAATGGAAAGACTTAGAAAAAATCATATTAAGTGAAGTAAGCCAGACTCAAAGAACATAGGTTCAATGGTTTCCATCATTTGTCAAAATCAGTAGAAACCTTGGGCTCTCCTAGCAAAGATTTGCAATAGAGCAAAACCTAGATACATAAGGCCATATAGTATGATGCTAAATGAAAGACCTCTAGGAAATAGAAACAAAAGCTATATAATGAGTGATTGTTTTCCTTAACGTACTATGTTATCTCTCATCTCTTTTGCTATCCCTTGATTATCTCATATTGTTACAGTATCTCACTTTGTTATCTGATATATTGTATATATTTGTATTTGTTTATTTGGAATTGGATAGGGAAGGGAGGGAAACAAGATGAGGGGTGAGGGTGGGAGAGGGAAATGGGGACCAAGACATGAGAAAGGTATTAATGTAAGTGAATTAATATACCTTCTATCTGGCAAATATAATGAAACCCTTCTATTAGTTACAATAAAAAATATATAAAAAAAGAACCACGGATACTGAGAGAACTACAAAGATTCATCTAAGCAGGACATTCGAAATCAAAGACACAGCATTTATACATATGCATGACTTTTACAGATATTTGCTTTAAAATAATGTCAAGTACAAAAGTAAACAGATATCAAGTATTCTATTTAGTTTTCCAGTTCATAAATGTAGAATTAAAGAACTCCCAGCACATGGGAGTTTGAGGCAAGAGGATCACAAGTTTGAGACAAGCCTGGCCTACAATGTAAGACCATTGTTCTCCTTATCCCCCCACCACACACACATTAAAAATAAACCAGAGAGATTAAGAAACTGTCTGATATTAAGCAAAGATACATATATTGGAATGTTACTTAAGACATAATTTAATATATGAAAAAAATCTTAGCTGGGTACTTGTTGCTCATACTTCTAATCCTAACAACTTCAGAGGCTGAATTTGGAGGATTATGACTCAGTCCAGTCCAGGCAGAAACATCTGTGGGACTTCATCTCAACAGTAGCCAATGAATGCAGCAGCATACAGAAAACATCCCAGCTATTATAGGAAGAAATATAATAGTAGTACTATGATCCCGGTATATATCTGGACACGAATTGAGATATCTCACAAATAACCAAAGCCTAAGAGAAACAAAGATTTATAGGTATTGACCAACGGATCAGCTGTAGAGTCCTCACCTAGCAAACACATACCTTAAGGTTAAACTCTGACAGGAAAAAAGAAAACATCTTCATATTTATCAGATGAAATGGGTGCCTAATAAACTACTCCAAACTAGGTAACTTCATAAAGAAATGAGACTTACCTGAGTAGCTCAGAGTTGGGGATTTTCAAGGGCATGACACTGGCAGTTCTTCCATACCCTGTGTGGACACATCATAGGACCATTTGGGAGAACAGAGAAGAGGAGGTGATTTCACAGTCTCTCCCTAGGCATGTTCCTCCTTCTCCTTCATGACACTGCCATGTGAAAACACGTACCTTACCTATAAGTGGGACACACTTAAACTATATCCAAACCATGACATGATGGGATCACGATTCACAGAGTTGACCACACTATGTGGGACTTATTCATATTCATTTTCTGCAATTCTTCTCTCTCTTCTGAGGATGGCTTCTTCTATGCTATAAGAACAGTTGCATTAGAACTCTCCAAATGAAAGTTGGAAGTGTTTTTCTATAAATAAACTGGGGGAAATTCAGAACATTGGCACTCTAATCTATTCTGGCTCCTTGATGATGTGCTTGCTTGTTTTCAGGTTCCTTCATGTGTCTGAAATATGAGAGATTGCTGTGGAACTACTTGCTAGATTAGTTATGAATCACAACTAATTTTTAATGCAATTCATTATTTTTCTGTTAATACTTTTCATATCTATTGCAGTTTCTAATGTCAGGAAGATGAAAATTTGACAAGCAGGATCATAACTGATGTATATGCAACTCATGACTGACTTTTTATCATAGGTGATTTCAAAAGCTAAATTTTCATGTTCATTCTTTTAACTGTCTAGGTGAAATTACATAGAATTAATATGCCATAAACAATCACTCCTCTATTGTTAAGTGTTTATAACTCTTTCTAGTTTTTTCTACAATGTTTGAATTACACTGCTTTGCCTCTACTCATTTTTTTGCTTTCTATTTTATTTCCTTTTTTGTTTCCTTTTTCATTTTTAGTACTAATTTCAATGAATTGTTTCTCTTCCTCAGAAAGGATCAAGAGTTACATAATCTTCTGTAGAAGTGAGTGGTTTGACTTATTATGGACTACTTCCTAGAAATAGGTATATTCCTATTCCTTCAGAGCATTAACAATGCAAATTGAAGCAAATACTTAATGTTCTTATGTGATTATATTTAGTTATGTAATCTAGCTGAAGTATGTTTTGTAATAAAGAAGTTCAATGTTGACAGGACAACTTTCAAGAAGTACTCACTAAATGAAAGTATTTTACATACCTTTATGCCTATGAACAAAAATTGGTCTTTTGAAATATGACTTAATACATGTATATCTTCTAATTGTTTATTTTTAATTATGTGATTGTTCTACAATTAAAACTAGACAGACTGAATGATTTTATTTGAAGGAAGGGAAAGTCAATAGGATTGAATTCTTGACCTTCTTAGGTGCTGAGTAGACTGTCATACAATTCTAGCAGAAAAAAATTTTCTTGGTGTCATATTTTCATGGTTTAGACTTGAAAGAGTTTTACTTTGCTTTGGAATTCTAAAGCTCTTTACAGATTCGGTAGTTCATCCTTTGCAAGTAGCAAGCAAGATAAATAGAAAGTCTACAGAGTAGGAGAAGATCTTCACTAGCCATATAACAGACAAGGGCCTCATCTATGAATATACTTTTTTTAGTCAGTCATGGGGTTTGAACCCTGGGCCTAGGTGTTATCCCTGGGCTCTTCAGCTCAAGCTCTTCAGCTCTACCACTTGAGCCACAGTGCCACTTCCTATAAATAAACTTAGAACTCAAAAAATTAAATCTCCCACAAAAAATATCCTCAAAGGAACAACCACCCCATTAAAAAGTTAGCTAAAGATTTAAAGAGATTTGGGTAAATACCAAGGAGTGGGATTGCTGGTCTATGCACTTGTTCAATTCTGAGGTTTCTCTGTTGAGTTTTTGCCTAGTTGATCTATCCAGAGGTGACAGTGGTGTGTTAAAGACACCAACAGTCACTGTGTTTGGATCTATGTGTGGTTTTAGTGTAAGTAAAGTTTGCTTGATGAAATTGGGTGCTCTGGCATTAGGTGTGTAGATATTTAGGATGGTTATATCCTCCTGAAGGAGAGAGCCCTTCAGTAGTATGTACTAACCAACTTTGTCTCTTCTCATTAATTTTAGTTTAAAGTCTATTTTATCTGATTGTTATTCTTAATGTACTATGTTATTTCTCTTTTCTTTCCAGCCCTTATGGTTAATCTCATGTTGTTACTGTATCTGACTGTGTTACCTGGTATATTGTTTATATGTTTATTTGAAATAGGGAAGGGAAAGGATGAAAACAAGATGATTGGGAGGGGTGGGGTGGGAAACAGGACAAAATCATGAGAAGCGGTATCAATGTGTGAGAAGAAATGCACCTGATGAATGTAACTGTAACCTCTCTATACATTATCCCACTAAAAAAAGACTTAACGAGAGACTTATCTAAAGAGGAAATAATAATGGCCAATAGACTCATTGCCATAAAAGAAATCCAAATCAAAACAACTTTGAGATTCTACCTCAAATGGCTAGTTAGAATGGCCATTATCAAGAAATCTAATAACAATAGATGCTAGCTCGGATATGGCCAGAAGGGAATGCTACTACACTGTTGATAGGAGGGCAAACTTGTCCAACCACTCTAGAAAACAGTATGGACATTCCTCAAAAGACTCAATTAGAGCTCCTCTGTGACCTAGCAATTCCACTCCTGGGCATTTACTTAAATGTCCACAAACAAAGACATACTTAAGCTATCAGCACAACCATATTCACTGCAGCATTATTTACCACAGCTAAGATATGGAATCAACCTCAAACCTCCTCAGGAGATGAATGGTATATATACAAATGGAATTCTATATAAATTTCTTTATTAGCTGGATCAGAAATTATTTCTGATCCTATGAAAAATATATTCAAATATTATATTAGCTAGTTTTATTTCCTTAACCTATATCACTTCACTATGGAGATAGATAATGCTTGCTTACACAGCATAGCCAGAATAAAATGGTTCATAGTGTATAGATTCATTAGTTACTTAAAAACTGAATGTGTCTGGTATCCCATGCATATAACCATCAATGCCTGTACTAGTAATTGGAGATGGTGACTGGTATCTTTTTTCGAGCCATAATCTTCTTGAATAAAAGCAATGTATTCTGGCACTGGAAAAGATACCAGCTTCAGAAAATCTATAATAGCAAATTCAAACCCCATGATGGAGAGACTGATAAACCAAGAAAATCACAACCTGATTTAAAAAGCAGCAGGGAGCTAGAAGAGAGACTTAAAGATCAAGATTGCATAGCTGGTATGATAGAAAAGAAAGATTGCTTTTGCCAAAGACCATTTTCTAAACTCCACAGAAACATGACAGTTCTGCTCACCTGACAAAGGACTTCTAAAAACAAGCTGTACTAAAGCTAGAGAAAGCTCAAAATGTCCAAAGTAGGAAATATGAATGAATATTAAGGCAGATGTAACCATTATAAATGAATGTGCATTTAGTATTTTCACTGTCAGAAAACTTCAACCTTTAGCTTAATGACATTAAATGTCAGAATAAAACCATACTGGAAACAAATCTACAGGAAGCAACTGCCTTTACAATCCCTACTCCTCCATTTCTGGTAGTAAATGTTGATCCTCAGTTTTTATTTTTAAAGAAGTGTGATTTGGGTTCTGCCTTCAGCTATGAAATTTTGTGCTATACAGTCTGTCTTTTAACTCTGCCTTCAGTATCAGCTATTTGTATTGATGTAAAACAAAACAAGTATATTAGAATGTTTACCCTCTTCATACCTTAGATGGAATTTGAAAAACAGTCTACAAAAGTACATTAATTCCTTTAAAAGAGAGGTATGACCCTGTTTCATAATACAATCATTTTTATTATTCACATCCTATCTTGTCCAGATCAGTTTCACTATACACTACCAGCATTTTTTTAGTGGATGAAAATTTTCTCCATTTAGTTCGTGGTAGAGTTCCATAAGCTATCTTAGCTCTGGCCCGTCTTCTCTCCATTTGGATACTGTAATAATGGTACTGTTATGTGATGGACCCTACAGATGAGGAGGTATTTAATCCAACAACAGCACTCCAAAAGAAAAGGCAGTGTTTACAAATTCAGGGAGAAGTTATTCTTCTTCAGTATTAGTATCTAGGTAACTAGACCTCAGTTTAAAAAGTGGTCACTCATAGAAGTCTTAAGGCATCCATGAAATCCTTCTGCCCCACCTGCAATGTTAGAAAATACCAAGAAAAACAAACTCTATTCATAAATAGTTGATATATTAGGTCATGAAGGGCATTCAAACTCATTTCTGAGTGAGCTACCTTGTCCTCTAAAAAGATAAAGACAGACATCTTGTCAGTAAGAATATGAAGCTCCATTCTGCCTTGGAGAAAACTAAGGCTTCTCTAGAAATGAAGTTCTCCTAGTTGGGTATAACATTCCAGACCCATCATCAAAAATTATACAGATTTTCATAAATAGAAATCCTCCAATATCCTGAGTATGTGGTTGCTGCATAAAAATCTTACGAGAAATAAATGTGAAATATTTCCAATGACATTTAAATTTTCAAGCTAGAAGTCATTTCACATATGGTGACCTGTGGCCTAGGAGAAATGGAAAATGGTCATCATCTGTTTCTATTGGTGCAGTATTAAGCAGTAGGGAAACCATTTCCTATGGACACTTTAAATACTAAAACTTTTGGAGTATTCATTTTTATACTCTGAGGGGGAAATGAACAGTAAAAGAGCTTTATGGTTATGTTTATCCCTGTATATACATCAGAGATGGATCTGTAGTCAGCTAGGCCTGATCATAATTCCACCCTCTCCCTATGATGGGAGTGAAGATGAAAAGAATATGGACTTGAAAGAAGAGAATCAAATATGTGTTTGTATCAGCAAACAACTAAAGTTAACCAGCATTAAGTTTAATTACCTATAAAAAAAGGGGATAGTCTATTTTTAAAATGAAGAGAGTATGCATGTGAAATTACCTGGCATGTAGAAGTCAGTCAAGATGAAAGCACTACCATAAGAAAGAGTTCACAATTCCTGAACTAACATCTTTTGAAAGTCTTCCCTAAAATATCTTTCTAAAGTTATAAAGGTTATTTTGATAAACAAAATATTTTTACAGATGCAAGGCATGCGATCCATAAAGGCAGAGCACTTTGAGAAAATTCCAACTTCTTTAGGCTGCAGTTATGAGCACTACAACCTGAGCATAAAAAAGTCCTTTAAAAATGTCACATATTCTCTAAATTGTGAAGATGCTGCTAATCTGACTCCTCCTGGGACTTCAATATGAATCCAGGGTCCTCATGACTAAAGTATCCATATGAAAATTACTATAATTTTCCCCTGTTCTTATTATGGAGAGGACTGAAAAATCTAATAAATATCACTTATCTTTTAAAAAATGCCATATATTAAAAATGCCATATATATGACGGGACACCTTACATCTCTTATATAAACTGAATTGGAATGTAAAAAAAGAAAGGAAGAAGGAAGGGATGGAGGGAGGGAGCTATATTAAATGCTCTAAGTACAACTTGAAGTCCTATGCTGAGGTTTAGGAAAGAAATCAGGAAATCTGAACACTCAGCTAATAATCCTGGTGGATGGTGAAAAGGCCAGACACTTGTCACAAGTGATAACTCATTTGTCCAACAACTGGAATGAGGACAGCACATTTTTTCTCATAGCAGAAAGGCAAGCAGCTATTGGTAGTTTCTAATTTATAAATAGGTAACAACTCTGGCCTGAATTTGATTTCCAGAGTATAAGTGATCATGAGTTAAAAATAAGAAATTTTCCCTTGTATTTCCAAGCATAAGGGAAAAGCATAGACAATAACCCCAAATAGGCAAGTTACATTCATTTTTTCTTCCTTTTCTCCATTCACCTTGTTAAAATTTAGTGCCCCTTTCCTATTTACAGCCCCTTAGATTCATCAATTTATCTGGTAAGATCCCATGTGGCACTTATACAATCTTCCTGGCATGTAGAAGCTTCTCACAATAAAATTTCTAAAATAATAATAATTTCTTAATTCTTGCACATCTGAAAGTCTCCCTTAAAGCCTCTCATATCCCCAACTTCTTTTATAATGCATAACAAACTCTTTAAACTCCCACATTTTCCACAGGCTATCCATTCTATAATGATTATGATAAAATAAAATAAAGTAATCAATGATGGACTAATAATAGTACCATAAGAATGAAAGTTATTTATATTTTTTAAAATCTTAAGTTACATGCATTTTAAGTGTGGATCACTGTTACAAAGATTAAGATCATTACAAGATATAAAGTCAATATATGATTTATTTTTCTAATTAGGAAATGAGAAAAGAACACTTAGACTTTGGGTAAATAAGTCAAGTTCTGTTTTGTTGAACTGGCCTATTTTTTTTTTTGCTAAATTCATTTCTTTCTAAAATTCTACTTCCCTGGATTTTCTACAGCCTCCACTCTTTTTTTTTGTTCGCTTTTATTCAGAAACATCTCTATTGATGGAAAAAAAAAACAGGGTGTTTGGTAAATAGAAACAAAGAAGTGGTATGGGAGAGCATATAATTAGTACTATGCAAAAGCTTATTTTTCATATAAATATTGACAAAAACCTATGTAGTCACTCCTTTATAAAAAGTTGGCCCATCATTTTGACCATTTAGTAGCATTGCCATTTTTTTAAGCCAGATGTGTACTAACTAAAAATCTGCTAAGATGTGGAAGAAAATAAAGGATAATTTTCTAAACAATTATAAACATGAACCAATATGTCTCCCATTTCTATGAACTTGAAAAGGTTTTCAAGCATCTGCACACTGCCATGTTTATATAAGCAACTGTCAAGTCTGTCACCACAACAATAGTAGAAAAGATGGAACTCCAGCTTTGGGAGACTAAATGTCAGAGCCTCAGGGAAGCCATACTGAAAAGAGAATCCAGATTTCTAATCCCCACAGCTTTCCTCCCCCGAGCACTTCCTGGGCTGCTTCCAGGATATCACAGCTTTTAGGACAGCCATGGCTAGCATCAGAACACACAGATGTGCACAAAAGCACATTTTAAAATGAACATTTAGATTTGCTATTTTGTGTGAATTTCCTCCGACATTGGTTCTTAGATAATAGCCCTTCTTTTGAATCACATAATAAACAAACCTTCATCTTCTCTGGGTGGGAGAGCCAATTTTGAAATTTGACTGATTCTTGCTACTAACAACGCAGCTGGGTTGAACTTAAAATTCTGGAGCCATATTACTCACCGGAGATGACTTTGCTCTTAACATTTCTTAAACTTCCTGTCCTACTTTGTAGACTGCACACACCCATATTAACTTAATTAAGGTCTACCGTGTGACAGTGATGCTGCTACACACATGATTATAACAGCCTCAGATCAGATCTGCTGGTTTCCACTCTTGTACTGTTTCTGTCACTGTCAACTGTATAGGACACAGAGTCCTATTACAAAATTATTCCACCCACCACCTCTTCTGCTGACTCCTTTAACCTCATGCATCTCAAGCTACTCAAAATAGAAGGCAAAATTTCTCCTTGGCTTATACAGTCTGCCATCTTATGGCCTCTTGGCCTGAACTGCCAACGTTCACCCTACATCATTTTGCACCAGTCTTAATGGAGTTCTTGCTATTCCTGAGATATTACTTTCTCAAAACTCTTGCAGTGGCTGCTTCCTCCATCTGGAAAGCCTTGCTTTGTACATTCACATGAGTTGCTTCCTCACATCCCTTTACATCTTTATCCAAAAGTCACTTTCTCAGTGAGGCTTTCCTATCTAATTTCACAATTCTCCCCATACTTCCTGTTTATTCCTTTATATTTCTCCATGGCACTAAATAATATGTCCTACGTATGTTACATTATCTGTTTCTCCCACTAGAGTATAAGCTCATCAGCAGCATTTTGTTAAGGCATTAACTATGCAACTTTGTGAAAAAGAACAAGAATCTATTTTTCCTAGTAAAGGTTCTTTACCTACTCTTAGGACAACTCTACTCCAACATTTGACACAGCTCCTGCAGGTCAATAGTTTAGTGTAGAATTGATACTTGGAACACTTTGAGCTTTGGAGGCAGGGAAAAATGGAGAGAAGATGAAGGGAAAAGTAAAACAGCAATATGAAAAAGAGAGAGAGAAGAATCATATCAGATGTTTAACCACAGTAAAATGGAAACAGAGTCAGGCATCCAAAAGAAGACAAGAAAAAAAGGTGCATCCAAATTGGAAATACCCAAACAAAACAGAAAAGGAAGAGCTGTTTTTTCTTGTTCACTCAGAATTCTTAACACGGAACTTCAGTTTTATCATGAGAGAGAGCAGGACAACCCTCAGAACTCTACTGTGAGTGACCAGATCAGTACCACCATTTTCTCTAGCCTATGATGAGTTTAAAGCGCATCAGTCTACAAGATGCCAACTGAGATCCCATCAAATAAGTCTTCATTGCCCTCTATTCTGTGGTGATCCTGAGCTGTACATATGTGGAATGCCAAGTGCTCAGCCAACCATGCTAAGCCATGGTCAGAACTGGAAATACTGCATGCTCTTGTATATACATGTGCTCAGACTCAGACAAGCACATCTCCTTACTATACAGACTGAATCTCAATATTCCAGCAATGCCAGAACTGTGAAATTTCTTTATTCAGATCTCAAACAGTGGTATCTTTAGGAACAAGAGCAAATTGCCAGCAGGCTTTTACCCCCATCTACTCCATGCTTTCTCAAGCCTTAAGAATGAGGAGAGAGAAAGATTCTCTTGATTTAGATCCAGCAATCGTTTTTATTTTATCCTCATTGGACATTTTGCAAGACTGGGGTGCTAGAGGGGAAAAAAATGGTATTTTGGGCTCAGAGGAAAACAGCACTCACTTTCTCACCTGCTTGGAATCCTTTTTTTTTTTTTAATTCAGCTAGAGCTTCTTCATCCCAAGAATTTAAACTGAGATAGAAACTTTCCTTTCCCTTATGAATCAAACAACTCTCTAGAGTGAAAAGCTAGCTGCATTTCCATAATAATTTAGAAGACACCAACAGCAGGGCAAGGTCAGGTGAAACAAATTGCCAAGGTCATGATTCTCTGGAAGTGGTATTGGAATGGGAGTCACTAATCACAGAGGTTTGCTGATCCGTGTGTGTGTGTGTGTGTGTGTTCTACTCTCCTTGTAAATAATACTATGACAACATAAAATTAATCTAGTAGATGTGTGGAAACCACAATCCTGCCTTTCACTCTTCCTTGTTCATGTCGAATTTTTCAAACTGTGAAAGAAAACAGTAGATCACATACCCACTGACCCACAGTACTGCCATACAGACAAAAGAAGTTTCTAGAAACAGTCACCTGCGAGTCTCTTGGTCTAGACTATGAACTGCACTTCACTGCCTTGCAAAGTCTAAAAGTAATACGAATCAATTTAATTTCTTGAACAAATAATTGCCTTGAATTTACTTCAGTTTCATTCTAAGAGCCTGCAAGCAAAAGAATCCTTTAAAAATGCAAAGGTCCACATGCTAAGAGTTAAAAAAAGAAAACAGAAAAAGAAATAAGAAAGAAAGGAAGGTGGAGGAGATTTAAATGTGTGAATAATCACAAAGATAAACCTCTTATTTCCATATCCTAGAGTTTATTTCGCTTATCCTATATGACCAGATGTACATAGCTTTTGAGCTATTGTGATCCTCTGCTGGGAGAGTCCTAGATGAAATGAACTTTAGGATATGGAAACAAGAGATTTATCTTTGTGATTGTTGTTCTTTATGCACTGTTAGTTTTCTCTCCCCCCCCACCCCCTGTGGTTAATCTCATGTGGTTACTGTATCTGAGTTTGTTACCTGGTATATTGTATATACATTTATTTGTTTATTTGAAATAGGGAAGGGAAGGGGGAGAAAACAAGACGATTGGGAAGGGCTGGGGGAGTGGGAAACGGGGACCAAAAAACATAAGAAGGGGTATCAGCGTGCGAGAAGTAATGTACCATCTGATGAATGTAACTGTAACCCCTCTATACATTACCGCGACAACAACAACAAAAAAACTGTAATGTGTCAATAATTCTTGCTTTAATACCCTTAACTAAAGAAAACCTTTCAAGTGCCACAAGGAAGGAAGGTCCTTCGGGTCACATTGCGCCTGCGTTTCAGATCTTCTGCGCCACAGTCAAGTCTTGAACTCCCTCAATGCTTTGGATTTCGCAGACCGCAGCCTCCCGAGCCTTTGAGGGCGGAGACGCCGGCGGGGGCGCGCGGGGTGTGTGCCACGGGGGTGTGCCACGGGGGTGTGCCATCAGGGCATCTCCACCATCCGTGAGCGTTTAGCGCAGCCAAGCGACGGCCGGGCGCCAGGGCTCCGCCACCGGCAGGCGGCGTCGGCGGAGGCGGGCGGGCGGGCGGGGAGAACTTCGGAGCGCTCGCCGGCAGCAGATCCACCCTTGACTGGCCAGTCGCGTCGCTCCTCCCGGGGAGCGAGTGGCGGGGAACGGCAGGGGAGGACAGAACCCCGAAAGAGAAGCCCAGAGAAGCGGCGGCGGCCACAGAAGAAGCCAGATGAAGCCGGCACGGGAGGAGAGCGCGGGCGGCGGGCCGACGGCCGTACCAGCTGCCTGGGGCTGCTTCCTGCCCGCACCCCGGGAGTGAACCGCCCTGCCCCACGCGACCCCGGCCAAGAAGTAGGCATCGCCTAGGTGGCAACGGAGACAGAATCTTTAAGCGGGGAAGGAGCGTCGGTCTTGGTCCTCCCCCTTGGAAGTCCGGGCTGCGCGCAGGGCCCCCAGGCGCCCTGCAGATGGGGCGCCCCAGCCGCCGCGGGTGACCTGCGCTCCGGTCGCCCCTCTGCTCCGCTCCGCCCGGGAGGGACCAGGCGGGCAGAGGGTGCCAAGCGGACCAAACTGGGCGGCGCGGGATCGGAGACGACGACCGAGGGCCCGCTAGGTCCGGGCGTGGATGGCCAGGAGAGCGCCCAGGTCGGTGGGTCCACTCCACCGCGACCACTGAAGCTGCGCACGGGACCTGGAGGAGGAGTGGTGGGAAGAGGAGGAGGAGGAGGAGGAGGAGGAGGAGGAGGAGGAGGAGGAGGAGGAGGAGGAGGAGGAGGAGGAAGAGGAGGAGGAGGAGGAGGAGGAGACGACGACCTCAGGCGGCGGCTGCAGAGGGCCGAGCGGGGCGCGGGAGGGGGCGCGCTTTCTCCCTGCGGGTCTCAGTAATGAGGAGACTGAGTTTGTGGTGGCTGCTGAGCACGGTCTGTCTGCTGTTGCCGCCGCCCTGCGCACTGGTCCTGGCCGCCGCCGGGGTGCCCGGCTCCTCCTCGCACCCGCAACCCTGCCAGATCCTCAAGCGCATAGGACACGCGGTGAGGGTGGGCGCGGTGCATTTGCAACCCTGGACCACGACCCCACGAGTGACCTTCCGCGCTCCGGACAGCAGCCGGGCAGATGCCCAGAGGGATGAGCCAGAACCGGGGACCGCGTGGCCCCCGCTGTCCTCCCAGGGCCCACGCCGGTTGGGGAGTGCTCTGCACGGCCGGGGGCCACCCGGTGCCCGGAAGGCAGACGAGGAGGGCTGGGGGACTGAGACGCTATGGCCTCGGGACGCCCTGCTGTTCGCCGTGGACAACTTGAACCGCGTGGAAGGGCTGCTGCCTTACAACCTGTCTCTGGAAGTGGTGATGGCCATGGAGGCGGGCCTGGGCGACCTGCCCCTGTGGCCCTTCTCCTCGCCCAGCTCCCCGCGGAGCAGCGACCCGTTCTCCTTTTTGCAGAGCGTGTGCCACACCGTGGTGGTGCAGGGGGTGTCGGCGCTGCTGGCCTTCCCCCAGAGCCAGGGCGAGATGATGGAGCTGGACTTGGTCAGCTCCTTCCTTCACATCCCCGTCATCAGCATCGTGCGCCACGAGTTTCCACGGGAGAGTCAGGTGAGGGGCGTCCGGGAAGCCAGGACCACCGGGGTCAGGGGGCGAGGAGAGGGGGCAGAAGCCTGTGGAAAGGGCTGAGGGACTTTGGGGTGGGGTGGGAACTTGGGTTTTATAACTTTGCTATGGCTTCAGGGCTGGCCCGGGAGTGGTCGGTTGTGTGGCCTTGATAGAAGTAGAAGGAAACATTCCCCCACCCCCGAGAGGTGGAAAAATAACATGGGAAGTGAAGAGGGTGAGGCGTCGTGGATGAATGGGAGGGAACGGAGGAAGGGGAACAGGAGGGGGAAAAAATCAGGCTGTTGTGACCAGCTTCCTGAGAGAAACTAGAGTAGAAGTTGGGGTTCAGGACCCTGGAGAGCGATGGTGGGGCTCAGGTGGCTAGAGCAAGGAATGGGGGTGTGGATAACACCAGGCTTGCTGGTGTGATTGATCCTAGCCCAGCCCTCCCCTGGGGAACTCTGAGAGCACGTAACAGAAAAGGCAGCTTCTGCTCTCTAGTCCAGTGGGGGCCTGAGCCTTAGGAAAGGGGGGTGCAGAGTCCAGGGCTTGGGATCGATCCCTTTGAATGATTAGAAATTCTGCCAATAGTCTAGAAGCAGAAGCTGAGGAGTGGTTCTGAGTCTTGGATACTGAAAAGTATTAGAAATAATACTAGAAAGCCTGAACCAACAAATGCTGAGGAGATCGGTTTGAGGGTTCTTTGTCCCTGGCTTCGTTCTACATACAGTGGGAGTGCAGAGTAGCTATGCAGTTGCTGTGTTTGATCATTACTGCTCCCACTAAGAATAAAGGAATGTAACAATTTAGATTCCTAAGGGTTGAAAAAAAAACTTAAATGTATTTCCAATATAAGAAGTTGCTTGTGAACTTAACTGTTGAGGAACTGTGAGGAGATAAATATTCAAAGAAAAGATAGAGGGCCCTTTTATCAATAGTTTTGCTTTTATCATAACATCAGGTGGCATTAAGTCTAGCAACAAAGTATTTATGAAGCAAATCGATAACGAACTGCTGGACCCAGTTTAACAACTGAAAAAACTAAGGAAACTTTTGATATTTGATAAACCACAGTCAGTGTTTTAACAGAAAAGCCAAATCTGGAAGAATTCTGATTCTAAATCATTTTCACACTGTTCATTGAGTTAGAAAAGGATTGCTTTATCTCTTTTCTTTCACTTCCAATAGATGTATACAGAGATAAAAGCTAAAATGAGTAAGAGCAATGTAGAAGTGAGTGCAGAATCTATGCCAAAAATTTCAGTGGAGCACTAAAGATTTATTTTCTAGAATATTGAACCTTACATTTTTCATGTTAGGCAGGACAAGTACAAACTACTTTTAGTTGTCTGAAAGACTCTTTTTTTAAGGATGAGTCAAAAAGACTTGATCTACATAGCAGCTAATTAATATCTAACGAATTATCTGAAATATTAATGAATGATCTAAAATATTTCTGTCATCCAAATCTGAATAACAAGAGGCAGCAGATGGGAAGGCCTAGAAAACATAGTTACACAGCATTTTCACTGGCCCAGGGTGTGATAAACATGAAATTGCATCCACAGGGTGCATCATTATTAATACAGGTGAAGAATTTGACCTAATGAGATGCAGGAGTCAGCATCACTGGCTTCTCGTCGCTGCTTCTTTATTACCTAATACTTCAGAAGTTGCCAATAACAGTCACAGCCTCCAGACTCCTTTCCATTTGCAGATTGTTTGGCACGCATCTTAAATAGCAAGTTTTTCCCCCATATTAGTGTTCCTTAGCTAGAAGGGAAATCATCTGTGTTCCATGATGGATGTGTGCAGTCCACAGCACATTACAAAAAGGGATGAGAAAAGCCATGATGCAGCTTCTAGAATCAGCAAACTTCGAGGCTGTTAGACCACTAGAGGGGATAAAGCCTCTCAGGGATGCTTACAAGCTGACTATAAAATAAATACTTGGAGAAGTGGATTGACTTGTATATTTCAATACAGAAACATATCCTAAATCGTGTTGTCATAGTTACTTTCATGGTGCACATTTTGAAAAGGAGCAAATATATGGTACGAATCCAACCTAGTTCATCTCTGATTCCTACGTTTTCTTTCATCTCCCCTGGACTTTTAAATTCAAACAGACCTGACTTGTCTTACTTTACTTTTACTATCTTTAAATATTCTATTTTATATTGAAAATGTCCTGCTCAATGTCAAGTCACTATAATGCATAATTCTAGCAAATACCCATCCTGTACTTGCAGCAAAACTGATGGCTGAACTTCCCCTTGCTTCCCCTAAGAGGTATACCTCTCTCTACCACGCTGATGTGATTTTTAAATATAAAAGGATGTCAAAGTGACTTTACACATTAAATAAAATTGACTTGATTTAGCCACTATCCTTGGAGTCTGTTGCCAGTGACCTAATTTGTTGGTTGTATCAGTGCCTGAATGAATCAAGTATTTTGGGGGAAAAAAAGTGGAATTACCCATAAGTGACATAAAGTTGTATTCCTTGTTCAAATGAGCCAGAATTGCTTATAGAGTAGAAATAGCTACAACTGTCTTCTCTTAACTTTCTTTTTGTCTGTTAATTTCTCCCAGGTGATGGCTTTAATTAATAAATAATGGGTGCATCAGAGCTATTAAATGGAAGATACCACTGAGATTATAAAACCATTGAGAAATGAATAATAGTTCATTTCAGTAAATAAGTTATTTAAAATCAATAATCATCAGCTTGGAAGGGACCAAGTTCCTTTAAGCAGGGAAATTCACTAAAAGTTAAGTTAGTAAACTACATGCTCGCATGTGCACCCATGCACACACACACACACACACAACCTTTAAAGTGTAACTTTTAATGCATAACCTTTTCTATATGTATTCCCAAAGTGGGACTATATCACCACATAAGGAAAGTTTAATATAACATTCCCTATCAAATGGATCACATATATTTCCGTTTTGCAACTCCTGACTTTACTAGCACATATTCAGATCTGCACCTGAGCTTGAGCCACCGCAGTGAGAAAAATCACTTCTTGCTATTAATTATTCTGTTCCTTTGACCTTTGGCATTATGATGCTGCATATGAACCTAGTTTAAGTTACGTTGTAATTTCCATGACTTGTTCTTTCTTTCTCTGCCTTGCCCAAACTACTTTTTCTGCTAATTCATTCTCCAAATTAATTCCTGCTACGGTAGTGACAGCTACACCTTTTTACTAAGATATGTATGCCATGTTAATATTGGTTCTATCAGGCAGAGATAAGGACGTAAAATAATTGGTTTAGATACAAATTCAAAAGTCACTGCACTGCTGCTTCCAACTCTTGTTGGTCTGTCTCCGAAGCCATATGTGCTAATTAGTATGTTTTTATTTCCATGCAAATGTAACTTTTAGATGGTCATTTTCTCTGAAAATACAGGGCTGAATATGAAGCCTATTTACAATGTGGCTAGAGTGTACTACTTTTGCACTTACCTACGGACACAATGTTGAAGTGTTAAAATGACATAGGTGCCTTGTGAGGGGACCAGAAAAGATCATCTATTCCTAAACTATCTGCTTTCAACTGTGTTGGTTTTCCTAGCATTGGACAGTATGCAATTCTCTTGGGACAAAGTAGCTCTCTACCATTTGTGATGAATGGCTGATAGTAGCACCTAATTGTGGTCAACTTAAAGATAAATGATTTCAAATTAAATGTCAAATGAAGAACATTTTTCCTAGGAATAGTATTTTCCAGGTTCCTCTTGAAGAACACAGAATTGCAATTATTTGAAGGATTTTTTTTCAAATTGGTACTTTATTTAATTTCTAGAAGAAGAAGGGCAAGAATGATACCATTCTTGATATCATTTACTGGGAAACTTGTCTTGCTTACCACCTTTTTTCAATTGTATTTACCACAGTAGTATTGTATAATTTATAAGAAATAATTTTGCTATTGATTTTCATCCTTATATCTTAAAAGTTGATTTATGTTTGAATCAGCTATCTGAACACTACTTTGGGTCTAATGCTTCAGCATTTTATATTCCAGTGTTGCAGAAGTCACCATTGTGTACCATTACCTTGTATTTCATAAATATTCCCAGTCAAATTTCAACCACATTGGTTCAGAGAGTGCAATACAATTCAAAGTGTATGAAATATTGGTCAAAAGAAATTCCAGTCTCCTTCTGTGACCATGTAATTTGGGGCAAATGGGACTGGTTACCTGTCCTTATCAAGTCAAGAAAACATTCCTTGGCAAAGCAGGTCACTTAATAAATCAAATGAGAAGGTAAAAATTGCACTGGATAATTTTTTCATATATTTTTATTGTAATTAATCTAAGGGCTACATTATATATGCCAGATAGACGGTGCATTACTTCACATACATTGATACCCTTTCTCATGTCTTGGTCCCCATTATCCTCCCCCCACCCCCACCCCCACCCCTCATCTTGTTTTCCTCCTTTCCCTATCCAACTTCAAATAACAAAATAAGCATATATACAATATATCCAATAACAAAGTGAGATACTGTAACAATATGAGATAACCAAGGGACAGCAAAAGAGATGAGAGATAAGATAGTACATTGAGGACAACAATCACTCATACGGCTTTTACTTCTATATTCTGAAGGTCCTTTCATTTAGCGTCATTCTATGTGGCCTTATGAATCTACATTTTGTTCTATTGTAAATCTCTGCTAGGAGAGCCCAAGGTTCTACTGATTTTGACAAATGAGGGAATCCATTGAGCCTAAGTTCCTTTGAGTCTGGCTTACTTCACTTAATATGATTTTTTCTAAGTCTTTCCATTTCCTAACAAATGGGGCAATGTCATTCTTTCTGACAGCAGCATAGAATTCCATTGTGTACAAATACCACATCTTATTCATCCACTCATGAACTGAGGGACATCTGGGTTGATTCCATATCTTTGCTATGGTAAATAGTGTTGCAATGAACATCATTGTGCTAATGGATTTAGTCTGTCCTTGTTTCTGGATGATTAGGTAAATGCCAAGTAGTAGAATTGCTGGGTCATAGGGGAGTTCTATGTTTAACCTTTTGAGGAACTGCCATATTGCTTTCCATAGTAGTTGAACAAGTTTGCACTCCCACCAACAGTGTAGTAGTGATCCCTCCTGGCCACATCCCCTCCAGCATCTGTTTGCACTGGATAATTTTATATTATTGGCCATACAACTAGTAGAAAGCTGTTGGTCATGCTTCAATAAGAATAATCATATTCCAAACAAGGTGTTAGACTCTATAATACCAGCTAGAGACTAATGAATTCAAGTCCAGCCAAGGCATGACCATATTTTTTTAAAAGTTAGTAAATTTTAATCTGTCATTCGTGGTCAATTTTTGATCAAAATGAGATGTGATTTATATTATAACATGACTCTGATCTCTCCTTTTTGCCCATGGATCTCATTTCCCCCTTCAGTATAATTTAAAAAAAACACACAGAAGAAATGGACAAAAAAGGGACAAAAAAGAACACAGTCAATAGTACTGTATCTGTATCAATGGTAATTTGTACTTATTTTACATGTAATGGTGTTCCTAGAACCTTAGAAATAGCCATAGAAACTACTGTGAAATATCCTAGGTTTTTGAGAATTCTTGGTTCTTCCCACTGGTCACGTTTTTTCTATAGGTAAATTTACCATTCATGCGCACTGTAGACATCACAGAGTTCATCCTAACCCCCCTTCATTCTGTGAAAATCCATTATGCACTTTGACATATTCAAAGATATTTTTACAGCAAATCTTTCTTGATAAAGAAAGCAGAAGAGGCCAGGAATGTGGCCTAGTGGTGGAGTGCTTATCTAGCATGCATGAAACATGGTACCTTTAGGTACCTTGAAAAAGCCAGAAGTGGTGCTGTGGCTCAAGTGGTAGAACTCTAGCTTTGAGAAAGCTCAAGGACAGCGCCCAGGCCCTGATTTCAATTCCCAAGAGTGGGAAAAAAAAGAAAGAGGAAAAGAAAGCAGAACATTGATTCATACTGGAATAATTTCCTTGTCTCATAATATCCAGATAACAATTTGTGTTGAATGTTATGATTTTCATTGTATAACCAATGAAACTTGGAAAATAGGAAGGGATTGTGCTGGGAGAAATTGATGAAGGAGATGACATTGATAGTGATGCATCGCATTTATAAACCGATGCACTGAATGGTAACCCTTCCTTTTGCATAACTACTTAGAGATAATAAAAATAGATTGAAAAACCTTGTGAACCAAATCCACTGAGTACCAGTGTCCTAGGCAAGTGTGTAAGTGTGTAGTAGGGCTCCTGTAGCCAGATAGTGTTTGTGTTAGTGGAATATAGAGAGGAAAAACTCTATTGTCTTTTTCTTTTGTTTACTGTCACACTCAGCAATCAGAGCACTGAGAATGCGATATTGAATCTATAAAAGTAGGCATGAAAACAAATACCTCTCAGCATCTG
The DNA here is from genome assembly GCF_031878675.1 of Megascapheus bottae. Taxonomy (NCBI): domain Eukaryota; kingdom Metazoa; phylum Chordata; class Mammalia; order Rodentia; family Geomyidae; genus Megascapheus; species Megascapheus bottae. The sequence continues at coordinate 65,217,143 of NC_143511.1, read as the reverse complement.
CCACACTGCATTCTACAATTCTGAATTTTGACATTCCTTCATTTCTATCTGGACCAATAAAAGAAGAAAGTGACCGAGAGATTGAAGGGAGAAAAAAAAAAGGCTTGAAACTATGGAGGAAGAGTAAGTTCATTTTTTTGCTGTGGTAGGCAAAAGCATGATCTACCAAAGAAATCCATACCCAAATCCTTTAAACCAGTGGATTTATTACCATCGATGGCCAAAAGGTCTTTGAAGATGAGTGACATGCAGGGGTTGCTGTATAATGTTCAGCTTGGCCCAGGAAAATCATAAGGGTCTTTAAAATGATACAGGAAGAGTCATAGAATATGCTGATTATGCTTATACAGTGCAGGAAGCAGAGATTTTAGTGTTATGCTTTCAAGATGGAGAATGGGGCCATCATTCAAGGAATACAGACAGCCACTGCAAACTCAAATAGACAAGGAAATGGATTCTTTCTTCACAGGCTCCAGAAAGACATTACAACTCTCCCAACACTTTAGGCCATTGTCACTGACTTCTGATTATTACCACCAGTCACAGAAAAGAAAAAGGTTGTATTGTATTGTTTTAAACCACTAAATTATTGGCAATTTGTTAAAACAATGATATTCTTTTCTACTTAGACTTGTGCAAAAAGGATATGACATAAAGATAGAAGGTGACTGGCCTACCTTAGTCTAAAAAGGCAGGTTCTGTTTCAGTTTATGTATTGTGTGTCTGGCAAAGAAAAAAAAATTCAAGAGAGGATAAGCTTGGATTCTTGTCTTCTAAGGTATAATTAATTATTCCACCCACTACTAATCATGATCCAACTGATATATTAGGATGTTATGCTGGGAAGACAGAGTCTAACTAAACATAAATGGAAGGTCCAGTTGTTTCCTCTCCTTCTGTATTAATATAACCCAAAGTTTAAGTGATAGTAAGTAGTATTGCTGCATATCAAGGCTTAGAGAAAAGAAACAGCCATAAAACAAAAGGGTTTTATTTCATTGAATGCTGACCATGAGAAATATTCGATGCTCTCTACTTTGGAGGACTTTTAAGTGCCATTATTTCTTTGATTACAAATGTAGCATATATGAGCACACATAGCCATGCATGTCTGCAGATAATACTCAATAACATTTTTGTGTATTTCATTCTTTGAATGGGAAGATCACTTTGTGACTCTAAGAGGGCAGTGGCATCAAAGAACAGGAGAAAAAATAAAGGAAAATTAATTTTAAAACTAATTTTCTGAACAGTCCAACTTAGCATAGATGTCAGAGATTGGTCATGATTATGTCCAAGTTGATGGCATTGTTCTATTAAATGTGGGATTTGCCTGCATATTTTTTGGTCTAGCTTTGTAGTTTTATGACTCATTTAGTGAATGAATCTGTTTATTTCCAAACAATAGCTCAACTTGTATCTCTCAGAAACCTTTTGAAGGAATTGCATAGAAGTAGCTTATCACTGCTGTTCTCCTTTCATTTAGGGATAGTCATTGGCTCAACTTACTTCATAAGTGAACAGTTCCGAGCACTTCCTATACCTACACATCTGTCTGCAGTCTGCTGGTGTTTTTATTTGTTTGTTTGTTTGTTTGTATGTATGTTTTGGTTTTTGTTTCTGCATTGAAGGCCTTGACAGACAAAAGGAGGGTTAACATGGTGAGATTAAAATTGATACTAGGATAAGTAGCTGGAATTACAGGTGTGAGTCACAACATTCAGCCTCTTTTTGAGTATTTTTGATCTGCTGCTGGTTGAATTTATAGATATGGAATGCTTAGCTACGGAAAACTAGCTGTGCGTGTTACAAGAATAGATAATATAGTAAGTATTACGACTTTTAAAAATCAAATATATTATGAGCTTGTGTTTATGTCATTAATGTGTCAAAATTAGCATTTAAAATGATCACATGGGGATGGGAGGAGGAAAAGTGAGAGAAAAACATGGGAAGGGGTAACAATGTTTGAGAAGTAATGTACTCACTATCTTATGAATGTAACAGTAACCCCAATGTAGATAACTATGACAGAAAATTTAAAGAAAAAAAATAAATTAAAGCAATAAAATTAGTCGCTAAATTAAAAAAAAAATGATACCAGGATAAAGTTAAATGCACAGCCTGTATTCATCAGATGGAGTCACAATCTGACTCAAATGTGGAATGTATTTATTCTAGTCCACTCATAAGTTCCTACCAGAGCTAACATTAAACAATTAGCTTATTTATGTTATGAATGCAACTGATACACACCAACATATAGATGCATGTGTCTATATAGCCATAGATGACAGATGTAGAGATACATTCAGATCCACAAACTTAAAAGCTTAGTGCACACAGTGCAATTCGCACATTTTTGTGCTTCAACGTTTACCTTAAGACGAACGATTTCAAAAACAACAACAAGAAACTGAAAACAAAAACAAAAACAAAAAAATCTGAATGAATCGACTCTGCTCTCACCTGGCCACAGACACAGAGAGCCATCTAGTGGTGTCTGAAATATAGCTGTAAGCAGATGCAGATTCCACCTAATAGGACAACTATTTATTAATTTCTTCATCTTCTGACAGTGGAGAACCTAGGTTATTAAGAAGATTAAACTCTGCTGCTCTGCATATTTATAATTGCAACTAATCCATAAAGTAAGATATCTTAAAGTGTGTGTCCAGAGGAGTTTGAAGATACTAAAGATATTTACTAACTTTAAACTGGATCTGGGTACCAGTGGCTCACACACTGTAATCCTAGCTACTAAGCAGGCTGTGACATGACCATCTGAGTTTGAAGACACCTTGGGCAGAAAAATCCTCCAGATTCCTTTTTTTTTTCTTTTTGCCAAGCCTCGGGCTTGAACTCAGTACCTGGGCACTGTCCTTGAGCAAGGCTAACTAACACTCTACCACTCGAACCCCAGCACCACTTCCAGCATTTTCTGTGTATGTGGTACTGAGTAATAAAACTCAACGCTTCATGCATGCTAGGCAAGCACTCTACCATAATGCCATACTCCTGGCCCACCTCCAGACTCCACATAACCAGCAAAATATAGAAATGGAGTAACCATAGCTCAAGTGGTAGAGAGCCAGTTGTGAATAACAGAGTCTAAGCTATGAGTTGAAGCACAAGTAAGTACAGGACAGAAAAGAAGGAAAAGGGATGAGAGGAAAGGAAGGAAGGAGAAAGGAGGTAGAAATATATACTAGTTACTCTTTTTAGTACTATTTCTTCCACTTTCCTATTGCGATATGAAAAAATGTGTTTGGCAAATAATTTGTTTAAATCACTATTTATAAAACAATATTCCTTCTAAAAATATTGTGAATGGAATTCTATGTAGTCAACAGACTACATAGACATTTTCTGGGAAGTGGATGAAACTAGAACAAATCATGTTGAGCAAAATTAAGACAAGACCAAAAGAACAAAAGGCACATGGTCTCTTTGATATGTGGATAATAGATCCAAACAGTACAAGAGCGATGACTCAATACTCGGGCACTCAAGGTCATTGACACGGTCTTAGAGATGTAACTACACAGACATAAAAATCTATGATAGGATATATACTCTATAGACATAATGTTATATTATATTATACAAACTCTCAGCTTAATTTTAATTATGTTCTAAAATTATGTACACATAGAGAGTCCCTTCTTGAATATTTGTTTGTTAAACATGACATTTGAACTCTAATGCAAAAAAAGTGTTAATAAAATCTTTTAAAATAAAAATAACATTGTGAAAGTTAATAGAATATCACAATAAAATTTAAATAATTCCTAAATCTACCAGAAATCTAGAAATATAGGTACAATGAGTCATATTATTTTATCAATTTTCTTTTGAACTTATCAATGCATTTTAAACATTTTCCCATGTCCTTAATGGTTTCTCACTATTTGTAATGACAGTGCCTTTGAATGAATTACTGCACTATTTATGTATTTTACTACTTTTGGTTAAAATCAGGAGTTTTTTCCACTTAAAAACATTTAAGCCGGGGGAGGGAAATGGGTACCAAGACATGTGAAAGGGTATCAATGTATGTGAATTAATGCACCTTCTATCTGGCAAATATCATGTAACCCTTTTACTAATTACAAAATAAAAAAATTAAAAAAATAAAAAAAAACAAAAAAAAAACATTTAAGCCAGGCACAGTTGCTCATGCCTGTAATCCTAACTACTCAGGAAGTTGAGATCTAAGGATGGTGGTTCAAAGCCAGCCTGGGCACTAAAGACTGTGAGACTCTTATCTCCAATTAACAACTAGAAAATGGGAAGTGGTGCTGTGGCTCAAGGGGTAGGACAGTAGCTTTGAGCTGAAGAGTTCAGGGACAGTGCCCAAGCCCAGAATTCAAGTCCCACGACTGACAAATATATATATATACATATATATAATAGTTTAATGTATAGAATTTTACCAAAACATTAATTCTTTTTTGCACTATTGTGAAACACCCTCTGTTTAGTTTCCATGGCCCAATCATGTATTTTCCTCTTTGTTCCTTACTCTTCATTATCTTTCACTGATAATGGTCCTTGTCTTTGACCCATTGTAATAACAACCATAGTGCTGTGTGGTTTAATATGAGATTCTATTCTAATATAGTTACTGTTTCAAGAAAAATCATCTTCATTTAGCAGTACGTTGCTCATGCTTATAAATCACCTGTCAAGCCTTCACAGGGCTGGAGGCAACTGTATTGGGCAAAGCAGACTGAAAGCATTTTCATTTTCCATTGAGCATGCTGACAAAGGAGGTACAGGTGCAAAGAAGAGAAACTCACTCCATGAAACTCAAAAACAGGGAGTATTGCTGTTAAAATACTGAATATTTCATTTGTTAAGATAATGAATGGCCTTATTCTGGATGGTAGTGGAAACTTGAGGAGGGAATGGAAGGGGAAGTAAACCAGTGGGGTGAGTGCTTGGGGGGGCTGTATCTTGTCTCTGGCCACCCCAGATACTGCTTTCAATTTGCCAGAAGGCAGACTCCCCAGCTCACATTCACATGCCCATACCCTAGAACATGGGGTCAACCAATCATGAACACCTGAAACCATAATCAAGTATAATCTTTCCTCCCATAAGGTGTTTCTGTCAGGTGTTCAGTCACATTGAAACTGACTAATACAGGATTGTGATTCACACCACAGGAGAATTTGCTCTGATAGTTCAAATCAAAATCGACTATATTTCTCTGATCCTGTAGTTAAAATTCTCCAGACATCTGATGGGTTCGACCTACATAAATCATTTCCTTTAAATCACAAGTTTCATGTCCTCCCTCCTTATTCAAATCAGCAATAATCAGATTCTTGAGTTACATCCTCAATGTAGCCTAAGAATCTAGCAGTAAACAAAATCCCAGAGCTTCTGCTCTCAGAGAAGTCACATCTTAGCAGTGTAAACAGACAACAAGGCATGATAACACAAATATATAATATCATATTGTTAGACATAACTATAAAACATCATATTATTAGACAAAGACTAGTATAGAATAGAAAAACAAAGCAGAATGGAAGATTAGATAATAACGTGTCCAATTATACTTGGTCAAGTTATCTCTTTCTGAGAGTAACACTTGAGCAGAGGGTTCAATAAGAAGTGAACCATGCCATTTCTGAAATAAGTACATTACAATTCAAGAGGGAAAAAATTTTAATGTAGGCATGAATATTGCAACCAATATTTGTAGGCCTGAATAGTACAAAAAATATTAGTTGAATAATTGTACTATGGTTAGTACCATCCATGACACAATTTGTTAGTAGACATACTTTAAAATGAGTCAATATAAATAATGAGTCAATAAATCCAACTTATATAGCTATAAAACATTTCCCAAGATTTTAACTTCCAAGTTTATCTCTTTAGATGTGGCAAGAACAGAAATCTCTAGCTAGATTTTTCAGTTCTGTGTCCAAATCTGAATTTAAACTTTAAATAATTGAAGTTATCTTAACAAAGTGCTTCCTCTCACCTATAATAAATCTTATAACATACTTGAATCATCCTTTTTCTCTTCACTAGGCTCTCTCATTTTCCTTGCTAAATCTCTCATTCCTATTCTTCCTCCTTATTTTCATATTACATCTTCTCACCAACATTTAAATTTTTAAATTATTGTTCAGTACAAACACATTTTGAATGACCTGTAAATCTCTAGGGTTTTTTTTTGACAGTCATGGGGCTTGAACTGTCCTTGGACTTTTCTAAAGGCTAGAGCTCTACCACTTGAGCCACAGTACCACTTCCAGCTTTTTTTCCCTATGTATGTGGTCCCGAGGAACTGAACCCGGTCTTTGTGCATGCTAGGCAAGCACTCTACCACTAAGGCAGACTCCTGGCCCCAAATCTCTAGTTTTTTCCATAGAACCATGTAGCACACTGCCGCTAACTTCCTAAGACAAGTTTAATTCATTCTTTTTCTCAGTCATTCAATGCTTATCAAATATAATTCCCTGACTTCATGTCATTTACCTGCTCAAAATAACATTTTACTATGTAATAGTCTCTCTTTTTCCAAGCCCCAACACTCCAGTGAGATTTAAGGCACACCTTAATAACAAAGAATCATTACATCAATATTTCATAAAACTGAGAAGGGGTGCACTTCCTTTAATAATGTATCCACTGGGGGAAATAAAACAACTGTATTAACAAATGCTAGGAAAACTGGATATCCACATATAGACCACAAAAACTAGATCTGTATCTCTTAAACCTGTATCAACCAAACATGGATCAAAGCCTTTAATGTAAGACCTGAAACTTTGAAACTACTAGAGGAAAACATAGAGGAAACACTTCAAAGGATAAACAATGACTCTGAGTGGGACTGAAATAGCCGAATAAATAATGGCAAGAACTAACAGAATTGCATTAAATTAAAATGTTCCTGCACAGCAATTGAAATAATGGACAGTGTGAAGAGACAGCCTACAATAGGAGAAAGCCTTGCCTAGACATTCACCAGATAAGGAATTAATAACTACAAAATATAAAGAACTAGAGAATTAAACACAAAAAGGACACAAATAATTCAATCAACACGTGGACAAAAGACCTGAACATATGCTTTTCTAATGAAAACTCTGAGCAATAAGTATACAAAATTATTTAGTTCAGAGTAATGCAAATCAAAACTAGAGTCAGATTCCACCTCACCTTAGTCAGAATGGCATTATCAAATAAATACCAGTAAGGATGTGAGAAGAAAGGGATCTTTATGCAAAATAAACATATGATGTTGCTGTCCCACTCATGGGCATACATCCAAAGGAGTATTAACTCAGCATATACTAGAGATATCTATACACTCAAATTTATCACACTACTATTCATGGTAACTGCGATATAGAATCAATGTAGATGCCCAACCAGCAATGAATGATAAAGAAAATGGAGAATATACACAGTGGAATATTCAACAAGAGAAAAGAATAGAAATATGACACTTGTAGGGAAATTGATGGACTTCACAACCATCGTGCCCACTTAAATAAATTAGTCTCACAAAGACTATGCTTTTCTCTTACTTGTGGAATCTCAATGGGTGGGAGGAACATGAAAGCAAAAAGATTATTGTGGATGTGGGCAGGGTAAGGATAACGTGCTGGGACATGAAAGGGAGTAATGGAGAGTGTGACTATGATACATTTTCATTCTGTGAATGAAAACAGGACATTATGAACATCACAATAAAAAATTTTACAGGTTTTTTTTAACTTGGCAATACTAAAGATGGAGCTTGGAACCTCACACTAGCTAGGCAAGCGTTTTATCCACTACTTGGGCCACATTCTTACTTCTTTCTGCTTTTAGCTTGTTTTACAGATTGGGTCTCAGACTTTGGTGCATACAGGCTTGGACCATGATCAGTATGCTTCATTCTTCCATGTACATGAGATGACAGACATAGGCCACCATGCCTACCCCAAAATGACTTAATGAAGTCAATAAAAAGACAGACAGTAACATATTTGCCATATTTCATGAGTAGCTCATAAAAGCTTTCATACCCCTCCACCCCCACATGCCAGGGTTCTGACATACCTCTCTTAAAGCCAAAGAGAAATCAATAATCATCCAACTATCATCAAAAGGCTTACAATACTAGTCCACAACACCTTTCACAAATGTGCACAACAAACGTTTCCAATGTGATATTCAGTTAAGATACTCAGAAACGACAAAAATACCAAGGAATTTGCTGAGCACTGGGGTTTCACGCCTATAAGCCTAGCTACATAGGAGATCTGAGGATCAAGGCTCAAAGTAAGCCTGGGCATGAAAATCTGTCAGACTCTTATCTCCAATTAATCACCAGAAAACCAGAAGTGGCACTGTGGTTCAAGTGGTAGAGCACTAGCCCTGAGCTGAAGAGCTCAGGGACAACACCCAAGCCTAGAGTTCAAGTTCCATGACTGACCAAATTTTTTTTAAAAAAAAAATACCAAGGAATTTAAACTTTTATTGCTCTTTTAAATCAATAAATGCAAATCACCATATTAAAAACCACTTCTGTATTATATATTCACATAGAATGACAGATATACACTGAAACTGTCACAATTTGTAGAGGAATTATGTTCTATGTCGGGATTGGTTTTTCATTGAAACACTGTTATCTGTGGTTGTGAAGACCTCAAGCAGAGGCACAAATTCCTGTTGGACTCATAATACAGCAGAATTTTGATATTAACAGCTGTGTAGGTAGATGCTCTGTAGGCTATCTGTAACAGTCTCTTTTTGTTTGACATGAAAAAGATCTAGAGCAAGGAAGATAACCAAACACTTGGCTTTTAGTTATAGTTCCAGAATCACAACCACTAAGAAGAAATACCTTGTCCCAACTTCCTGTAGTAGACCAGATGGTCATACTGTAATTTCTGCTTCATCTGCAACAACTCAAAAGAGGGAATTATAGTTTCATACTTCCCAAACAAGACCTGTACTAAGGTGGTACCAAACTGAAAAGGGAAGCATAAGTCAAACCAAAGGTTTTGAAATCCAAGAAGACAGTGTCAAAAGATGTCCACAACCATACAATGAAGTTATACCCATTCCCAGCCTTCCAGTGGCTCAAGATACTGTAGCTTGGCAGTCAACCCAAAGGTTCTCAGAAGAGTATCTCCAGCAGGAAGACAGAGTATCACAGAACACTTGTGTTTACTGTGCATATCAGAACCCACCAGCACTAGGTCATACAGGCTGGAAATGAACTTTATGACAATGATGTGGTTGAAGTCAACAGTTTGATCAGGCCTGATAGAGAAAAGAAAGCATATGTTGATTATGATGCTTTGAATGTTGCCATCAAAATTGGAATCATATAGATGGAATCCAGCTGGCTAATTCTAGATAGGCATGCTTTATTTTGCCATACAGTTACAAAAATGTCTTGAGACATTCTTTTAGTCAAGAGAGAAGAACCTAGGAAATCCAACAACCCACTTTAAGGCTAATGGAGAAGGAGTTTGATGAACTTGCAGAATACATAGATAATAGTTAGGACAGAGGAACACAACCACTTAGGAGATTAAGTATCAAGGCTAGCCTATTTCTAGTCATAAAAATATATTAGCTGAAATTTTTAAAATACAGAGCTTAACTGCATTGTTTCTATATGATACTCTACAATAGTTAGGGTACCTGAAATGATCAAATCACTTTCTAAGCTTCCTATAAGTGTAGTTTTAACACTTGAGGGGAAGCATCCAATTGAAGACTTTTGCATCTTTGTGTTTTGTAACCAATTCAATCTATAACTCTGAGCACAGGTACAGGAAATCATTAGGATATGCTTATATTAGTAGAGAGGACAGAAAAAGTAGGAAAATCAGAAATAAATCGGCAAGCTTAACCATGACTACACTGTCTTCTACACTACAATAGCCTCCTGTCTTCTCTGCCTCCATTCCTGTAACCCACTAATTTAGGCTCCATAGAACTGTCAGAAAGAAAACATCATTAGTTGACTAATTCAGTCCTTTACTACTCTTCCAAAACGACAGTCACGTGTTCCAAACTTGCCATTTTTACACCACCTTCATAATTCTTTGGCCATATCTCTGTCACCCTATTTCTAATATAATTTTAATAAGCTTGGTGTTTTGAGTAAATGTTTATTGATTAATTTTCATCACCACAGTAGCAGAAATCCAGGACTGCCTTTCATAAATACAAGTTGATCAAAAGCAAGTAGATAATGAAAATGAAACAATTTTGTCTAGGTAATCTTCCCTGCCAGAGGTCTGGAGTTAAGCTCCTTATTTAAAAAAAAAAAAAAAAAAGGAAAATTCCAGGTTCTAAAGAAGTGTTAGAGGTACACGGACACCAAAGGAAAGCTTTCTCCTTGACTAAACAGATGGGTTAAATGCTAATTGAAAAGGGATTAAGTTTCTCACTCTGTGATTTAGTGTTATTTAATGTCAAGTCTCTGAACAACCTAAAATCACCCACATAAACCACCCACACTCTGCCAAACACTAACCTATAAGATTAATTTTAAATGACTTAGTATGGAATTCCAGACCTTTCATTACCTGGTCCTTGCTTAACTCTTCTTGCTCACTTCTTGTTGCCAAGCCATTGCACTTTGTTCTAAATAGGTAGTGCTGTTTCAATACTTTAGTCACATGCTGCTCTCACTATTGGGCTTGCCATTTCCTTTGGGTCGGCCTAACAATGCTCCAATTTAATCTTAGAACTTTGCTTACATGCAGGAAGCAGGATCTACCATCTCCCACTACCATTACTTTCACTTCTCTGATTTTTTTTTACCATATACATTCCTTTTTTGTTAGCATGTGGCTCTCCCTTCTGCACTAGACTAAACCCTGAGTTCTTTGAATGGTCTGTAGTTTATACAAGCTACTCAGTAATTATTCATTAAGCTGAATCACTGGCTGTTTCTCAAGTCTTCTAAAACTCTTCATCTCTCCAAATGGTTTGATTCAAAGCTAAGGGCACGAACTACCTTACAAAAGAAGGTCCCCAATCACTCTAGTGGACAGAATTCAGGACTACCCAGAATTTAGCACAAGACATAGCACAAAGCTAGGGCAGTAAGGCCTTGGGGAAATTTATTTTTATAAGAAATAGAAAACCTATTTTTTCTACCCTGCTAAACTTTTCATACTGCCTTCATTGTTCCCAAATCAGTTTTTAATTTCCTGTGCAGCCAAGTGACAGAAAAGTGGCACTGTTGTCACTGCCTGCCAGAACGCACATTCCCTTCCCTTCAGCCAATTTCAATCTATTGTGTAGCCAAAGATTCTTGACTCAAAGGAAGTCAGAGTTGATAAAAAGTAAAGTTGCTGGAATTAATCGTCAATAGAAAAGTAAAAGGCAAGAGTTGGTTGTATATTATCCTGTCATCTGCTGTCAAACCCAAATATCAAGAAATCAAACAAGAGTTCAGATCCAGCTAAGAGTCCCCAGCTCTTCTTCAAGGTATTGGTATTCCACACCGGAGTTCAAGTCTATCTCCCAAGCAAACAGCTTCACAGGTGATTATGTCCACTGGTGAGTCCAGATATCATTCTTTGGGACCATATTAGCCTAAGAGTCTCATTTAAGGCCATGTGCAAAGTGTGACTGGGGAATCATTTAAAACAAAGTTCCATTTGGGTCATTTTTAAACTGTTGATTTGCAGCCTTGTGTAGTTTCAGTAAATTATCTAATATGGCCCCAAAGCTGCTTTTTACACCCAGGCTCTCCTGAGTGATTCCTATTTGAAAAGCACAGTTTTGAGAGATAACAACCCAGGGCAGAGATCTCAAATTCACATGCCTAGTAGGGAACCAGGAAAGAAATAGAAAGGGGGAAAAACAGTTTCCAAATAATACAGTAGGGAATTACAAAAATGTAGGTAACAGAAGAGTGCCCGACCTTTCAAAGCAGGCAGCCAGCCACTACTCAGCTGCACCCAGCTGTTATTCGGAGGGAACTTTGCCAGAGTTTTGACTTTTTGAAGGAAACAAGATTGGAAAGTTTTTAACATAAAAATATCCTTGAATGTTGACAGGTCAGACATTAAAAAAGAAGAAGAAGAAATAAACTTTGGGCCTGCCAGCACTAGAGGGTCACTAGTTCAACAATTCAGGTCTAGGAAATGTCAAGGCATTTGTAACAGTCAAGTATTAACCAGAAATGCCTCAAATGTCTGGCTGAATAATAGATGATGACATAGGCCTGAAACCATAACAAGAAATGAACGGTTAAGATGCAACTACAAAGGGGTAGGATATGTTCAAGTTGGAAAGGAGAAAAGGATTCCTTCACCTGGAAGCAAGAGAACACCGAAAGATAAGGAAGGATATCCATTCTACGTGCACTCATAACTGAATTTTAAAAACCTTATTATTTGTGTGCCACACCTTTAATCCTTTCTACTCATAAACATTATGATGAAGATCATAAAATCCTGGTACTAATACCCTCAGGGCAAAAAAGTCTGACTCCTATACTAACCAGCAAAATGTTGGCCTGGAGGTATGGCTCAACTCATAGAGCCATAAACAACAAAAGGCTGTGAGTGAAAAAGCCCCATAAGAGCATGAAGTCTTGACTTCAAGATCCTTCCTCTCAAAAGAAATTTCACTCATAAAATACATTGGGATCATAATAACTACTCTTTGTATTTGAAGTATTCATTGTAGACTGATTTTAGACTCATATCTATTATCTTAGCTACTCAAGAGGCTGACCTCTGACAATCCCCAACAGAGATTTTCAACAGAGACTCTTAGCTCCAATTAACCAGCAAAAAGCCAGAAATGGGGTTATGACTCAAGTGGTAAAGCATCAACTATGCATGAATAAAAAGCCAAATGAGAACTTAAATCCTGAGTTCAAATCTCAATACCAGCACATACACATGAAAATAAATAACTACTGATGATATTGATTCAAGTCCCATGGAACAAGTGTCACTTCAAAATAAAAGTATTTACTGCTTGCCCCACCCACCTATATCACTGGGCTTCTTCCCTTTACTCTTCAGTGATTCCAAATCTTTAAAAAAAAGAAAGAAAGAGAAAGAAAAAAAGGCATGGTGGGTCATGCCTATAATCCTAGCTACTCAGGAGACTGAGATCTGAGGATGGAGGTTCAAAGCCAGCCAGGACACAAAGTCCATGAGACTCTTATCTCCAATTAATCACTAGAAAATGGAAATGGGAAAGTAGGGTTGTGGCTTAAAGGGTAGGGCAGTAGCCTTAAGATGAAGAGCTCGTGGACCCAGATAGAGTTCAAGCCCTATGAACCACAAAAAAAGTTACTAAACTAGTGATCACAAGAATTTTTGTAGATGATTCTGAAAAAGCAGGCAATACTAAGAATCATAATGGTCTGGAGAGGCTGCCTTTATTTAACTAACCTATGGCATACATTGACTTTAAAATTTTTCTTATACATACAATGTAATGGTGATTTTTAAATGCACTTAGAATATAAATGAATAATAATTTCGCTACCTTAACATATATTTTCTTCTGACATTTGTCCTGGGGCTTGAACTCAGGACCTGAGCACTGTTGTTGGACTTTCTCAAGGCTAGAACACCTCTTGAGCCACAGCACCACTTCCAGCTTTTTCTACGTATGTAGTACTGAGGAATCGAACCTAGGTTTTCTTTCATGCTAGACAAGCACTCTACCACTAGGCCAAAATCCTGGCCCCTTTGTATTTTTTTATCTCATTGTAGATATTGTTTTGTTTACCCTTACAATCCAAGGGCCTACTATAGGGCCTTGCATATCATATTGTTACTCAAATCTTTGCTTAAGGAATGGAAGAATGAACTCAGACAAGGTGATACAATCAAGCTTGTATTCTGCATTGCTCTCTTCATTATGTCATGAAACATTTAAGTCTCCAGAGACACTGAATGAGTCATATTTATTTATCCACTTCGCTGATTGAAAAACATTAAAGCTTACAGTTTCTTAATTACACTGTCCACTGGAAATTTGTTGAGGTATTCTCTCCTAGCATTTGTTATATGAAACTTTTTTTCTTTAAGCCTAGGGAATGTCTATTCAGGTCCCTTAATTCACGATAGCACTGCTAGTATTTTCTCACACAACGGGAAGGCCACTATCATTATGTTAGAATAACATGTTCAAACCATGATTGTATTTTTTCATGTTTTTTGTGCCTATTAATTGTGTAACATGGAAGTTTTCATTGTGATACTTACAAACATGAATGTAATTTACTTTCACCATATTCATTAACTGCTAATGTGCTAATCCTGGCAATTGAATATGCCTGGAATGTTGACATTTAAGTTATGCACAGTTTTTATTCTAAAGTATGCTACAATGAAGGCCTTTGTTCATAGATTTAGCAGATTATTTTCTTAATATAGATTCCCAGAAGGGGAAAATAAGTAGTAGCTAATTGGAGAATTTCCAAGGATCTTTCTCATATACAGATCTATGGCTGATATATTTTCTGCACCTTTATGTATCACAGCTTTCATTATTTTTCTTACAAATAAAAGACAGATTGACAAGGCATAAAATTCTTTCCCAAACAAACTGAGTTACGTATCACTTAACTGTCATTGAACATTTAATGTAGCAGAAATGAGAAGCCCATAGCATTCATATTCATCTTTTTGGAAGGTTACAATTTTAATTTTCTTTCTTCCTGAATGCTTGATAGAATTTTTTAATTAAAGTGCTTTACCAGATTTGTCTATATATAGTTTGTTTTACTGACTTTTCTAAGAATAAGATATCCACCAAATTGAGATCTGTTTTGGAAGAATTTTTTATTTTGATATGTTTGCTTCTGCTTTAGATTCTATTACTGTACTTTTTTAATGCTGTAGTTGGGTACACTACAGTTCATGCTTTCTTCTTTAGCCATACCTAAGTGATCAGAAATTTATATTCAAACTACAAAACTTGACAAAGAAAAGAGAAAGCTTTTGACACAGTAAATAGCTGTGATAATTGGCATAAAAACAGGAATTTTCATGGCCAACTGAAGGACAACCTTTCCTACTCTATGTGGTTCTCAATCATGGTTTTACTATGTATTCTGAAAGGTTTTCTTCATTTTAGTCTCCCATTTCACTAACCCAGTACTTTCAATATTTACTATGCTGTTTGTGTATACACAACATAATTTCAAATTTACTGTTGGAATTTTATTTTCCCTGTTTCTCTCCATACACCATTCTCCCGTGCCATGCCATACAACTATTGTCTACCTTAATATGTATTATTCTTGTACATTTTTCTTGTTTTACAAATGTTAAATTATCCTACTTGGTTTCAAATACCCACATTTTTAATTTCCAATTTACTTTTGTCTTTTAAAGTAACTCATTTATTTTACTTTACTTTTTGCCTTTTTCTGTATTGTTGTTAAAGACCCATGTTGTTTGCCTTACTTTAAATCCACTTTTCTGGTGGCTGAATTCCCTTCTCAAAAGCACAGGTGGACACAAAGTTGCTGCGCATATTGCCAAAACTACATCCCAGTCTTTAGCACTTACTGGGGATATGAGACTCCGCTGAACCACAATGGCTTCTGCCTCAGCCCTAATGCACTGCTTTCTAACCACCTGAAGTCCTTAACCAGTGTCCTAAGATGGTCAGCTGTTTCACATTATACACATCAGCTTTATCCTAGGCCCCTATCCTCTTGACTCAAAGTTTTTGTGTATGTGGACTTCATTATATGAAAGGAATTGCCCAGATATTTCTGGTTCATCCAGATATTTGGAATCACTTTAATGAGAAATTTCAGGGTTTGGGCACTAAACTCAGAACTTTGTGCGTGCAAGGCAAGAGCTCAGCCACCTGAATCATTTAAGTTGTTTAACATTATTTGTAGTGGTTGTTATTTATAGTGATTTCTTAATGTCTTATTCTGCTGCCACCCATAGTGCTTTTATAGGAATTAAACCTCTTATACACTCTCCTTAGCAATGAAGTTCTTATATAGATTTCAGAATACCATCTCAAAAAAATCAGAACATATTTAGTAAGAGGGCCATAGTGATTCTTCTAATTGAACTAATAATAGAGATGACTGACATTGGATAAACTAAGAACCACTGGATTTCTATGTCTAACTTTCTTCATCAATAAGATATGTATACTAGAACCATTTCTGAGTTTCAAGGAGATTCAGAAGTGCTGAGAATTACCAGCTCATCTTGGAGCCAAACAATTTTACCTGTTTCTTATATTCTAATGTCTCTAGTTTATAGTTTGTGCAGTATTTCATTGTAGCAATAAGTTGCCAGCTAATAGAGGTCTTGAGTGGTTAGATTTGATATTTTAGTGGAACATCAAAGGATGTTGCAGGAGATTAGCTTCTGCATTTTGTACAAATTTTATAGACAACGCCAAGAATAGTGATTCATCTTTGTACTTTTTGTAGTTTTAGACTGAATCACTTCATCTCTGTGTAGGCCTTCATGTCCTTTCCTACTGGGTGCTTTGTCTGTCTTGTGTATCTCAATTCTTCTTCCACATAGTTCTATAAGCTTTAGAGCTGCACTCAACTGCTAAAACCCATAATCTACTTTGCCAATATTGAACAACCTAGTGAACTCCATGAGAAATGTTATTCTCTGTAATTTGAAAGCCCCTGTGGCTGATAGACAATAACAGAACAATTTGTATCAAAACCAAAAATCACTCTAGGCTATGCAGGTGTTGAACTGTCAGATAGTAAGTGCACTGGTGACAACCAGTTGTGTATTTTGAAGACTGACAATTCATTGGGAAGAACTATTCTCTGGGTCCACATTTATTAATTAGGTAACTGAAAGTATAATAAGAGATCTTTATGGCATCATGAATTGGCAAATTCTCAAATCAGTTATCCATGGATCTGAAGAGACAATAAGGAGAGAGGGGAAATAATAATAGAAGCTCAGAGGGTGGAGTCTTGTAAAGTTGAGATCCAGATATTGAAGGTGAAAGGTGCTTCTAAGCTATTGATACATGAGTTGAGAACCCAACAGGCCCTCAGAGCCTAGAAACAGACCTCCCAGTGTAACTGTTGATGTTGATCATCTCGAAGAGCACAGAACAAAGTGGTTCAGTACTAGAAAAATAAAGTGATGATTCAGTACTAGAAACATTGTACTAGATTCAGTTCTACCTCTTGAAAAGAATCTCTAAAGGGATGAAGGAACATTGCTAGGATGATGTTTCCAGGAACCTCAGACCAAAAACAAACAGACAAACAAACAAAAAACCCCACAGCAAGCAAACAAAAAACAGAGAGGAAGAAGCAAGTTTCTTCTCTTCCACAATCACCTTTTAATGGCCACTATTGGTAGATCTTACCAGGATCTACTTAGCAGAGCAGATTGTAGTCACCTGGGAGTAGCAAAGAGAGGTTGAGCCGAAAAATGTTAGCTACAACTGTCAACCATAGTAAGTCAACCAGAATATGAAAGAAATACTAGTCATTGACATCCATATTCTTTATATCTTTACTATATACTATATGTTGTATATTATCACATTTCATTGCTACTCAGTCTTCTCAAGCAGCTACCATTCTTCTTTCTTTTCTGGCTCTGGGGATTGAACTCAAGATCTGGACATTGTATCTGAGCTTTTATTTTTCTCAAGGCTAACATTCTACCACTTGAGCTACAACTCCACTTCTGGCTTTGGGTGATTATAAAGATTAGAGAGAGCCAGGAATGTAGCCTAGCATGCATGAAGCCCTGGGTTTGATTCCTCATTAGCACATACCCAGAAAACGCTGGAAGTGGCACTGCGGCTTGAGTGGTATATAGGTGCTATCCTTTAGCAAAAAGGTGTCCAAGGACAGTGGCCCAGGCCCTAAGTTCAAGCTCCAGGACTGGCAAAAAAAGAAAAAAGAAAAAAGGAAAGGTAAGCGTTTCTGCTTTGTTTAGATAGTTTGTTCCCAGAGATAGAGAAAGCAATCCAAAATTTCATATGGAAACAGAAAATTCTGAATAACCAAAGCATCTGGATGGAGAACAATGCTGGACATATCACAAGTCTACATTTCAAACTATAGTATTAGAGCTATAATAACAACAAAAAAAGATCAGAGAGATAAAAGTCTCACAAACTTTCTTTCTCAGGCTGCCTTTGAACCACAATCCTCAGATCTCAGATTCCTAGGAATTACAGGTTCATGGCTAGCTTACCTCCTTACTGGTACAAAAAGTAGAGTGTGGAACAATCCTAATTTAAGGTCATGCAACTAGTAAGAGACACAGCTAAGAAATCAAGCTCAATTTTTTAAATTCCAATGCTTCTACACAGCGCTGCCTCCCACAATGAGTGGTTCTGATGCTGTGCTTTTTTCTAATACTGATATGCATCCGTAAGTGATTTCTCTTTGCTTAAAATTATGGTTTTGTTTTATTCTCAAAAAATTACTATTTCACAACACTGAATTTAGTACATTAGGCACATGTGCATAGCTGCAGAGAGCTGTTGAGACCGGGCATTTTTCCAATTCAGCTGAACTAAACAGGCAAATCAGACAATTCAAACTTTAGAAGAAATATATTAGTATGCATGATTTGCTCCGGCCATCTATGTTGTCCTTCAGAAATTTGCCTGGAATAATGCCAATTAACTTTGTGCCAGAAAAACATGTCTGCTTCTTCCCATAGCAAAGGAACTAGTAGAGACTGACTTTCCTCAGTAAGCCCCTTCCTTAAGTGAGAAAATTGGATGAATCATTTGTACAGCTTTGCTACAGATAGAAATCCTATATTGAAATGTGACTCTATGGACAAAGTGGAAACCGGAAATTGTCCTCTTACTGCAGATCTCCAGACATGGAGATCTCTGTTGA
This sequence comes from Megascapheus bottae, assembly GCF_031878675.1. Taxonomy (NCBI): domain Eukaryota; kingdom Metazoa; phylum Chordata; class Mammalia; order Rodentia; family Geomyidae; genus Megascapheus; species Megascapheus bottae. The sequence goes on along the minus strand of NC_143511.1, from coordinate 65,198,293 downwards.
GAGAATGAACTGTTGCTTTTTGAGTACCGACTTGGAAGATACCATTTATCTGCTAAATCATGATACATCCACTAAAATCTGCCCATGATTACTGATAGTTGCCTATATCTGACAATCACCATAGAACAATAAGTGAAATTTTGCCCTAATTTGCATTAATGCTTTAGACTCAAGAATATGACTTTTCTGATGAAAAGAAAAAATGAACTACAAACAAAATATGCTTTCAGTCATTCAAGGTATTATGATAGGGCTAAGAATGTGGCTTAGTGGTAGAGTGCTTGCCTGGCATGCATCAGGCCTTGGATGTGATGCCTTGGAAACACATAAACAAAAATAAAAAAATAAAGCTTTAAGTAAGATATTACGATATTTGAGACTTAGAGCCTTAAATGTGTAGGCCCCTAGTTTCTAATCATACATCCCTGCCCCACTTTGCCCAGATTCCCAATTATCCTTTAACCTAAAAACACCTCTTTGGATTTTAAAGACAGGACTGGAAATGTCAGTATAAAAATATAACTTTTTTTTTCTGGTTCCTTCTTTCATACTCCTAAATGTCTGAGAAAGACTTAGAGGTATGTAAAAACAAATGATTTCAGGAACAACAATGTTAAAGAATAGTAGCAAAAGAGTTAAATGATATAGAGAGTAGGTTTATGCCAGTCCTATACTCCTTGCCTGTCCTGAGGCTTGAACTCTGGGCCTGGGGGATGTTCCTGAGTTCCTTTTGCTGAAGTCAAGCACTCTACCACTTGAGCCACAGTGAGACTTCTGGCTTTTTCTGTGATTTATTGGCAATAAGAGTCTCACAGACTTTACTGCCAGGCTGGCTTCGAACCGTAATCCTCAGGGCTCAGCCTATTTAGAGGCTAGAATTACAGGCATGAGCCACCAATGCCTAGCTTTTTTATAACAAAAAAAAATAGAAGGGATAGCATAGGAGGTAACTGGGTAAGCTATTCAAAGATGTCAGGATTGATTTGTAGACTCTGGCTCCTTCAATAAAAACCAAGTATAGTCTACCAAGAACCCATAAAATAAAACATTGTACTGTTTTATTTAATAAATGGTACATTCCTAAAAGCAGCCTTTAGATTATCCCTCAGCATTTTAAAATGTTATGTGGGTAAATAATGGTTTTTGTCTTTGTTTCTTATAGGAAAGATGATTCGAATCTCTGAAACCCATTTGACCTTGGAGACATTTTAACAAATTTACCATTACCTGTCTTTACTCATGTCCTGCTTCTAAAAAACGTTTTCCCCCCATCTTCCTAGGGGGAAAAAATCTGTTACCAAAGGTCACCAATGGTTAGAGGCCCATTTTGAAATCGTCTATGTATTTCAAGTTTTTTTAAAAAACATTTATAGGAGTTAAATCCTGAGCTCTCAACTATTATGTGAGACTCATAAAACATGTTCTATGACATATTCATATGTTTGAGATTTACTACAAAATTTTATGCGAGTCTTCAAAATTTACTTTGAGGTGTTTGTATGAGAGTTAGATGTTCACTCAATCCAGTGTGAAAGCATACCATAGACCACTATGCAATTACTTATAAAGATTTATACCTTGATGTGAGATGATGAATTAACTTCTAGATCTCTAGGCCAAAATGACCCATGATTAACCATTATATGGATAGAATCTTATCACAGTCTATATTATACCTATTTTCCTGGCCACTATGACAATGAGTTCATCTTTCTCATAGATTTGTATTACTTCTCTTTATGGCTTAGGAATCACTCCCAAATAGCCCCTGGTCCTGTTAGATGAAAATATATCTTAATAGGCTCTACTTTCAAAGCTATCACACATACACACACACACGCGCGCACACACACACACACAATCACATTATCTTATTTAGAAAAGTATTTAAAAGACATATGATCCCTTTCTTTCCAATACTGGACTACATATTGGCCAGAAGAAATGTTTTAAAATCTCAGAAAATCCTAAAATGCAATTTGCTATTATTCATGACTTAAAATCAAATTCCATTAGTTACTTAGTGATCCATCCATGAATATTAGAAGTCTCTCATGACTGGTCTCAAGATCCTTTAGAATACAAATTAGTTTGTTCTCATCAACTAACTCATATGCTTCCTTCAAAATGTTCATTTTCTCCTTTGGTGTAAGTCTATGATATCTTTGCTACCTCTGTGGATTGTCCTGCAACTCCCATTTTTCTCATCTGATCATCAGCAAGGTACAACTGGCCAACATCAAAGGGAAAAGCATTAGCAAAGAATTATCACAATAAAACTGAGTCACTCCCAACTTCATGCTTTTTTTCACCACCCTCCTCAGCAGAAACATAAAACATGAAGCAATTATAGAACAAAGCCTTTTTCCAGAAGCTCTAAAGAAGCAAAACTGTCACCTCTTCAAAGCTGTGGCTATGTAAAGTTCTGTATCTGGGGATTCAAGCAACTGCAGATCAAGGAAACAAAATAAGTCTGTGTTGTGACTTATACAAACATGATTCCCTAAGTAGTACAGCATAACAACTACCTAAAAGCACTCCCATGCTATTTCATATTATAACTAAATTTAAAGGTGTTTTGAAGCATAATGGAAAATGTGAACAGGTTAGCTTCAAAGATCAAATAGTTTTGTATAAATGCTCTGGGCTGAGCATTTACTCAGAGATTTTGGTAGCCACATTTTAATTCCCCACACACACTGGGGGACAGATGTCTTCCAAGGTGGAAGCAAAAGTTCACGGTCCACTAATCCCAAATTCTAAGGATACTTGTCTGCCCATAGCTGAAGGATAAAACAACTGCCTTACTATGGTCTCAAAATTGTAGGCATGTTTGCAGTATAAGAGATGTTTCTGCCATTCCTTGGAGCTAACAAAAGAAGTATTTATACAAGAAAAGTAAATCTATTAAAAATTAGTTTAGCCTTAGTCTGGCATAGAGGCTCATGTCTGTAATCCCAGCTACTTGGGAGACACAGATAGAGAATATTATGGTTACAGATCAGCCTAGGCAAATAGTTAGCAAACAAGATGGCTATGATATACACACCCATAGTCTCAACTAAGTGAGAGGAATGGGTAAAATGATCACAGTCTAGTAGGGTCCAGACAAAAACAAAATCTTGAGACCACATCTGAAGCAATATCTAAAGGAGAAAAAGGAAGAAGAGGGTCGGGAGGGATGGGTTGAAAAGGCAAAGAGAAGAATGACATTGATCAAGATACATTCTTAAACTTTTATTAAATGGCAAGTCCTTTGGGTATAACTACGTAAAGATAATTTTCTAAATCTCAAAAAAAAATTTAAAGAATTAAAGTTGCAAAAAGGCTAAAAACACACTGAGGCCCTGAGTTTCCAATCCTCATATTACACACAAGAATTAGTTAAGTTTTTAATAATTGTGTTGCCATCTGTGAGAGTGTTGCCAATCAAGAGCATTTTAGAAGACACAGGAATCCTCAGGACAACCTAAAGGGAGACCTTTCATTTATTTATTTTTGAAGTAGTTGTACAAAGGGATTTCAATTACAACCATAGAATTGTAAGTAATGAGAAAGCACTCAGAATCTGAAGGGGCAAGGTTCAAATGGTAAGCAAGTGAGGCCTTGAGTTTGAACCTTAGTTCTAAAAATAAATAATTAAATAAATGAATTTTTAAAAAGCATAGAGTCAAACAATAAAGTAACCAAAAAGAATAGCAGTCAGATGGTCAGATGAGGTTATAGAAATGTTGGGTTTAAATTCCATCATTTAGTCTTGTTAGACATCACCAGCAAATGGTAGTAATAAATTAAGCCAGCCAGTTAGTTCCCAGTTCGGTTCATTACACAATTATCACAGACAGCTCTGCTGATGGAGCTCGGTCCCTAGGGCTACTAATGGACTATTGTGCAAAGCTACACTCCATAAGACAAAATATTCTGCGGGGAAATTTGGGACCGCATTTAAAAAAAAAAAAACCCTGCTTTTCCACAGTGGACATTTCCACATCACGATTATTTACTCTCCTCGGAGACACCGGTGTCTTTTACAAATTTTAGTTGCTGTTGAATAATTGCTGTCGGGATGTTTCTCGCCACTCATTTCTTGATTTAGTCTCACCACCCCATTACAAGTAATTTTCTGAAATCTGTGAGCTTCATCCGCAAGTAAGAGCAAAGAAAAGGGGTTCAATCTACTTGGACTTGAGACTATAAAACTTGGTCCTTTGAGAAGGCATTCGTTCTTGCTGTTTCTCTCTCTCTCTGTCTCTCTCTCTCTCTGTCTCTCTCTCTCTCTGTCTCTGTCTCTCTGTCTCTCTCTGTCTCTCTCTCTCTCTCTCTCTCTCTCTCTCTCTCTGTCTCTCTCTCTCTCTCTCTCTCTCTCTCTCTCTCTCTCTCTCTCTCTCTCTCTCTCTCTCTCTCTCTCTTTCTGAGAGAGTTCCCTTGGGCAAAGCACTCTGCATTTTTAAATAAGTGTCAGGATAAAGAATGAAATTTGTGTCCCAGGAACAAATCGAAGTTTCCTGACCCATCTGGGAATTGTAAATGAGCTGTTACTCTTAAAGAACCTGAGCTTTCCTTCTCTAGCCGCATTATCTGAGCACTCGGTTACATGCTTAGTGAGGAAGTTTTTCCTAATGTCCAATTTTAGAAAGAGTGACCTTATCTCCCTGAAATGAGTTTGCTGGGTAAGAGTCATAAATTATATGTAATGTCAGAATTCTCAATACCCTGATCACATAATCTCATTATGATGTTCTTAAATACCTTTAATCTGGGTCCGAATGGTGGCTTTTCTCTACAAGGGGCTAGAATGGGTCATGGAAGCACCAGAGTTAATATTGTTCTCTTCTTGGGGTTGCTATTAAAGGTGTCAGCAATTCATATTCATCTTGAAGGCCCACAGTGGTTACTTACAGGGGTTGTTTGAGTGTGTCTAACCCTACTTGCTCTGACTTCACTGAGCAACAATAAAATTTGTTACATGGCAAATAATGGGAAAGTCATAAATATGCATTAATTACCAAATTGTCAGTGAGGAGCCTCTGTCCATATTCCTTTGAAAATAAGGTTCAAATGGTAGTAGGTAGAGCAGGCCATGGCTAAAGGCAATGGAAAGTAAATTAATCAAGCCCTATCAATATCAGTTCTAACATTCAAGAAAATCTGGGCCTTGTGCAGTCAGATCACACTTGTAAACCTAGCTACTGAAGAGACTGAGATGTGAGGATCAAGACTCAAAGCCAACCTGGGCAGGAAAATGGTAACACATCAGCCTTAAGCAAAAAAGCTTAGGGCCAGGATCTAGGCCCTGAGCTCTAGCCCCAGGACTAACACACACACACACACACACACACACACACACACACACACACACACACACCTACCGCTGGTTCTCTGGACTTATATCACTCTAGAATGCACTCTTCATGTTCTCTACCTAGTTTCAGCTTAGAGAATTTTCTACTATAAATTCATTTGAAATGATTCTTCCTTCTATGTTTTTAACCAACTCTCAGTAAGATGCAGCAATTGAATACCATCTTCTTACTAATTGTGCAGATTTAGTTTCTCCATCTGTAAAATAAAACTACTGGCACTTCCTTCATCACTGAGATGATGTAAGAATGTTATCCTGAGAAGTAAATGAATACATAATTGTGTAGTACCTAGGACAGTAACTGCCACACCACAACTGTTCATCTAATGAGTATTCATTTTTAATTGTTATTAATGCATTAGTGCCCATTTTAATAGTACCCATTTCCACCTGAAGATGTAAGACATGTCTGTTCACTTATTCCTAATTGTATGCCCACTGCATGTCATAATGATATCAAGACATAATGTATATGATATACCTGCCACATAGTAGAGACCCAGTGAATATCCAGAGGGGAAAATCAACAAATCCTAGGACATGAGTTACTGTAGAAGAGATTATGATCTCACACCCTAACAGTTTAAGTGGGGCCCCTGTGTAGCAACAGCAAGATACAGAATGGACTAGCTGTATTTAAAAGGAAACTTCTATGTGAGAACATTTTAGGAAACATGATTGGATCCACAGGGTATCCAATTTTACAGAGAAGAGCTCTGCCATAATGAGAATTTTTTAAACTAATAATGATAGCTAAAACGCCTCATCTTTTTTAAGACATTAGCCAAAACAGCAAGCTGCTGGAATATGATGATAATGGTTTCTAATGTTCAGTAAATACAGTCACTTGCCATTATTGTGCTCATTTTCAAGGAAGCCCTTTTCTTTGTGTTTAAACAAGAGAAAAAAGTATAAATAAAGCTGCAAGGGAGGTGAAATGTTTAGAATGTGATACTTAGAGACCAATGTGGAAATCGAGGAAGAGGCAAGGGCACAGGCAGATGGAATTCCTGGCTGAGATGGATATACAGATTTCTATGAGTCAACCAATAATAATTTGCAGTAAACCCCCATAGTATTTTCATTTGTATCACTTTTGAGAAGTGTAATTAATCAAGACTTGACCTTTTGAAGTTTTCTGTAGAAAGGTACATTTGAGACCAGGTAAAAATGGTTCATGGGAAGGATTAGAATGTGAGGCCCATTCAGGAGAAACTCAAGACTCAATCTGAACAAGTAACTAAAGCAAAAATGACTAACAGTGTGGCTCAAGTGTAAGAATGCCTGTCTAGCCCTGAGTTCAAATCTCAGTCCACTAAATAAAGGAAAAAAGATTAATATTTTTACATGTCCAAATACAGAAGCATACTGAGCAATCCAAGATTGGAAGACTTTAATCTAGTTCCTAAGGGTAGAGTGATATTTGTAATATTTTAGGGGGGGTGTATTAGAACAGTGAGATATCTTTCAACTCATGAAGAACTAAGTAAGATAACTCCAGGTATTTTCCAGTATTCTAAAGAAGATAAAGTAGTGTCATGTGAAGAACAAGTTGGATATGATGGCACAGCAGGAGGCTGCTAAGGGTAGCTAGCTCTGAAAATTTGAGTTGAGACATACATGCTGAGAAAGACTCAGCCATGTGGTGGCCTGAGCAGAAGACCAGTCCACCAAGAAGGAGTAGCAACTAGTATAAGGCTCTGAAACTGAAGCTCACTGAGCATCACAGCATGGACTCCATGTGGGCAAAATGGGAGATATCAGAAGAGTAGGTAGACTAGATACTTCCAGACAAAGTAAGACACTTGAATTATTCTTAGTTGCAATGGGAAGCAAGTGAAGAGTTTTAAAGCAAATAATCTAAACTCATCTTCAGGTGCCTGTGGTTCAGGATTCATGTATGCAAGGCAAGTACTCTATCTCTGGCCCACAGTTATTTTTAATTATTGTTGTCTGTTGTCTGTCGGTTGAACTCTTTGCCAGCTGGGAAGCATTGGAAGCAGATATCTAGGAATTCTGGCTCATTACTCAATCAACCTTATTCCAGATGATAGATTATGGAGACTTACTCTAGAAGCAGTGAAAAGATAGAAGTGATTGAATTCAAGATACATTTTGGAGGCAATGAAAGTTTCTGATTAATTACGGGGTGGTGTGAAGAAAAAGGTTCAAAAGCTGACCTCTTAGTATTGACCTAAGCCATCAGTGTGCGTGATAGGGCAATCATGATAACATGGGAAAGGCTCTAGAGAAAATGGATTTGGCTGGGGCATCTGGAATGGAGATTAAAGGAAGGAAAGAAATATCTGTCTTTGGATGTTTTCAGTTTGAAAAACTTATCGTGAATCCAAAAGAAGATACCAAGGAAGCCGTTGAGCTGGACACTACTGGCTCACACCTGTAATCCTAGCTACACAGGAAGGCTGAGTTCTGAGGCTGGAAGTTCAAAGCCAGCCATGGCAAAAACTTCCCATGAGACTTTTATCAACAATTAATCACTGAAAAACTAGAAGTGGGGCTGTGGCTCAAGGGATACAGAGTTAGCCTTGAGCACAAAGAGCCTTGTGGCTCAGGGACAGCACCCACATCCTGAGTTCAAGCCCCACAACCAACAATAAAAAAGAAAGAAAGAAATTTCTTTCATCTGTTCTCTTTTTTCTCTTAATGTTAATATTTTCAATTATTCTCATGTTTATTTCATTAGGATACAATTGTTAGTCATTAAGATTTTGAAGTGATGTCTCCAGTTCAAGGTACCTCACTTAGGGCTTGACAAATAATTGAAAGGTTGACATAATATTGATATCATTTTATACTGAATCATACTCCTAATAACAGCAATTTGAGCATTAAAATTTGACTATGAATAATTTATAAAAAGTAATGAATATTTTCCCCACAACCATATTTAATGCCAAATACTGACACACTTTGACTTTGTGCATATCATGATTCAACTTGTATTTCTAATGAGAGCCTCAGGCCCCTTAGCATTTTAGCAGTTCTGTCAATCTGTTCTGCATTCTGGTGCCACTTTTCTGATTGACATTAGAGAAGATTTGTGTCATCTGAAAGAATACAGTTTTATGGGAAAGCCAATAATAATTACTCTTGCCTCTAGAGAAAAACCATATTAGTCAAATCAGAAGGAAAATGACTCATAAAAAATAAGATACATACCTCAGCCAAAGGTCAGCCCTCTTATCTAAATCTAAACTTATTCAGCCAAAGACTTTTTGAGAGGAATCTATTATTTTCTGGACACTATTACTGGGGGCATCTCTGTCCCCAAAACAGTTTGAGAAGGAAAGAGTTGAGTAAACTAATAATGACTATACCCTATAATAGATTATTAAAGATATGTGTAGGGGTTGTAGTGGAGCAGAAATTAAAAGAGAGGTAAACAATACAATTTAAGAATGAGGAAAGCCCTATTGCAAATCTCTGCTAGGAGAGCCCAAGATTTCTACTGATTATGACAAATGAGGGAAACCATTGAGCCTAAGTTCCTTTGAATCTGGCTTACTTCACTTAATATGATCTTTTCTAAGTCTTTCCATTTCCTAACAAATGGGGCAATGTCATTCTTTCTGACAGCAGAATAGAATTCCATTGTGTACAAATACCACATTTTGTTGATCCACTCATCAACTGAGGGACATCTAGGTTGGTTCCATATCTTTGCTATGGTAAATAGTGCTGCAATGAACATTGTTGTGCTGGTGGATATAGTATGTCTTTGATTTTGGATGATTGGGTAAATGCCAAGTAGTGGAATTGCTGGGTCATAGGAGAGCTCTATGTTTAGTCTTTTGAAGAACTGCCATACTGCTTTCCATAGTGGTTGAATGAGTTTGCACTCCCACCAACAGTGTAGTAGTGATTCCTCCTGGCCACATCCCCTCCAGCATCTGCTGTTAGTTTTCTTGATCCTGGCCATTCTAACTGGAGTAAGGTGGAATCTTAGAGTTGTTTTGATTTGCATTTCTTTTATGACCAGAGATGTTGAGCATTTCTTCATGTGACTATAGGCCAGTTTTGTTTCTTCTTCAGAGAAGACTCTCTTTAAGTCTTTGGCCCATCTTTTAATGGGATGGTTGTTACTTTGGAGATTAGTTTTGGAGTGATTCAATTTTTTTGAGCTGTTGATATATTTTAGATAGGAGGCCTTTGTCCATTGTTTGGTTGGTGAAGATCTTCTCCCACTCTGTAGGCTTCCTACTTAGTTTACTAGCTATGTCCTTTGCCATACAAAAGCTCTGCAGTTTAATGCAGTCCCACTTATCCAGCCTTTCTCTGATTTGTTGTGATTCTTGGTCCTTATTAAGAAAGTTTCGACCTGTGCCAAGGAGGCCTAGTGTATCTCCTATTCCTTCTTGTAAAGTTTTCAGAGTGTCTGCTTTTACCTCGAGGTCTTTGATCCATTTGGAGTTAATTCTAGTACAGGATGACAAAGAAGGATCCAACTTTAGTTTTCTGCATGTGCTTAACCAGTTCTGCCAGCACCACTTGTTGAAGAGGCTGTTTTTCTTCCATTCTATTTTTTTGGCTCCCTTGTAAAAGGCCACATAATAGGATGCTAAATGAAAGGATCTCTAGGATATAGAAACATAAGCCATATAATGAATGATTTTTGTTCTTAAGGTACTATGTTATCTCTCATCTCTTTTGCTGTCTCTTGGTTATCTCATATTGTTACAGTATTTCACTTTGTTACCTGATATATCGAATATATTTGTATTTGGTTATTTGAAATTGGATAGGGAACGGGGGAAAACAAGATGAGGGGTGGGGGTGGGGGGGAGGGAAATGGGGACCAAGACATGTGAAAGGGTATCAATGTATGTGAATTAATGCACCATCTATCTGGCAAATATCATGTAACCCTTCTATTAATTACAATAAAAAATATATGAAAAAAAGAATGAGGAAAGCCTTGGAGACTTCAGTGGAGAAAAGAAATCTGAACATAGAATGGAATGATGACTAGGAATTTCCAATACAAAAACAACAGATCAAGTTTGCTCAAAAAATGTCCTCCTTGGGCCAGGAACATGGCCTAGTGATAACGTGTTCACCTAGCATGCACGAAGCCCTGGGTTCAATTCCCTGGAACCATATCCACAGAAAAAGCCAGAAATGGCACTGTGGATCAAGTGGCAGAGTGCTAGCTTTGAGCAAAAAGTGTCCAAGGACAGTGCCCAGGCCTGGAGTTCAAGCCCCAGAACTGGCAAACCCCCCTCAAAAAAAAAAGTGTTCTCCTCAAAAATTGAGAGTGAATAGAGTACTTGGAGAATTCCAAGGTTTATTTTTTAAACTACTTCCAAGGTAAACATAAGATTTATTTGCACAATTGAATAAACAGGATAAGGTGATTCTGCTGCTGGGCTACATAGAGAAGGAAGTCCACTCTGGTGGGTTTTACACAATCTGGAAAGGAGACAAGAGTTCTGAGTGCCCAGAATCATTGAGGTCCCAGGCAAGAACTATTATGAATATTATCACCATTTTGAGACTCTGGACTATAACATAAAGACAGGTATGTTTTTCATTCCATATCTTCCTGGAAAATATGTTTAAGGCATGCTAATATTCTACTATTAAACTTGCCAGTGTCAAGATTCTAATTCTCCTTTAAAAAAATAATTTTCACTGGGTGCTAGTGGCTCACACATGTAATCCTAACTAGTCAGGAGGCTGAGATCTGAGCATCATGGTTCAAAGCCAGCCCAGACACTAAAGTCCATGAAACTCTTAACCCCACTTAACCACCAGAAAATCAGAAGTAGCTCTGTGGCTCAAGTGGTAGAGCACTGGCCTTGAGCTAATTCTCAGGGACATTAACTAGACCCAGAGTTCAAGCCCCACAACTGACAAAAAAATTCATTGTTATTTTACAGGTCATGTCCAGAAGGATTAAGGTTAAGAGTGTATTGTTTTTTGGACAATGTCACCCTTTCCCTCATTCTCTCAGTTCTAGTCTCCTTTGGAATATGCCCTCCCTGGACTGATGTAGGAATTATCATAATGATCTTAAGAGTTTCTTCTTTGTTTATTTTTTGCCATACCTGGGGCTTGAACTCAGGGCCTAAGCACTGCCCTTGGGCTTTCTCAAAGCTAGAGCTCTATCACTTGAGCCACAGCACCACTTCTGGCTTTTTTGTATATGGGATACCAAAGAATCAAAAGCTTGGGCTTTGTACATGCTAGGAAAGCCCTGTACCACTAGGCCAGGCTCCCAGCCCTCTTCTTCTTTTGAAGCATATAAGTTTTTGGCATACTATGGAAGAATTCCAGATAAAATCATGTCAATAGATGCTAAATAATACCCTAAAGTGAATACATATGGCCATTTACTAATGGCAAAGATAAATCCAGCTTTAATCATTCATAAATCACTTGTAAATTTCACTATATTTTATTTACCCTTATTTTCATTAAATAAATTAGATTAACAGTTCTACATATTATATGATACATATCATAAAATGGAGAGAAAAAAATGGAGTAAATGCATTAACCAGTGGGTTACTACATCTCTTTTTATAAAGGGTATGTATTTGTGCTTTAAACATTATGTAGAAGTAGTAAAGTATACAAGGTTCCGCTGAGCCGAATTTTTTTCTTCAAAATTCAGAAGCAAAATAAACAGAAAAAAGACAGAAGCAGGAAGAATGAAAGAAAGAAAGAGAGAAAGAAAGAAAGAAAGAAAGAGAGAGAAAGAAAGAGATTGAGAAAGAGAGAAAGAGGGAGGGAGGGAGAGACTCAGTAGGAAAATTTTATGAATTTGTTAGTTTATGCCTATAATCTTAGCTACTCCAGAGGTAGAGATCAGGAGAATTGTGGTTTAAGTCAGGCAAAAGTGAACATAATCCCCAAGTCAATCAATAATCAGCATTTCTGGTGACATCTAACTGTGGTAGATAGAAGAGTAGGTAGTAAGTCAGAGTCCAGAGGTAGGAGGATCATGATCTGAGGATAGCTCAAGCAAAAATATGAGACCCTGAAAAATAAGGCAAAAGGTGATTGAGGGGCTGGGAGTTTGGCCTAGCGGTAGAGTGCTTGCCTAGCATGCATGAAGACCTGGGTTCAATTCCTCTGTACCACATACATAGAAAAAAGCCAGAAGTGGTGCTGAGGCTCAAGTGGTAGAGTTCTAGCCTTAAGAAAGTGCTCAGGCCCTGAGGACCTGGGGGAAAACTCAAGTGACAGAATATGTGTGTATTAAGTCTAATGCTCTGAGTCAAAATCCCATAAGATCATACAGAAAAAGCAATACTCGGTAAAGAATATAATGAAGACAAATACCACCTCAATTAACCATGTTGTTCACTTTTTTAATAAGAAAAAAATATCTCTCTACCACTGCAGACCCTTAACTGTGGCACTCTATTTTTTGTGGTGCACAGTAATTTGGGATTGGTGAACTTAAAGTTCCACTCCAAGCACTTTATGATAAAATCCTAAGAGCATTAATTGACATAAGGAAGATTTCTCAAGCTGAATTTTTCTGTTTGATTCTATGAGGCTTGAGCAGATACGAACCATGAATGACCGGACAAATGAATTCACAACAAAGGCAAATCAACTAAAGTCTTCAACTTGACAGGCCTTTTCTCACTGAACATTCTAGACAATACTCACAAAAACCTTACCAAGACAACAGAGACCCATTCATTTGGGATTCATTGTCCTGATTGAATCAGATCTCTAACTCATGGCAAAAGACTGTCTCTGAGACTGAAGATTCAAAAGAACTACATTTAACATTGCCAGTGCCTTCTTACTTTGGACAAATATTTCAAAGGTGCAAAGAATTAAATCATACTAATGTTCTCCTAGCAATTTAAGTGAAATAAAATGTCACTGCAACAAAATTAAATCATAATTAGTGAATCACAAATTTTGAGATTGAGTGCTGAAATGAAAATATACTAAGATAATATTTAAGGCACGCTAATATTCTATTATTAAACTTACCAGTGTCAGGCAGTGGGTGATAAATATGAGTCAATAACATTTTTTCAAATTCCAAAATAAAATTAGAAGCCATTACACAATGAAAACAAATGGGCAATGAAATTAATAGGCAGCACTAAACCAGAATAAATTAGGGGCATATTACATAACAATTAGTTAAACTAAACTCTAGATGCTCAAAACAGTAACTTTTTATACCATACACATCTATAGAATTGTCACAATGAAACCTCTTTGTACTATTAATGCATACTAATACAATATTTTTTTAAAAAACATGTAGTTATATAAATTTTAAAAAGCATAAGGCATTGAGAAATTGTGTCAATTATGGTAGTAGTAGTTCCAGAAGGTCTTCAAAACAGACATAATCAGTGTTTGGCTGAGTTTTCATTCTTAGTGCAATCAAGCAAATTAGCATGTGACATAGTCATCTCTTAATAATAGTTTCAGACTGCATTGACATCGAGTAATCAAATTTCAATAAGAAATTTAACTCACAGGCTAGACACTTTTAATTATCTGGTGTATATTTCAATGGTCCCCATTATAAGAAAGCATGCTCACATTTGTCACTGAGAATGTCTATACCAATACTTTGAATATTTGATAAATTGTAACCTATCTCATAAATCATCAGCCTACTGATATATAGATACGTGCATATTCTTTCAAATAGTATTAAATCCAAGCAAAACCTAGATGGTGAAATAGGGATCCAAAAAACAGTCCTAAGCAACATCTTTACTGTGAAATTCTTCTGTCTTTCTTCATCAAAAACGTTGATAGAGAATTTGAAAATTGTACCCAACATCAATTACAAAACTGCTTCTGTTAGCCCTTGCTAAATTACCAATCCCACAATCCCTTTCTCTCAGGAATCAGACAAATACATGTTCTCAGAGCTCTCTGCTTCATAAAGAGTTTCAGGTGCCCTGAAGTAGTAGCTTGTCAATAGTAATCTCCCACTGCTATAGCAAAATAGACATCAGAAGTTCCCCCCAAAAAGTCCCCCTCTCAAGTCCAGTCCTTGACCTTCTTGACGCTATTAAAGCTGAGTCAGTGTTCTTCTAGGAGAGTCCTCTTAATTGAGGTAAAATGGTAACAGCGTGCTACTTATACCCTTTTTTGTCTATAAAGCATATGAAAGGCACTGCAGGGGATTAATAAGGTGGGCACATTCACTTAGCACAAAAAGCACAGTAAATCCCTCACTCTGGCATGACAAAAGAGAAAATACATTTTCTAAAGAGGCTCCAGAGCTGCAGCATGGCCACCAGCACAATTCTGCTTGGTTCGGTGAGGCTGAAAATCACCTGTCTCTGATACACTAGCACAGAATGAGACAGAGGCCGAACACTGCTGTCCTGGGCTGACAGCACATAACTGAGCCTTGAAGAAAGGATCCACCGAGTCAGTACACACACATGAAAATTATTATGAATGATAATTATAACAATATTGCTACTTACTGAGTCCTTACTATATGTCATGATAAGTCATGTCAGATCCTGTCTTCTTCCAACCTCCTGCTTTGTTCCCATACATCCTTGACACAATGGCCTCCACTCACAGAAATGGAGGCTTTCTCCAGTGACCACGGCTAGTCCACAAAGTCTCACCCACAACTGACAAATGTGGTTCACATACCTGAACAACTCCAGGAAGCCCCCTTATTCTCTGTTTTAGGCTCTCCTGGAAATTGCAATGAACTATACAAACTAAGGATTTGGACCTTGTTTCTTAAGATCATTTTTCTAATAACAAAAACCTACATATGACTTCAAATACATATTTTGTTGACAGAATAAATCAACTGGCTGTCTTTGATACAGCAGTGATGTGAACACTAACGCTTCATCCTACATGAAACTGAACCACTCACTCCACCAAAATCTTCTGTGTTCCAAGACCTGAGCTCCATTCTGCGTCCCCATACCTCTCAGCTCCTCCCACCTCCCTCCCTCTGCATGATTAGTCCATCTGCACCATGCACCCACAATCCTGCCTTCTCAAGCATTCATGTATTATAGGACTGTGGTATGTAGGTTTGGACATAGCAAATTCTCAAAACTCCTGATGAAGGAGATTTCCCAGGATACATGTGTATCTTGACATGTGTATACATGATGGTTGAATAACATTAGAGATGGAAAGACTTCATTCTCTGGGCTGTTAAAATTACTTGTGACTAATTGATGCAGTAAAGATTAAATCCATAAATGTCAAGGGCCTACTTCCCATGTTGTTCTTATTAAGTAGAGGGGACAATACAGTGTAGTACTTTCAAGTCCAGAAATTGAGGTTGGAGATCTTGGCTCTATTCCTCAGTCATTTTGTGCTACACTGGGAAAATTACTCACCCATTCTGAGCCCCAGTTGTCATCTGTTAACAGAGTCTAATCAAGTATTCACCTCCAGAGGCCACAGTGAGGATAAAATAAGGCAATATGCATAATGTGCTTGAAACATCAGTAACTTGTCATTTTTATAATTATTATTAGATTACAATTTCTGGGCAGGGACTCTGCCTTGAGTTTGCCTGAATTCTTAATGCAACCATAAAAACATTTAATTTATTTAAAAGCTTGAGTTTCTAAAGGAATAAGCTTTATTTTTTTTTTCAGAAAAAAAAGCCTTTTTTATAATATAGGTCAAACAAGGTGTAAAATAATGGAAGATTAAAAAAACCTCTGGTGGCCTCTGGCTGAGGAGAGGAGATAACAGTACTGAAAATCAGTTCCATGCCCCTCCAATGTGTCTAATTGTTGGCAGACTCATGAAAGGGAGAGAATTTCACCTCTGTTAAAAGGAGTGGAAATATGCTCATTTAAACGTCCTGAGCTTTGGCTGATTTCATTTAGGTGGGCTGGCCTGGGAAAGAGATGAAATATCATCTTTTCTTCATTCTGAAAGTAAACCAGATATTCTCTGTCAGAGAATATCATAATGTTCTCTGGCAATGAATGCTGTTTTGGAAACTTTCACTAACCCAGAAAAAATAAACAACTGTGTGTGTGTGTGTGTGTGTGTGTGTGTGTGTGTGTGTGTGTGTGTTCTTCCCAAACAATGATGGGTAAAGGCAATCACCAGCAGTTTGTGCCAAACATTCCCTAATTTGTGAAGCTGTTCTGGAACTTGTTGGGGAGAAAGAGTTTAGAGGGATGTAGGGACTCTATGTGTACCTCATATACCACCAAACGAACAGCCTCTCTGAAAATGGGGCAGACCATCTGTTTTCCAGTAAAGGAGATTGTATAGCTGATTTTTTTTCATGTATTTTTATTGTAATTAATAGAAGGGTTACATTATATTCAGCAGGTAGAAGGTGCATTACTTCACATACATTGATACCCTTTCTCATGTCTTGGTCCCCATTTCCCTCCCCCCACCCCTGCCCCTCATCTTGTTTCCCCCCCTTCCCTATCCAATTTCAAATAACCAAATATGCTTGTATCCAGTATATCAGATAACAGGGTGAAATACTGTAACAATATGAGATAACCAAGGGACAGCAAAAGAGATGAGAGATAACATGGTACATTAAGGACAATAAATCACTCATATGGCTTTTGTTTCTATATCCTGGAGGTTCTTTCATTTAGTGTCATACTATATGGCCTTATGTATCTAGGTTTTGTTCTATTGTAAATCTCTGCTAGGAGAGCCCAAGGTTTCTACTGATTATAACAAATGAGGGAAACCATTGAGCCTATGTTCCTTTGAGTCTAGCTTACTTCATTTAATATGATTTTTTCTAAGTATAGCTGATGTATATTTTTTTAAAGATGTCTACTATCGAGACCATTCTATGCAAACAGATGATAGGCAAGAGAGCAATAGCAAAGAAAAATACTGTATTAGATTCACCTCAGAAAGCACATCCAACTCAAGAACTAAATTTTGCATGGAAATTGCCAGCTTCCTCTTACCAGGCCCTCACTCCAGGCCAGATGAGACACAATTACATTTTCACATTTCATTCTCAGGAGGAATCTTTAAGGTGGGAAGTGGTACTGGCCTCCATTTAGAGATAACCCAGAGCTTGCTGAATGGCTGGTAGGTGGTCTCGTGGCTTATCAATGATGATGATATAATTAAGACAATCCCCTTGACTACTAACCAGTACCCTGTTCCTTAGAAGACCTGAGCTCGCTGACAATTCAGTGGTTCCAGCGGCTATGACTGTTTCCAACTTACAAGAGAACATGGAAGACATTACTGAAGCCATTACACACACTCAGACAAAGTGATGTAGAGGCAAAGATGATGGAGCCATCATTAATCTGTGACAGGAAAGGAAACACATCCAAAGAAGAAGCCATGCTCCAAAAAAGAAACTCTCAGTGAAAGGAAATTTTGAGTTAAATATTTTATGTTTCACAGTAAATTGTTTTCATAAATCAACTATAAGTAAATCTATAACATGATCAGTTGTTTTCAAATATATCTCATTTTTTCCCTAAAAGTACCAGTTAGAGAATTCTTTTTTCTTTTATGTCATTATCGGGATAATATATAGAGGGGTTACAGTTACATTTATCAGGTAGTGGGTGCATTACTTCTCACACATTGATACCCCTTCTCATGTCCCCATTTCCCTCCACCCACGCCCTCCCAATCATCTTGTTTCCCACTCCTTCCCTATTTCAAATAAATGAATAAATGTATATACAATATACCTGGTAACAAAGTTAGATATAGTAACAACATGAGATCAATCATAAGGGCAAAAAAAGAGAAGATAAATAACTTAAAAGTACCAATTAGAGAATTCTTATACCAGGCCAGTACCTGCATCTTCTCATCCCTACTTCCCATTTTCTGAGATGTTCTTCTATCTCTCCAAGTTAATTTCCTTTGTAGTAATTTCCATCATTTCTTATTTTGATATCTATTTATCTTATTACTTATTACTATCTATCTTTTCCTTTCTACAAGTGAAAAAGAACGCCTTGCAGAGGGCATGCCTCCCAATAAGTTAAAATTACTTTGAGGACAAAACATACATTTAGTAAAGGATTCTCTTTGTTGACTAGTAAACATTCCTCATATTGTGTGAATACAAACTTTTTACCTACCAAATTTGTTACGAATATTCCCTTCTTATTCTTCATGTTTCTAATGTTATTTCTGATAGGTGTTTAACTCCAGAATTATGTGTTACAGTACCTTGTAACGTATCTTGCACATATTTCTCTTAATTCTTGTGATCTCTGAGAGATGTTTACATACAAGCTTATTAATAACTTAAAAGTTATTTTTACATATAGTAAAGTTTGAAATTTGATTCATAATTCTCAAATTTTAGAAATTTTCACTTTTGAAATGTGTTTTTTCAACTCTTTTTCTTTTCTTTTCTTTTTTGTCTGTCATGGGACTTGAACTCTGTCTAGGCACTGTCTCTGAGCTTTTTTGAAAGACTAACATTCTACACTTTGAGCCACAGCTCTACTTCTGGTTTGCTGGTGTCTAATGAGATAAAGAAACTCACCAACTTTCCTACTTGGACTGGTTTCAAACCACAATACTCAGATCTTAGCCTTCTGAGTAGCTAGGAATAAAGGCATGAGCCACTAGCACCTAGCTTCAACTCTTTTTGTTGTTGTGGTTGCCATTCCTGGGGACTGAATTCAGGGCCTGAGCACTGTCCTTAGACTGTCTCAAGGCTAGAGCTCTACCACTTGAGTCACAGCACCACTTCTGGCGTTATCTATGTATGTGGTACCTTGGAATTGAACGTAGGCCTTTGTGCATGGTAGGCGAGCACTTTACCACTAGGCCAAACTCCTGGCCCCCAGCTTCAACTCTAAATCTCAGATTTCCTTCTCTATTTTTCCTAAAAATTTTATTTATGTATTTTTTTATATTTTACTATATTTAAGCAGTTACAAAAAGGAGTTGCCATGCCCCAAAACAGTTTATGGATGCAGTGCATATTGACCAATGTCAACCATTTCAGCCTTCTTACCCCCCCCAACCCACTCTTTCCCTAACTTAGCTTAATTTTAGGTTATATGTTGAATTTTTCACTATTTATCAAAGCTGTTTATGTGTCCAGTGCATCTTGACCTGTATCATCTCTTCATCATCTTTACCCCCCTTTAACCTACTCCTTCCCTTACATTTCTGAATTCTGTAGTATATACAATCAATTCTTATCTGCATTCTCCCTCGTCTCCTCTTAATTTTTCTAGCCTCTCTCATTGGCCCCACCCTATCCTTTTGCAAGTACCTATTTCCTGGTACTTATTTTGTTGAGCTTTGAGTTAGTCTTAATATACTAAATTGGTGCATTTTTCTGTGTCTTTACCTGTTAACCCCTTTTGTATTTCTGTTTAAATTATTCTTGCTTTAAAAAATTATATTTTTTATATGTTCTAGTATTTGCTAAGATTCAACATCACTTTTTCTCTTTCCAAATTTTCTTAATTCATCTCAATGGGACCTTTTTTTCCCTTTGGTCAGTCATGGGGCTTGAACTCTGGGCCTGGGCATTCTCCCTGAGCTCTTCAGCTCTAGACTACCGTCCTACCCCTTGAGTCACAGTGCTACTTCTGATTTTCTGGTCATTAACTGGAAATAAGAGTCTCATGGACTTTGTGCCCAGGCTAGTTTTGAACCTCGATCCTCATATCTCAGCCTCCTGAGTGGCTAGTATTATAGGCTTAAGCTACCACTCCCAGCACATTAAATGTCTTAAATTTTAAGTGTTGCATATGTCTATGTGTGTTGTCATTATATGGGAAGAAATTACAAGACACTACATGTAAGATTGCTAGCTAAATAATATGTCATTAGATGCTTCTAAATGATTCGTTAATAAGTATGAATTTGAAGAATTACATCCATTACATATGTGAAAGGATTAGCTTCATCTGATATTTCTCAGTAGAACTGTTTATTGGAGTGAATGTGATAGTGTGTGGAGTAATCATTATCCAGTTGGGAGGGAAAGGAGATATTTGTTTCAGTGTCATGTTGCTTTTTTCTGCCAAATGCATTTCTTTATCTGTCTAGTATTATGTGCTCAATATCACTAACTAATTATATATCCTATACAGCAAGGGGATGGCAATCTTGTTTTTACCTCTGTAAAACCTTGTTTCTCACATACCAATTTAATGAGCTCCTCTGTGGGAAGTATTGGAGAAGCCTGTGTTACAACTCAGGTCAAAATATTAGATCTTGAAACTTTACTGGAACTGGTTTTCTTTCCAATTTTTTTTTAGTTTTCATCCTTTCATATTATGATCCCAAGACATGGGGTAAATGAAAGAAGGTCCATACTATTGGTTAACTGTGTTAGGAAAGATGTTTTAATTTGTAACTCCTAACCTATTATGTGTACAAGATAATCAGTAGTTACACAGTAGTATCACATGTGCACACAGAGCTCTATAACAAGCAATGGCACATGAAGGAGCCATCCATTCCACAGAATTAGCAGAGGAACAGTCAAATAACCAATAACCTAATCCATCATTGCATTAAAAATAAAAATATTATGTAAATATCAAAAATATATAGCTCTGCTTCAAAGAAGAGAGTGACCAAAGCTCAGGAATTTGTATACCCACAGAACAAAGAAAGTCATAAACTAGTACTTTGAATAGTTACACGGGGGGAGGGGGGAGAGGGCAGGGTAACATTAGGTAAGCAGAATACAGCAAAGCAGGTATATTATTCACTTTTCTCATTGCTGTGGCAGAAATATCTGGCAGTGGCAACTTAAAAGAAGATTATATATATATATATATATATATATATATATATATATATTGTTCACAGTGTCAGAAGTATCAGACTCTCATGCCGAGAAGTGTTGGCAGAAAGGAACAGTCTGTGTCATGGCAGCCAAGAAGCAGAAAGAGGATTACAGAAAGTGACAAGACAACACAGAAGACATATCCTCAGTGAATTTCCTTCAGTGAGGTCCCATGTTTTACTTTCCACCACTTTCCAATAATGTCTCATACTATGAATTCATCAAGGGATTAATCTACTGATTAGGTCAAAGCTCTCAGGATCCAGTCACTTGACCCCAAAGCCCATGGGTGCAAACCAAGCCCCCAGTACATAAGGCACTGGGGAGCATTTTATATTCAGACCATCAGAGCAAAGCAATATTTTCTAGAGGCTTAAATTGTTACTTTATGGCATTATCAGTCTTAGGGTGGGTGAAGTCTAGGGTTCACTAGGTATAGTAATGCATTCTGAGAATTTTACCTAATAGTCATGAGAACATTCGTATAAGCAACAAGTTACATGGCCATTAAAAGGCTGAAAATAGCTCAGGATAAGTTTGGCTCTTGACCTATAACATTTTTCTACCCACAATCATAATGTCCCAAATAATCAAGGTCTGATTTTGAAAGTCTGTAGTAATTTGAAAATAGATATAGCTTCTTCAGAAAATGTTGGTTCACAGAACATGAGCTAGCTTCTACAAATCTATCTGAGACAGCCAAGTTTGGAAAGATGAATATGAGTACAAGCAAACCAATTTTGAGGTGAAAAGAAAGAATAATTAAATCACTATAGACATCAAAGTGTTTACCCTGGTTCAAGAAAAACAAATTGTCCAGTATGACTTGGTATACATTACAGAGTAGGAAAATTTACTTCCTCTTTATCCTTAGAATAAGAAATTTAATAACATTAGTATCTTATATATAGATGGAAGATAGCCGGGGAAGAGAGACCAAATCTCCACAAAATTGCCTTGAGTTTATGTTGAAATAATACTTTCAAGTATAACAAATACATTGGAGAGATCAGTAAAGTGGAGGTAACAAGGAGGCAAAGGGCATTGCACACGAGTAAGCTTTGTTATGTAAGCCTGGGTCTCCAGTGGATCAATCATCTTTCTCTTCCTGGTATAGAAAAAGATGCCCTCACAAATAAAAGTTTCCTTTATAGGTGGAAAATTTCCCTTGCAGAAAGATAGCTCCTGCTCTGACTTCACAGCTTCTTCTCTGTCTTCAATTTCAAAATAATCCTGATGCCAAAGGGTCCTGTTTTAGGCGGCAAAATTTTCTACAGTGCATCTGGCATATTGGTAATAAACCTGAACCTGAGATAGGAATGCCTTCCTAAGACATCTAATTGAACTTGAAATTTGTCCTATGACTAATTTAGATGTTGTGATGCTGGAAAATGATTTGGTCACACTGGTTTATAGAAAGAAAAATGCCAAAGAATACAGAGCTCCAGGGGAGGGGGGTGGTGGCTGAAGCCAAGAAAACAGTTAGGAAACATTTGTTCCTGCCAACTAAATATGGAGTGCACCTCACACTGCTCCTTTCTGCTGAAAGAAGGTTAAGTCAGGAGAGAGAAAGAAAAAAAAAGAAAAAGATGGGCAGAATACTATAAGAGGAAGACAGAAAGAACTCTCTGGAATAATCTATATTTCATCAGAAAGAGAAATAGGGATCTATAACACCCATTCCTCTCCTTGTCTTGCCTCTCAAGCCTGAAAAGCAAGAGTTACCTGCTAGAGATTGTCTCCTAGTGTTTGACCCCTTTCTTCTTTGGCCTCTTACATCCAATCTTATCTCTTAATCCTTCTTCATTTAAGAACCTTTCCACATTTTCCTCCCAGCTCCTACTAACACACAAGCTTCCAGTTCACCCGCCGTCTAATGAGGAATTGGAAGACTTTCTTCTCATTACTTGCAGGTTGGACACTGCCTGGGGATGACTCTTCCAAATCTCTACTTTTGTCAGTATAAGCCTTACTCAAATGTTTAAAAGGACATTAGTCAAGTTCTTAGGATAAGTTTTAAGATACCATTCTACACGAGTGCTCTCATTCCCTGCCATGTTCATAATTTTATTTTCCTGTAAACCCCATCAGAAGCTCATACTTTACGTTTCTGGGGGTTTTGTTTAAAAAAAAAACAAGCATGAAAATCTTTCAATGCTTCGAAGAGTTCATAGTTCCATTTAAGGAGGAAGTGGTACTGGGAAATCACACCCAAGGTGTGTTTACCTTACTACACATTTGTGGTGGGTCAAATCAGCTCATCTTTTTTTTGGGGGGGGGGCTTTCCTTTTACACAGGACTTGAAATTTAACTGGGGAACTACTGCTCTCTTTTTGACCTGAATATTTAGCAATCTCCTAAAAATAGTTAAGCAATTCCCAACTGAAATGTATTTGCTTCAAATTGAACAATATTTATTATGTAAAGAACATGAGTAAGGCACTTGTCTAAACATTCTCAACATTATCATCATTACATAATAAATGTGTCATATATCTGTTTATGGGGAAAGCAAATGACAAATGTATTAATTTTAGAAGATCTTACTTCACCTACATGTCTAATAATTTGTGATTTTTCTTAACAAAAGTGTTCTTCCTTTAATGAAGGGTGAATTCTATGAGTAGATGAAATTGTGGTTTAAGTTGCAAGAATCCAGGATCAATAGATCCAGAAATGTGAATAAGCCTTCAACATTAAACTCCAGACTTAATCTTGATGTCTATAATGAAAAAGAAATCTACACACATACCAGAAATATTTTACTCAAGTGGCTAGATTGTAAGAAACTATGGTCCATTTTTCTTCCCCATTTTCTTGTACAATAACTATGTTAAAATTTCCATATATTAACTTTTAAAAATATTTTATTATGGGCCGAGAGTTTGGCCTAGTGGTAGAGTGCTTGCCTAGCATGCACGAAGACCCGGGTTCAATTCCTCGGTACCACATACATAGAAAAAAGCTGGAAGTGGTGCTGAGGCTCAAGTGGTAGAGCTCTAGCCTTGAGAAATTCCAAGGACAGGGTTCATGCCCTGAGCTCAAGCCCAGGACTGGCAAAAAAAAATTTATCATGATTAAGCAGTTGTGTCATTCCCCAAAGGAATTTGTGAATACAGTGTATCTTCATCAATGTCACCCTTTTCAACATTCTCACCCACCCTTCCAACCCACTCCCTTTCCTTAATTTTAGGTCATGTATTAATTTTTTTCCATTCAACAAAGCAGTTTATGTATACAACGTATCTTGATCTATATCATACTTACAACATCTCTATCCCTCTCGGACTGCCTTTTCTCTTATATTTCTTAGTTCTGTGGAATACACAATAAAGTCATCCTCCCTTCCCCACTCTTGATTCTTTTATGCCTCCGCCCCTGCCCCCAGCCTCCCCTCTTGCAAGTATTAACCTCAAAAGGAAGCAAAAGTAATACATTTCCATGTCCTTACATGAGTGGAAAGCCTAACAAGTTATTAATTGCCATCTACAAAGTCGGTATAAAGACATGAGAAGAAAGACAAGCTTGATAAAATATAGGACTGTTACCTCTCACGTTGACATCCAGAGTCATCTAGCCTTTTATGGGGAAATAAGGACTTTTAAATTGATAGTTCAGTGTTCTCAGAATAATCAGTCCAGATGCACACTTGGACAGAAAGTAAGAGCCAATCTCAAAAGTAACCAGAGTCGTGGTGTGGCTTCCCTAACAAGCATGAAGACTGGCATTCCAGCCACAGTGCCACAAATAAACAAGCATTATGTGAGATGATGGAGCCATTTATTTACCTCAGTAAACCACCCATTTTCCCATCTTCATGTAGTCCCTCCCATCAGGTTGTAAAGTAAAACATTTTTTTACTATTTAATCTTTTATTTTTTATTGTTTCAAGATGAGGTATGGAGGGATTACAGTTACATAAGTCAGGTAAATAGTACATCTTGTCTTTCGGTAACATCACCTCTACCCTGGCTCTCCCCATCCCTCTAGTTGTATGTTATACATTTTTAACATCGTATCTAGTGAGAACTGCTGCATTTTTCACCCTTTGTCCCTCCATTTCTGTGCACCCCCTCAAGTAAAATATTTTTTGAGTGAAAAATTCTGTGTTTTGAAAAATCTCCATACTTTGGAAAACTTACCCTAGGGATATTGAAATATCATGGGGGGAGGGATAATACTAATAAAGATCTAGCCTCATAGGAAAGTAAAAATATCCTATATTAAACTCTTTCTAATTCTTCTTTTTCATATCTTTAAATACAGAATCCCCTCCACCTACAACTGAGTTTAGAAAATTCCTTAAGTTCTGATGCCGATGTCACTGTCTCAATCCTCACCATGAACAACTGGTACAATTTTAGCTTGCTGCTGTGTCAGGAAGACTGGAACATCACTGACTTCCTTCTCCTTATCCAGAATAATTCCAAGTTCCACCTCGGGTCTATCATCAATGCCACCACCAACCTCTCCTCTACCAAGGCCCTCTTAAGCTTCCTGCAGGGCCAGCTTGAGAGCGTCAAGAACAGCACACCCACCGTGGTGATGTTTGGCTGCAATATGGAGAGCATCCGGCAGATTTTTGAGATGGCCACCCAGTTTGGAGTTTTACCCCCTGAGCTTCACTGGGTGCTGGGAGATTCACAGAATGTAGAAGAACTGAGGACAGAAGGTCTGCCCATGGGGCTCGTGGCTCATGGGAAAACTTCACAGTCTTTCTTTGAGTACTACGTACAGGATGCCATGGAGCTGATTGCCAGAGCCGTAGCCGCAGCCACCATGATTCGGCCAGAACTTGCTCTCATTCCCAGCACGATGAACTGTATGGAGGTAAAAACTACGAATCTCACATCAGGACAGTATCTATCCAGGTAGGATGCAAGGCCAGGATTAACTTCTCATCCTGGATTATATCTCTGCCAAGAAGTAAAATTTGTCTATCTATAGCTTTTGCAGAAATGTTGTTCCTAAGTAACTTTAAACCCTGAGAGAGTGTAGGGCAACATGAGGCTAGCATTTTGTAATGTTATCTGTAAATTGCTGTGTAGACTTCTAAGTGTGTGAGAGAGAGAGAACTGAGTTGATTTAGCTCATTGCCCATTGTGGGATTCTTGGCAAGTTTTTAAAATAAAAAATAAATCTCATAATAAGCATATCATGAAAGTGTTTGTGAAAAGTGATACTATTTTTGGCTCATAATGATTGCACCATGAGCATCCCTTTTCCTCCTGCCTATCCTTTTCCATATCAATAGATTTAAACAAATGTCTCAATATAGAGAACAAAACAAAGTGGCATCAGAAATGGATTTTTTCCTCCTCCTAGATATCAATGCTTTAAACGGCAAAACGTTCAAATTTTAGCTACTTAATGATTGCTTCTAAGAGCCTTAGTTTCCTTATAGAAAATGGCTATCAGAGTAGATCATGTTATTCATGGAGTTATTGTGATAAATGAAAGAAAAATAATGGATAGATGGAATAGATAAATGGATAATAGACAAATATAGGAGAGGGCTAGGAATGTGACTTAAAGGTAAGAGAGTTTGCCTGCATGCATGAGGCCCTGGGTTTGATTCCTTGGTACAACATAAAAAAATAAATTTAATTTAAAAATTATCAAACATAGGATAATTAGATACAAGTAAAAGTTTCACAATAGCATTAGTATTCTTTTTTGTCAGTTGTAGGGCTTGAACTCATGAGCTGGGCACTTTCCCTAAGTCTCGTTGTGTTCAAGTCTAGTGCTCTACCTCTTGAGCGACAACACCACTTCCCACTTTTGAGTTGTTAATTGGAGATAAAAGTCTCGTCGAGACTTTCTGCCTGGGCTGGCTTCAAACCCACAATCCTTATATCTCAGCCTCCTGAGTAGCTAGGATGAGAGTTGTGAACCACCTGACCCCAGCCGCATTATTATACTTTTAACAGTATTGCTTATTTTTTGTATGGTAATTCTATGTGTATGCTTTAATTAGATGCCTTTCTAAATAGTACCTCAGTCTGAATCTGAAGCTAAACTAAAATAAGCCCACCTACATTAAATACTACCCCTCACATAAAAGTAATTTTTTTATAATTCTTGGGCAAAGAGGAATATCTTTAAAGAACACTTTGTAGGGACCTAGATTTGTCCTGTGGGACCACCTAAGGACCACCTAATTATTTTTATTGTTATTTTTATTTTTATTGCAGCGGTCAAAGCTAGACTATAGACTTGACCTAGTTTTAGACTGTAATTTGGGGAACAGTAACTGAATTGAATAATACAAGGAAATTTACCTTTAAAAGCAGGAAAATTTCATAAAAGCTCTACAAACCATAGAATTACACACAGGGTATAAATTCCTTTTAAAATGCTGCTAACAGGGCCAGAAGTTTGGCCTAGTGTTAGAGTGCTTGCCTACTGTGCACAAGGAACTGGGTTCAACTCCTTGGTACCACATACATAGAAAAAAGCCACAAATAGTGCTGTGGCTCAAGTGTAGAGCTCTAGCATTGAGAAAAACCCAAGGACAGTGCCCAGGCCCTGAGTTCAAGGCTCAAGGCTGGCCCAAAAAAATGCTGTTGACAAGCTACAAAAAAGTTAAATTTGATTTCTAGAAATCTATTAATTCAGTTAAATGTTGGATAGCATTTGAACTTTCCATTTTTCCCCTATTGTATTTTAATTTACTTAAGGCCAAATTCTGTGCTAGTTTTATTTCCTAGCTTCTAACCAGATATAATCTATTATTTCTACATGACCATACAGCAGAGGCTCAGGATTTTATCTAAAGGCAGGAAAAAAGCAATCTCTTTCACCACCAATGTAGAAGCAAAACTTTGGTTTATAATTTCAAACAGTCATTATTTTTAGAAAGACGCTCATAAACAGCAGGCAGGAAACAACACACGTAAAAACTATATTAAGTTATTTAGCATCTTTCTGTCTCATGCAAAATGGAGAGCATAAGAAAAATCATTCTGTTTGGATGCTGAAAATGTTTAGAAGCTACCAAGAGGAATATTTGCTGACAGGTTGCACAAACCTTAGGGATTCATTTTGTCAAAATCAACTGATCATTCTGGCTCACCAAGATTTAATTTACATTAAAATTACATGTTTGCTTCCTCAAGAATCCCATGGCACTCTGAACATCAAATTTTAGGATGGTTCTCAGCCCATTCCATCACAGTTTGTCTGTGTATGTGACTTCTGAGCTAAAATATAAACTCTATGCAAGCAAAGCATAGAGTTCAGGATAATCCCAACCCTAGAATATAGCAGACAACTAATAAATACCTTACCAATACAGAAAGAAAGAAAAGAGACTTTGTATTTATAACTTACAATATCTGTTACATTAGAAGAAAATAGGTAGTTGGTAGATAAACGTAGGGTTTTTTTTTTAAAGCTGCTTCTTGTCTAGTTTTCCTTCTTTTTTCTTTTTTTTTTTTTCTTTTTCTGTGGAAACTTGGCTGATAACCTCTACCCTTATGACTGTCTCCACATTTTTATTCTCCAAGCTTTGAAAGTTGTAAAAGAAGAATGTGAGGTTTGGAGCCCAGCGGCAATCCACAGTGTAGAAGGGTCAGTGACAATATTTTCAACCCTATGGAAGTGTTTGAGAAATGAACTCAAAGAACTTCAGAAAATATGCCTAGGACATCTTAAACTCCCTGAGGAATACAGTCAAAGAGAAAGTTTCAAAGTGTTCAGGGAAAGGGTCAGGGGAAGCAAGGCCAATCCCCAGAAAGCTTCTCTCTAATGAATAACTTAAAAGCCACCTTAAGTAATAAAACATCTGTGGATTTTTCATCATCTTTATTTATTTTGCTTAATTCAGTCGTTTAGAAAGTTAGTTATTCTCAGCCCATAAGTCACATCTGCATACTGTAATTTTCTTAAGTGTCCCTAAATTCTGTGAGGCTGACCTTGCTTTCTCACTACATAATAAAAGCCAGGAGATAATGAGCCACGACTAGTGGGTGTCAGAGTTATGCAAGCTTTCATTTCTCATGGTGTCGTTTTCAGTTTGAACTGACAGAATTGTTAATATTTTAAAATGCTAGCGAAAGCACCAAAAACATGGCATTTTTCAGTACAGACTTTTAGACAAGAAAAATCATTTCTCAGGGTAGACTACATAGACATAATTACAGGTATCAGGGATTTTATTCTTCCTAGTTCCCTGTCTGTCAGAACAAATGCACAAGATAACTAAAAGCATAGACCAAAAGCATTTGAAGACCAAGATTGTTGAAAGATCTTTAACAATCTATTTGCAAGGTTATTTACCAAAGGTTGAATATGTGGGATGATTACAGGATATTGTTTTGATCACACCTCCATTAAAGACATATGTCTAGGTGCTTCTGTCCAACATTTATAAAACTCAATATATTTTCCTACAAAGGAAATTATTCTAAAAGAAAATGTGTACTTATTATTATAAATTGCAAACATTCGTAAATGAAATTTAACATTCTTAACATTCATTCTTTCTTTTTTTTTTTTGGTTATGGGGTTTGAACTCTGGGCCTGGGTGTTGTCCCTGAGCTCTCCATCTCAAGGCTACGACTCTACACATGGAGCCACAGCACCACTTCCCATTTTCTAGTGGTTAATTGGAGATAAGAGTCTCACAGACTTTAGTGCCTGGGCTTGTTTTGAACAGAGATCCTCAGATCTCAGCCTTCTGAGTAGCTAGGATTACAGGTGTGAGCCACCACACCCGGCAACATTCATTCTTAACACAAATGAAAATAAATCTGCACCAGGACTTATACCTTTAATCCTACCTACTAAGAAGGCTAAGATCTGAGGATCATGGCTCAAAGTTAGCTCAAGAAGAAAAGTATCCATGAGACTCTTATCTTAACCACTCAAAAACTGGAAATGGATCTGGTACTCAATGTGGTAGAACACAAACCTTGAGCAAAATAGGTCAAGGACAGTACCTGAGCCCTGAATTCAAGACCTTCAACTGACAAAAAGGAAGGAGAGGAGGAAGGGAGGGAGGGAAGGAGGGAGGGAGGGAAGGAGAAAAAGAAAGAAGGAAGGAAGGAAGGAAGCTAGCTACATTCAATGCCATGTTTACAGGCCTAAATGTCTCCAGTATTGAAGAGATGGTAAATAAAAAACCTATCCTTATCCAAAGAAACTAAAAAAATAAGGAAACTTAGAAAGAAAATAAAGGTAACAAGCAAAGTTAACTGAAGAGATATTCTTAAGTAGTATGAAAATAGCATCCAATTTTAACAAATACATCCTTTGCCAAAATTGATCCAGAAAAATAAAAAATAGATTAATGAAAATAGTTAAATAATTTTGAAGTGTCAGATCCAAACTCCGGTGGAAAATCAGAACAATAATCCCTTCAATCGAAATTTAAGGGAAACACTTCTTACTAAAGTCCTTCTCTTCTTTACTTTTATGAATACCTTCTGCTTCATTTTGAAAATATAAATAAACTTTTCTTAGGTAGAAAGTATATAATAAGATCTATAACAGACCTGTAAGATGCTCTAAACAAATAGTATCTAAAAGTTCTCATGCCACACGAATCATCTAAACGGCCTACACACTCTCTGACTTCTCTTGTCTATCATCTCTTAGCATAACTAAGACCAAACTTGTGTCCCAAACCACAATATTTTTGCCTCCTCAAGAGTCTCAGTAGTTCTTTATTTCTTTGACATCAAAATTCCTACTGGGACATTCCCATCAGCATAAAAGTTTTATTTCTTCATCCAACTAAAATGTATAGAGAGACATATATATGCATACATATGGATATTTGATTCTCTTTTTCTCCATCACTATTCCATTGTTCACCTCTTCTTTATAGAATAGAATTAACTCCAGGGGCCAGGACTGTGGCCTAGTGGTAGAGTGCTTGCCTAGCATGCACGAAGCCCTAGATTCAATTCATCAGTACCACATACACAGAAAAAGCTGTAAATGGTGCTGTGGCTCAAGTGGTAGAGTGCTACCCTTGAGAAAGTCCAAGGACAGTGCTCAGGCCTTGAGTTAAAGCCTCAGGACTGGAAAAACAAGAAGAATTAATTCCAGTGTCTCTCTTCATGTTTCCACATGAATCTGTTCCATAAAAGTATATGGTTGTAACACATTAATAAAATTTCTAGGCAGAAGTTGCCAGCAACCTACACATTTATAAGGCGATAAGCCGATGGTTGATCTTGTCCAAATCTGATGGAACAATTAGAATCACTTGACATACTTGATCTTTGAATCCTTCTTGAAATATCTTTTCAGTTGTCTTCTAGAATACATTACAATCGATTCATCTTAAAGAGCTGTGGTTCTTCTTCTCAGTGTCTTTGACAGATTTATCTCATCCTTGCCACCTCCAAATCTTGTAGGGCCACAGACCATTCTTTATGTTTCTATTCATCTACAGTAACTTCCACTGCGATGCCATTTGGTGTTCTTCAATGCATGTGTAAGTTGAGGGTTTCCGAATGTGTACCTCCAGTGTAAACTTCATACCTGAGTTCCACAGGATCCAACCTGACATCTCCATTTGAATCTTTACATTTCAATATTGAAATTCACAAAATTAAGCTCCTGGTAAATTTTCCTTCTGCCACAAACTTAATTCTCTTACAGAGAATTATTTCAATTAATGGTAACTTCATCCACTCAGTTGCTCAAAACCTCAATGATATTCATGACTCTCTTTTATCTCACCACCATCTCTTAGTCATCAGCAAATCCATCTTTAAAACATATTAATATCTAACTAATGAGGAACCACCACAGCTACTTCCTCAGTTCATGCTATACCACTTTTATCTGCATATGTAAACCAGCCTCAAACTGGCCTTTCTACTTCTCTCTTACACTACAGTACATTGTAAATACAGTAACATGAGAGTCATGTGAAAACATATGCAGCTGGTCTGGGAGTTTGGCGTAGTGGTAGAGTGCTTGCCTAGCATGCACGAAGATCCGAGTTCAATTTCTTGGTACCACCTACATAGAAAAAGCCAGAAGTGGTGGTGCTGTGGCTCAAGTGGTAGAGCTCTACCCTTGAGAAAACCCAAGGACAGTACTCAGGCCCTGAGTTCAAGCCCAGGACTGGCAAAAAAAAAAAAAAAAAAAAAAAAAAAAAACAGAAAACAGAATGTCCTTTACCTAGAAAACTTCATTCTGGATTCTTCTCTTTCTTTAGCTCTTAATTCAAATCTTACCTTCTCAGAGGTAAGATTTTTTACTGACATATTTTTTCCTTTGCATTTAATGCTATGTAATATTTCATGTTTATTATCTAATAGCTTATTTATTCAGTCTTCTCCTACAGACTATAAATGAAATAAACTATTGTCTTCATTTACATATATGTGTGTGTATATACATATACACATTTACACATATAAGTAAATACACATATATATCTATATTTACATATATAAATATAGATATCTATATACCTACATGAATATATACATATAAAATCTAAAATAATATTTGTCCCTCCTCAGATCAAAAAATGATATCTCTTCAATGGCTAGCTAAGGCCGTTGCTGTGGCCTCAGACCTGACATTATTTTTTTCATATATTTTTCATTTTAATTAATAGAAGGGTTACATTATATTCACCAGATAGAAGGTACATTACTTCACAAATATTGATACCCTTTGACCAGACTTGACATTATTAATTTCTCACTTTTCTCTCCAATCTTATTTCCATCATTATACTCTATCTGGGCATGTATCTCTCTAAGATGATAGTGTTGTTTCTCAGCTGCTTCTCTTTCCTGAACAATTGTAATTATTTCTTAAAGACCACTCTACCATCTTCTTTACAGAAGTCTTTCTTGGACTCCACAGTAGAATCTTCAGGTTCCCCTGTCTCCTCTTTTCCAGTGTCATCACATTTTCCTCTATCACAACATTTGTAACTCATTCACTTCTATTTTTCCTTTCTGTAACCATAAATAATAAAAGTCTACCAGTTGTATCTATTTATCTTGAAAAAAAACATAAATAAACAATAAATTAAAAAATATCACCAATCTGTTACCTCTTATTCAAGAAAGGCCTAAGACAAGATAGAAAGGAAAATGGCAGGAGTCATTTAAAGCAAAAAGAAATGAAGCTTTGGATCTTTGAACTCAGGAATGACCATTCATCCTTGGCTATGCATTGTTAGTACTTTACAAATAATATATACTGCAGTGACTATAACTAAAGCTATCAATGAGCTCATTTTAATTTGTCACCACTGAAAGACTGGAAATAATATAGACACAATACTCTGCCATAAATGGAGATTCTGTGAGCCAAATTTTTCAGGCCTGGAAGATCTTTCAGACCTGAAAATATGAACCCAATTTTCTGGGTTAAGACAGTTGGAAACATTCAAATTCAAATTGATTTGTCTTCTTTGACCCATGACAGCCTCAAAGACATTGAGCTTTGCCTTTCTGCCATGGCCATTTCAGGTGTTAGTACCGATAATGGGGAATAGATTGTACTCATGAGGTGGCTGTATCTGTGAAAGCCTCCTATCGATTTCTAGTGCCTTTTTCTGAAATGGTGTAAAGTATATTTTGGTCAGAGGAAATCTCTCAAGGGTCCATCTAGTTAAAAACCTGTATTGTTACCAGGCACTGGTGGCTCACACCTGTAATCTTCACCACTTAGGCGGCTGAGATCTGAGGCTCAAGGTGCAAAGCCAGACTGAGCACCAAAGTTTGTGAGATGCTTATCTCCAATTAACTGCCAGAAAAATGGAAGTAGTGCTATAGCTCAACGTGGTAGAGCACTAGCCTTGAGCTAAAGAGCTCAAGAACAGTGCCCAGAGTTCAAGCCCCATGACCGGAAAACAAAACCAAAACCAAAAACACCAGTATCATTAAGTCCCAAATAGTCTAAAAATAATGATAGGTTCCTCTCTACCCTTTACTTTTCTGATCACCAAGATGATTAAATAAAAGTAACCTATTTACCTCCTTATTCTCTACATTATGTCAGGAAATGTGTATGTATTCTAAGAAATCTGAAAGGAGAGTTCTTATGAGAAATACATAGTCTCACATGATTTTTTTGTGGAGGTCATAGGGCTTGGACTCTAGGCCTGTGCACTGTCCCTGAGCTCTTCAGTTCAAGGCTATTGCTTCACTCCTTGAGCCACAGCCTTACTTCCCATTTTCTAGTAATTAATTGGAGATAAGAGTTTCATGGTTTTTTTTACCGCCCAGGCTGGCTTTGAATCATGATCCTCAGGTTCTGAGCCTCTTGAGTAGCTAGAGTTGCACATGTTTTATAGTACCCAGGTAATTATCAATCGATTAATCTAAAAGGGATTTGACTCCCTGCTTCTCTGAAGAAGCAGAAAACTGTTTGAAAGTCTAAGCTAGCTGAGACGTCATTATTTGTTGCAAAATAAAATGTATTTTAAGTGGTAGAGTTCCACTGGGGAGCACTAACGTGAGTAATTGCCGTTACATGCAATCGACCAAAATGAATGCTGCTATTGCATTTAGTGACAGTAGCATCTTCAAATGTGGTTTACCTTTATCACTAATGAAAATTAGTCTGCTACTTACTTCCAGATTTTTCTGTGTTCCTTCTATGGCAACAGAATTTGATACTTCAACTTGCACTTATAATTACAGAGCAATATTTATCATAGGCTACTGGATAATAGGTTTTTCTGAGCTTATCTTTATATGTTTTGGTTCCCCCAAAATATCTCCTGTGTTGCATTACACATTCTGATTTAATTCCTTTAAACTTGAACTGTATCTTGAGCCACTCTGATGGATTTATACAAGGCAGTACTTTTATATTCCAATAGAGAAATTCTAATCAAAGAGAAGGCCTTGAATGAAAAATAATTTGAATATTAAATAACAGTATCATACTTAGAATTTTTGTTCAATATTAGAAAGTATAGTATATGATTATTCTTACCCATTTTGTTGAGTCAAATGTGAAGATTAGAGTCAAGTAAATTATCCAAGGTTAAGAGTAGAAGGTTACAGGGGAAATATTCAAATGAAGGTGTTTCGGATGACAGAGCTTTTATTCTGACTGAGGCCATAACATTTCTTTCGTTCGTTTCATAGAACAGTAGCCATCAAACCCCCAAAATGTTGGACTGGAAGGTTTCTGATGAACATTTAGGTCATTTTCTTTCTTTTTTTTACAACTTTTTTATTGTAATGTATAGAGGGATTACACTTATATTCACCAGATAATAGATGCATTATTTCTCATACATTGATACCACTTCTCATGTTTTTGTCCCTATTTCCCTCCCCTCACCCCCTTCCAATCATCTTATTTTCCCCCCTTCCCTTTCCTATTTCAAATAAACAAATGAACTGTATATACAATATGCCAGGCAACAAAATCAGATACTATAACAATATGAGATTAACCAAAGGACAACCAAAGAGAAGAAAAATAACATAGTATATTAAGAACAACAATCACACAAGATAAAGCTCTTGTTTCCATATCCTAGAGGTCCTTTCATCTAGTCTCATACTATATGACCTTATGTACCTAGGTTTTGCGCTATTGTAATCCTCTGCTAGGAAAGTCCTAGGTGTGTACTAATTATTACAAATGAGGAAAACCATTGAGCCTATGTTCCTTTGGGTCTGGCTTACATCACCTAATATGATTTTTTTCCAAGTCTTTCCATTTCCTTACAAATGGGGCGGTATCATTCTTTTGTTAGCAGCATAGAATTCCATTTTGTATAAATACCAAAACTTGTTGATCCAATCATCTACTGAGGGGCATATGGGCTGGTTCCATATCTTTGCTATGGTATATAGTGCTGCAGTGAACATTATTGTGCTAGTGGGTTTAGTATGTCCTTGTTTGGGTAAATGCCAAGTAGTGGAATTGTTGGGTCATAGAGGAACTCTCTGTTTAGTCTTTTGAGGAATTGCTTTGAGCCATTTTCTGTATGTTTTGCCTTTCTACATATACAGCAAACCTGGCTACTGTCATGGTAGGTGAGAAAACATATATGTGTTGTTTCTGATTGTCTCCATTCCTAAGCTCAAGAACAACAAAGGCCAAGCATTTTCCTGTCGAATCTATACCAGAACATATACTGAAAAGGCCTTTATCCACAGGATGAGAAACCAGTATACCATTTAGTTAGTAATTTTCCTTTCTGTGACTTCTGGCAGTAGCTCTTTCTAGAGGCAGGGCCAATTGCTTTCCTCTAATGACAAGGGAGGGTAGCCTGAGGCTATCCTGAAAACTCCAAGTTGATTTATCATCTTTTCTTTTTCTGTGAAGGACATCCAACTTGCAGCTTTGATTGGCCTCATGGGGAGAGATATGCTAATTGTTTCTACTCTACAAGGAAAACCACTGGTAACAAGATCTGGCTATTCTTCAATGGCATGAATGCAATTTTTAAGCAATTATAAAAATATACCTATATTTATTAAAACTTATGCCCACACCAAAAAATATATACTGAGGAGATTTTGCTGTGATCACATATAGTGAGTAATAAAAATAGGATATGTTAAAGATGCTCAGAATCTTCAAAAACTGGGAAAACTACAGAAATATGTAGTTTACGCTTTACAACAGCAAACAATAAACACATCCCTTGACAAGAAATTAAAAGATAGGGAGTAAGCCCAATTGTCAAGCATTTGGCTAAACTGTTCGAACCTGAAGGTGAGAGCTCATTAACTCAATGAAATAGGGCCATGATCATAATCTGTTAAATCCTGAAGTAGAAGCATTCAGTTTTATAGAAAAAAGTAATTGCTTTGTATTAAAACATCAGCACTACTTCCTCCCTTTGTCCTCACTTCTCCCTTCTTTTTTTTTTTTTGTCTTTGCTCCTCTTTGCCAGGTTTCTGGCCAACACCACTTTCAGAGGACTCAGTGGCTCCATCAAAGTGAGAGGTTCCACCATCATCAGCTCAGAAAACAACTTTTTCATCTGGAATCTGCAGCATGACCCTATGGGAAAGCCCATGTGGACTCGCTCAGGCAGCTGGCAGGAAGGAAAAATTGTCATGGACTATGGCATATGGCCAGAGCAGGCTCAAAGGCACAAAACCCACTTCCAACACCCAAACAAGCTACACCTAAGAGTGGTGACTCTGATTGAACACCCATTTGTCTTCACAAGGGAGGTAGATGATGAAGGCTTATGCCCAGCAGGCCAGCTCTGTCTAGACCCCCTGACTAATGACTCTTCCGCACTGGATAACCTATTCAGTAGTCTCCATAGTGGTAATGATACCGTGCCCATCAAATTCAAGAAGTGCTGCTACGGGTATTGTATTGATCTTCTGGAACAGCTAGCAGAAGACATGAACTTTGACTTTGACCTCTACATTGTTGGCGATGGGAAGTATGGAGCCTGGAAAAATGGACACTGGACAGGACTGGTAGGTGATCTCCTAAGTGGGACTGCCCACATGGCAGTCACGTCCTTCAGTATCAATACCGCAAGGAGCCAGGTGATAGATTTCACCAGTCCTTTCTTCTCCACCAGCTTGGGCATCTTAGTGAGGACCCGAGACACAGCAGCTCCCATTGGAGCTTTCATGTGGCCACTCCACTGGACAATGTGGTTGGGGATTTTTGTGGCTCTGCATATCACTGCCGTCTTTCTCACTCTGTATGAATGGAAGAGCCCCTTCGGTATGACTCCCAAAGGGAGGAATAGAAATAAAGTCTTCTCCTTCTCTTCAGCCCTGAACGTCTGTTATGCTCTTCTGTTTGGTAGAACAGTAGCCATCAAACCCCCAAAATGTTGGACTGGAAGGTTTCTGATGAACCTTTGGGCTATTTTCTGTATGTTTTGCCTCTCTACGTATACAGCTAACCTGGCTGCTGTCATGGTAGGTGAGAAGATCTATGAAGAGCTTTCTGGAATACATGATCCTAAGGTAATATTTTATTTTACTTTGGTTTTCTTTATTGCTTATTTCTAATGTCACGTGTTGTGTGTTGTGCTGCAGTAAGCCTGCCTTCTTTATATTTTGTGAGAAATATTCTCACAGCTAACTGTACAAACTATTCAAAAAGTGTATAGCCTGGTTAAACTCATTGTGATATTTTATTAAATGGAGAGAAACAGGGAGGGTTTTAGGTGGTAATTGTTCTAGAGACGATAGTCGGTATAAAAACATCAACTTGTGCAGCTTCTCATAGCATTTAGCCATCTGACAGAAAAGCTGTCAGGGCCAAGTCTTTTCTAAAGAGGAATTCAAAAACTAATTAAATGCTGCTTAGAAATTATTGGAGATAAGTAATTAGTACAAACAGGATCCATGTTTTAAATTTGTAAAGCATATTTTTCATCATTAAATACAGTGAAATGCAAAGAACTAGCATTTTCTCCCAAGCATAGTAAAAGAGTATCACACTGAACTAGGAAGACTAGCTAAGTACAGAATGTCCCTGTAAAGTAAGAAAAGTGATCAAACTGACTACTGTGGGTTGGAGGGGAGGGAGCCTCCAATCCTTGCATTAGAATATCCAGATGTTCAAGAAAAGTGCTGATTGTGGGGTGGAGGAAAATGGCTTAGGTAAACAACTAAGGCATAATGACATTCAAGTATATAGATAGTCACATGAATCTTATCTATGAATTCAAATTGGACCCCTTTTAGTGAATGCACATACAGAAAATCCATTCCAGTGAATGGGAGTACAGAAACAGTGTTGTCAAGGTCCAAAGCTATCAGAATGGGGCTCAAGAGCATATTGGAGCCCTAATGGGACCCAGGATGCAGAGCCTGGGAAGGAATACATTACACTGGGTGTAGCATACCTAGTAGAAAGGGAAGAAAGCACCAGTGGTACAGACACTATCAGAACATTGAACTATGTTCAAAGCAATTGAGCTAAGCAGGCTCTTGTCAAATGGTGGAATAGAAATCATCCCTTTTCAGATGCATGTTACTACAACAATCTCAAAGTACTAACCATTCACTATAAATTTCTGCTAAACATTTATTAATCATCAACAAATGGACATCTGCAGCTCCATAGAAATGAATGGTTTAATCCATATGATTGGTGATAGTTTCGGGGAACTCTCGTATAGTTTTTATTAGGAAAGTGAGAAATATCACTCACATATTATTCAAATCTCCTGATAAGTGGCACAAACCACATGAAAGAATTCTATTAGCAGTATCTAACTAGGCAAGGAATTGTGTTGCTTCCTAATGAAGACTCAGAGCTTTATGTTATGAACTGGAATTCAATGAATGCAAATAATTTCTTTAACATAAATAAATGCATCACCCCAAAGAGAGATTTGGGTGATATACCAACATTCAGCAGCAGTATTAGCAGCCTCTGTCTATTCTTTTCTCCAGTAAACCTGTAGATCTAGTGAAGAATCACAGTCTGGCTAGGGACATATGCAGATTTCTGCAAGACTCTTGCCAATGTGACTTCTAAAATTACAAACTCAAAATGGAAACCATTCAGTCCAATCTAGTACAAAAGCAACCTAATATATGCCTGCTGAGCAGATTCAAAACTATTATCTTATGTGAAAAAGCAAAATACAATACTGAGTAGAGTTGTATTCCTCAGAAGCAAGATTGCCAAAATTAAGCCATGGATGCTATGCATGAGAAACCTGAAGCAGTGGCTCTTCCTAGAGATTAAAAACAATATCAGATAAACCAGACATAGTCACAAAACAATTTTAAGCAAAATGAAATTGCTATTCCATTCCGGACTCCACTAAAATAAATAAGATTGTAGCAAGCTAACCCAACCAACAAAACAACAAAAAGTCTGACAAACAGGCAAGAGTCAACCTTGTGTTACAGCAGTCTACTACTTAATAAAGTAGAACTAGCCTAAATCTAAACCAGCTTCTATTTGTGATAAGAAGGAATTTGAAACAAAAGCTCACCAAAGTGAACTAGCCTAAACTACTGCTGTTTCTGAGTTAGATAATCTCTCATTTATAAAGTTATATATATATATATACAGAGAGATTATGCAAACACATATTATATATACATATATGTTTGTGCATATTTATATATATATTCACAAATTAATGGACTATATGTGTTTGTGTCCAGTTGGAGATATCCAAGTCTGAAAAGAAGTTGTTAAGCTCAGATAGCAAAGGACCTTTGATGTCAAGCAAATGTTGAATTTTTCAGTCTTTCTTCAAACACATGATATAATGTATGCTAAATAATAACCTTACCCTCCCACAAAGACAGAAGATAAAACTAATTTTCACACCCTCTTGGTCACTCAGCCTTCATTGTTAAGTACATCATAGATTCTACATAAGTGTTTTTCTCCCTTTACCAATGCTAAATTTTTTGAAAAGATCACTATTTATTTCCCCAGCTAATTGATATGGAGAAACACAGAAGTAAATGAGTCATATAATTTGGTGACACTCAAGTAGCCAAGAAAAAAACATGCACACAAAGAGAAACAATATAGATGGTTATGAAGTTGTTGTGGTCAAAATTTAGTAAGACAAAGAAATGTGAGCTTCTAGTAAGAGAGCTTTATTGTCACTTCGAGCAACAGAGTAACACAGCAGAACAGTACTCATTTAGGATGATTTCCTTCGAAAGCAGCAAGGCAAGAGAGTGGAAGAGAAAGAAGGTAGGATAGGAGTTACAGCTGGAAGAGGAAAGAAGATAGATGGAAGAGGAAAGAATTGTGATCAAATCTGAAGGGCTTGACAAATACTATGGCAAGAGAGGCAACATTCACACATTCAATGATAGTCCCCTTGCCCATAGAGGGAAGGAGGTTTTAATGGAGAGGGTAAAGGGGAAAGAGAATAGTCAAAAAATACCAAAGTGCTTTTACATATCCTAGGAAGGGAGAAAAAAAGGGATGAGACAATAACAACTTCTGATCAACATAGATTGCATGCTTATACGGGTATGTCAAAATGAAACTCTGAACAACTGATAGATGCTAATAACAGTGTGAAAAAATACAGTCACTGTCCTGAGTGTCTGAGAAAATGATGGTACCATGGGGGAGAAGGGTGGGAAGGCAATTCATAGGCTACAAAAGAAAAAAAAATATGGTGACCAGGTCAAGTCAATTCCCTTCATGGCATTAAAAAATCCCTCATGGAACAGCAAGCAAAATCTATCAAGCTTTAACAAACATGGAGCCAGAAGA
Organism: Megascapheus bottae; assembly: GCF_031878675.1. Classification (NCBI taxonomy): domain Eukaryota; kingdom Metazoa; phylum Chordata; class Mammalia; order Rodentia; family Geomyidae; genus Megascapheus; species Megascapheus bottae. Next base: position 65,157,035 of record NC_143511.1, on the reverse strand, counting down.
GTGCAGGAACAAGAATGAAACTAGTTGAAAGTCCTGAAGAGATGAATAGAAAGGTGATACTGTGTATTAAAGGTCCATGGAATCAAAGATTCCCGGGGATAGTAGGAAGAAAAATTGCTGTTTAAAGGTAAACACCATGAATTAGAAGTTCAAATGTGTTGCAGGATAAGATTTATGAAGAGTTGAAACAGGAGATAAAGAGGAAATAGTGCCCAGTAGCAAGTTGAACAGTACCTGGAATAGCATTCTTTTGACTGAATTTTGACATTTTAAGAACATGGTATTGTCCTACTCTTATGCCTAGCGTCTTACCAGTGGTTATTGGACAGCATAGGAAAGAGCTGGGGGTTCAGGGGAGGAAGGACGGTACCTTAATATCTGAGGAAAGTGGATATGATTTCATTTTTTCAGTACTTTTAAATAACACCATTTTCATTTTTCAAATGAACTGTGCAACATTTGGTGCTGCTTGAGAGGGAATTTATCATTTTCACAGAACTCACTGGTCTCTTGTGGTTCTCTGGGGACATTTGTTGTTTGTTATTTTTGTTGTTGTTGCTGTAAGCTGAAAATAACCCAGATCTGATTTAGAGGTGACATGTTACATGGAACTGGTCACACTCTGAAGATTCTTTCACTTCTGCCTCACTCTCTATCTCATTTCTCTTCATTTCTTTTATCCCTGTATAAAAGATATCTCTCCAAAAACCACCTAAGCACCCAAAGCCTGGGAAAGGGGTGCTTAAAAGGAACTCCAAAGAGTTCCATAAACTCTTTCTGTAATCAGATTCTTTTTCTGCGCTCACTGGAAGGAAGATAGAAGCAGAAGTGTCTGGAACCTTAATCACAGAAATATAAATGTAATATGGCTGTTTATGACTGTTTATCATGCAAGCCATACACTTAATACCATTAATAAAACCATTCAGAACTAAAAGGATGACTATGTTATCAACCATTCCAGGGTTAAGATTCACTGGTTTCAAGTAAACACTTTGAATCCAAAATAATACTAAAAGCACAAGTCTGTGAAAAATAGGCCAGGTCACTGAGTGTCATAGCCATCAAGGGACATTGGATTTTATGCCCCCTCACAGAAGATGGGATAAAAAAAATCATCTCATTACTAGCTACTCCTACAGTTAACCCCGAGGAAAAGGAACTGGCCTCCTAGGCAAATAAAATTCAAGAAGTTCTATCTTTAGTTATTTTTGCCAGACTAACTTATTCTATACTAAAGGTGATATATGTAGTTACCCACACGCATGCGAGCACACCCGCACACATCTCCTGGAAACCAACATTCATGCTTCAAAATGAGTGGAATCTAAAGACATGAGACAGAAAAAGACACAGGGTATGAGTGATACAATCAATAGAGGAGCTATTTGAGTAGTTCCTCAACATTACAATGGACAGGTGGAAGTTCCCATTGCCTCCTCATCCATTCATTTTCTCAAAGCAGTTTGAAATTATTGACAGATAGAAACTAGGTTCATTTTACCCAGTCTTGTTTTCACTGGGTTTAGGCTTTGCAGTAATTGACATCCTGTATGCTGGGATATGAGACTGTATAGCGCAGTTACTTCACATGTCATATACTCCAGTGAAAAGTAATTTCTGCTTCTCTCATTGAGCCAGATCAGCCAGTTAAATACAAGGACACATGGGGATTCTAAATGAGCCATTCGATGATTTTAGTGGACTTTCTAGGATTTATTTTCCAGATTTTCACATTAACTTTCCAATTTAACTGTAATGTAAAAAATAAAAAGTGTCAGCTCCTTAGCGTGAATAAAAGTCCAAAATCATTGCTTCATAGGCACATGACTGACAGGCGTAGACTAGAAAAACATTTTATATAGGTAATAAAAATTAAATGGGTATGCTACAAGGACACGAACAAAACTCTAATCAGAAATATTTAAGCATGGACACAGCTCTAGTAAGAAATAAGCTTCTCCCAAATACTAAACGCCACCTCTATTGATCTTCATATAATAGCACACAGCTACCCAGTAGAACATGAGAATTCAAATAATAACATGTGGCCATGAAGAAAAAGCAATGCCATAACTCCTAGGCAAATAAGACATTGAAAGTGGAGCTTGAGAGGAGGTGAAAGATGTCCACATCAAACCATTCAGTCTTTCTTAATTCATCCATAAACAATCACCTCCCTTCTGGGCACCTTGGAAGGTGGATGGGAATTTAATAATTGCCTAAATAGACATTGTCCTTGCAACACATGGAAAGGGAAATGAAGGTATTCATCAAAGGAGTACATCAATCATCTAGTAGCCGCAACCATAGTAAGTTACTAGGGAAAAAAATCTAAGAGCTTACATCTTAGAGACCTGATGTATACAGAGAGTTGCAGAAGCCCTGAAGGAAGTAAGTTAGCTATAAGGAAAAATAAGTAGGATTGATCAAGAAAAACATTTTAGAGTAATGCAGGAGGTGTGTGTAGAGCCTGAGGCTAGCGGGACTTGGTACAATCCTGACCTTTATGAACTATATGGTCAAAAATTTATGAATAAAAATAGGATAAGTAACAAAGAGAATTTTCTTTTCATTTTAATGTTGAAATTTTAATTCTTAAGGGAATTAAAATGACAGACGTAATCTAGGAAGAACTGAACTTCCCACAGGCCCCACAGAGTTGTAGGTAGACAATAGACTAAGAGAAACATGCCATTTATTCTAGCAGTAAAAATTCCTAACAGATCATGAAGCATCTTCTCTAAAAACTGTGTTAAGAGAAAAACATAATATGCTAAGATATAAAAAACAGTTTACACAACATAAATGGCCACCTTACCAAACCGGCAGTATGAATGTTCGATGCTGGTAAAGTTTCCTGGATTGGTTTATACTTTTTATAAAAATCTAATTTGTTCAGCATAGTAGTACATTCCTGAAATCCAAGATATGGCCTATGAAAGGCAGAGATGGAAGGATCAAGTTTTCAAGAGCAACCTTGGCAAAAATTAGCAAAACCTTATCTCAGAAAGACAAGCCAGACAGGTTGGTATAGGACTCACTCTCTCTCTCTCTCTCTCTCTCTCTCTCTCTCTCTCTCTCTCTCTCTCTCTCTCTCTCTCTCTCTCTCTCTCACACACACACACACACACACACACACACACACACACACGCGCACACACACACACACACACACACACACACAAACACACACACACACACTTCTGCTACTGGACATATAAATTTGATGTTTGAGTTAGTTACATGTTGGCCATCTTAGTTGTATGTAAGTTTGGCAGGTTACTGAGCCTCTCATAGCCTCTGTCTTCTTTTGAGAGAATTAAAGGAATCAGGGGTTTGAAACACTTAGCTTTTGTTCAGATGCCATCCACCACTAGATTATAAGCTCCATGAAAATAGAAACCAAGTCCAATTATAGGACCAACATATATGGCAACTACTCAGCAAAATGTTGGGCAAGTAATCAGATACAAGGCCAAGCAGAGGCGGACACCATGACTCCAGCAGGAGAAAGACCAAGGATAAAAGCACTGCTCCTGGAAAGCTGAGTGCTGTGGCCAAGTGAGTTACAAATTACATCCAAGAGAGACCTGATATATTTGAATCAAGAGACTGCACATGAAAGGAAATCAAAGCAAAGAGAACCTGAGATCATAATCCACACAGCATAGTATCCTTCAATGAGAATTCTGTGGGAACGTGGACCAGATGGTGCTGCTCCACTCTGTGTGGTTTGGGTTCCTAGAAACAGCTTGAGTCAATCCAATGTGGATCAGAAAAGCAGTGCATGAAAAGTAGTAGGGCGTAAAAATTGGAAATTTTTTTTCCTTTCTGACTATTCTCTAACTCAAGAAAATTTAGGGAAACCATCTACCTTTCCTAATTCAGGTTAATAAATGGCAAATAGGACAAATAAATATGTGACTTCTTTTCTCCTAGACCTATTTCTAAACTAATTTTGAGATGACATCTTTGCAGAAATCTTTTTAAATAACTGCACTTTTATTACTTTCAAATAGATACCGTAACTCATACTAACTGCAGTATTTTCGATTAGACACCCTACTGAGTTTACTTTAATGAATGTCTAAGATCATTTCCTCCCTTCAATTATAAACAGAATTTTCCAACATTGCGCAAACCATTGTCTTAAATTAGGGGAAAATTGGCTTATAACATTGTTTATACTATTCACCTTTTTAGCAAGCCTTTCTGTACACTTAAGAACTTTCTGGGGGGCAGGAGTTTGGCCTAGTGGTAAGAGTGCTTGCCTAGCATGCACGAAGGCCCGGGTTTGAGTCCTTGGTACCACATACACAGAAAAAGCTAGAAGTGGTATTATGGCTCAAGTGGTAAAACTCCAGCCTTGAGAAAGCCCAAGGACAATGCTTAGGCCCTGAGTTCCCCAGGACTAGAAATAAACAAAAAGCAAGAACTTTCGGACATCTACATATATTTGTATATATCCTATGGAACTACAAACAATTATCAGCATACATATGTTTTGAGTCTGTGCATATTCAGATACTTTGGCATTCTTTTAAAAGCTAATGCAGGTTAAATGGACACATATTTAAAAATGACTCATGACTAAGTTAATGATCATTTATCCTGTGAAGAGTCTTCTTTTCATGTTCATTATGGAAGTTGCAGGAAACCTCCCCAAAGGCTTAATTCTTTGTTTAAAAAAGATATAATTTAGGGCCAGGAGTGTGGTCTAGTGGTACAGTGCTTGACTAGCATGCACTAGGCTTGATTCTCTGGTACTACATACATAGAAAAAGTCAGAAATGATACTATGGCTCAAGTAGAAGAGCACTAGTCTTGAGAACACCCAAGGACAGTGCCAAGGCCCTGAGTTCAAGCCCCAGGACTGGCAAAAAAAAACTATGTAGATATGCTCTAGAAACACAGTATATACTGTGTTTGAAGGCTGTGTTTTCTTATTTAGCCTCAACTGGATATTTTGATCCTAATTAAGATCAGAAGCTGGCATGTCCTGACCCATGGTGTATTCAGCAGAAAGTAAGAATTCCTCAACTGGGTTCAGCTCCATGGTGAACTCAACCCAGGAAATCTGGCCAATTAGGGCTCATTTTCCCAGCTACACCTGCATACAAAGCCTGATTGCATGAACTGCACAGGCATGGATGTGATGTGATTCACAGCTTCAGTTCAGAAAGGCACTTTGTCAGAATCCATTAATATTTTTCAAGCTCAAGAAGCCTACTCACCACAAGCATCTTGTCACAAAGCTGCTGCCCAAGAAAATTTTAACAATGCCAAACAAAATAAAACCTATAGCTATTTCCCTAAGTTATAATTTCAACTAGGATTTTTTGATATGCCCAATCTGAAGACATAGGATTTATAGTGCTGAATATATTGTAAATATATATATGTATGTATGTATGTAAGTTGGTACAGACATACAAATACACAGATCCTGTGGGTTTCTTGTGCTTAAAATAATCATCAGTCACCATCACTTCTTTTTGGCCAGACCTGAGGCTTGAACTTAAGGCCTGGGCACTGTCCTTGGATACATTTTGCTCATGGCTAGCACTCTGCCACTTGAGCCATAGTGCCACTTCTGGCTTTTTCTGTGTATGTAGTACTGAGAAATCAAACCCAGGGCTTCATGCATATTAGGTGAACACTATGCCACACTCCTGGTGCTCAGTCACCATGTTTAAGGTCAAATATGACTGACTTAACTTCATAATCAGAGACACAGTCAAGAACAGAAGCTTAAAGTGTTAATAATAATAACAGGTTTGAATTGCTACTATAGTCTAGAAACATGCTCCCTAGATTTTTTCTCATATAAATATTACTGTATCTATACAGATGAGAAAACTGGTTTAAAAACTCAAACTCTTCAAGGCCATATAGGTAATAAATGGTAGGCGGAGGAGCCATATGCAGCAATATCTGACTGTGAACTATTCCTACTCAGCGTTTCATTTATACACTCAGTAATAATGTCTTCCTTAAGTGATTTCTCCCAACCAGCTCACCACCTCATCTTGTACTTAAACTGGGAAAGCCATCCATTCCACAAAGAAGATTCAGAGGCGGAGACAGGGCTAAGGCTGTAATATCTGAATCTGTGCACACAGAATACATCATTCAGTATAGGAATGAAGAAGCAAGAGAGATGCAGGCTAAGTGTGATTAACTTCTCCCTCCTCACTCCCATCTCTCCTGTCCCACTCAGGGAAGTTATGCAAAAGGAAGATATCCTTCTGGGTAGTTCATAAGCTTCTCTATATCATGTCTCCTGCCCACCAACGCTGTGGCATGCTGCCATGACTCAGGTACTGTCCCATGTCCTGAACTCCACTCCAGGTTCTCCTCTGTAGGCCAACATCTCCAAATGAAGCAAAGTATCTGAAAATGAACTCTGATGCCAATGAATGTCCGTTTTTTTCCTTCCAAGTCTTAATCCATTCTACCTTCAGCTCTGCTCAGAGCATTAAATCAGCGCCTTGGTATTAATATACCATTTATACTATTGAAAAGCCAAAAATTGACAGTCATTGAAGATAAGATTTGTTGCATAGAGTGCCACCTTTTTCCGTTAGAATATAGCATTGTTTAAAAAAACTGAAAAAAATTTTAAAGTGCACAATACAATATAATGACTATAATAAATATATATCATATATACTATAATAATGAATATAAAATAAGAATGGCATGTGTACATTTTTCTAGTTGCATTTCTTTTCTTTGTATGCTGGCCGTAGGTCTTGAACTCATTACCTGAGTGCTGTCTTTGAGCTCTCATGCTGAAGATTAGCACTCTACCACTTGAGAAATTGCTCTACTTCTGATATTTTGATGGTTAATCGGAGAAAAAATCCTCAATGGCCTTTCATATCTAGGATGGTTTCAAACTGTAATCCTTGGATCTCAGCATCTGGAGTAACAATAATTATAGGCATGAGCTGCCAACACCCAGCTTCATTTTGTTTTACTGGGCATTTTGTTTTACTGAATTTATGAAAAGAGATGGTCACCATTAGAATATGAAACTATCAAAGGCACCTCAAATCTCTCTTCTTGCTACAGACTTAGAAATTTTCCCTAACAACCATCACTTTATCTGAAGAAAATTCCCCCTAGAAGGCTTCTACATACACTGCATACATTTCAAGATAAAACAAATGTTCCCTGAAAGAGGTGGCACTTTTGTTAGCTTCCCACATGGGTCATTAATTTAGACGAGATGATTCTGCTTAGACTGAGAGCAACAGACTATGTACCACTGAACGGTTTGATGAATTTTATGGAGAAGACACTAGCCATCAAATTTATGGAAAAAGAGACCAAAATACAAAGCAGCCAACATGGCTTCCAGCCAACACTCAGCTGCCTGGCCCTCTCTGCCTCATAGCTAAGGGTAAATAAGCATTTTCTTACTGGGGTCTGAACTCAGGACCTTGCTAGGCAGTCTCTGCCACTTGAGCCACATCCCTAACCCTTTTGCTTCAGTTCTTTTTTGTTGAAAAGAGTTTTCACCAATACAACCTCAAGCATAATCATCTGTCTATGCTTCCCATGTAGCTGGGTTAATAGGCATAAACCACCACATTCTACTTTATTATGGTGATTATGATTATGATTATTGATTGAGATAGCATTTATACTTATTTGTCCCCAGGCTGGCCTGGAACCACTTTCCTCCTGATCTTCCTGATCTTAGCCTTCCAAGTAGACAGATCCACTCTTATCTTTACCCTTTGAATCAATTTATTTTCTAGGACAGTGCATCATCTTACTAACTTAGAATTGCCTCTAGCCCTGTAAAGAACTCAACAGTGTGATTCCACTTCATTCGGGCCTTTACCTAGCATGTGAGAACCAGTCGGCCAGTTTTTTTTTCTTCAATTTTTATTCCTATCTTAACCTTATTATTTTAAAATTTACATTTCTTAATTTGAGGGGATTCTTGAGTTAGAGGTTCATACTTAATAGTCAGGGGCATTGTCACTGAGCCATTCATTCAATCCTTTCATGGAGTTGGTTGTTTTAAAGATAGTCTTGCTTTCTGCCTTAGCCATGATTTTGTCATAACTAGGATAACAAGCATGTGCTACCTCACCCAGTTCCTGATTTAAACTTGAACTTGTTTCTCTTCAGGCTGAGAAGGATTCTCCCGAATGCCCAGGATGGCCTTTAACCATCATCCTTCCTAGCTCATCTTCCTAAGTAGCTAGGATTATAGGCTTGTGCCACTGACTCCTAGCATGTTTTTCATTTTTTTGCCAGTCCTGGGCCTTGAGCTCACGGCCTGAGCACTGTCTTTGGGCTTTCTCAAGGCTAGAACTCTACCACTTGAGCCACAGCACCACTTCTGGCTTTTTTCTTTTTTTAATATATTTTTTATTGTAATTAATAAAAGGGTTACATGATATTTGCCAGATAGAAGGTGCATTAATTCACTTACATTGATACCCTTTCACATGTCTTGGTATCCATTACCCACCCCCCCACCCTCGTCTTAGTTTTCCCCCCTTCCCTATCAAATTTCAAATAACCAAATACAAATAAATTCAATGTATCAGATAACAAAGTGATATACTATAACAATATGAGATACCCAAGGGACAGCAAAGGAGATGAGAGATAACATAGTAGATTAAGGACAACAATCATTCATTATATGGCTTTTGTTTCAATATCCTAGAGGTCCTTTAAATTAGCTTCATACTATATGGCCTTATGTATCAAGATTTTGCTCTATTGCAGATCTCTGCTAGGAGAGACCAAGGTTTCTACCGATTATGACAAATAAGGGAAACCATTGAGCCTAAGTTCCTTTGAGTCTGGCTTACTTCACTTAATAGGATTTTTTTCTAAGTCTTTGTATTTCCTAACAAATGGGTCGATGTCGTTTTTTCTGACAGCAGCATAGAATTCCATTGTGTACAAATACCACATCTTGTTGATCCACTCATCAACTGAGGGACACCTAGGTTGGTTCCATATCTTTGCTATGGTGAATAATGCTGCAATGAACATTGTTGTGCCAGTGGATTTAGTATGCCCTTGTTTCTGGATGGTTGGGTAAATGCCAAGTAGTGGGACTGCTGGGTCAAAGAGGAGTTCTATGTTTAGCCTTTTGAGGCACTGCCACACTGCTTTCCATAGTGGTTGAATGAGTTTGCACTCCCACCAACACTGTAGTAGTGATCTCTCCTGGACACATCCCCTGCAGCATCTGTTATTATTCATTTTCCTGATCCTGGCCATTCTAACTGGAGTGAGGTGGAATCTTAGGGTTGTTTTGATTTGCATTTCTTTTATGACCAGAGATGTTGAGCATTTCTTCATGTATCTATAGGCCATTTTTGTTTCTTCTTCAGAGAAGACTCTCTTTAAGTCTTTGGCCCATCTTTTAATGGGATGGTTGTTACTTTGGAGATTAGTTTTGGAGTGATTCAATTTTTTGAGTTGTTGATATATTTTAGATATGAGGCCTTTGTCCGTTGTTTGGTTGATGAAGATCTTCTCCCACTCTGTAGGCTTCCTAATTAATTGACTAGCTATATCCTTTGCCATACAAAAGCTCCTCAGTTTAATGCAGTCCCACTTATCCAGCCTTACTCTGATTTGTTGTGATTCTTGGTCCTTATTAAGGAAGTTTCTACCTGTGCCAAGGAGGCCTAGTGTATCTCCTATTCCTTCTTGTAAAGTTTTCAGTGTGTCAGCTTTTACCTCCAGGTCTTTGATCCATTTGGAGTTAATTCTAGTGCAGGGTGACAAAGAAGGATCCAACTTTAGTTTTCTGCAGGTGCTTAACCAGTTCTGCCAGCACAACTTTTTGAAGAGGCTGTCTTTCTTCCATTCTATTTTTTTGGCTCCCTTGTCAAAGATTAGGTGGCCATAGGTCTGTGGTTTAATATCTGGGTCCTCAGTTCTATTCCATTGGTCTTCAGGCCTGTTCTTGTGCCAGTACCAAGCTGTTTTGACAATTATAGCCCTGTAATAGAGTCTAAAGTTTGGAATTGAAATTCCTCCAGCACTGTTCTTTCTGCTAAGAAGTGTTTTTGCTATACGGGGTCTTTTATTATTCCATATGAAATTTTGAATTGCCTCTTCTATTTCTTTAAAGAATCACATTGTGATATTGATGGGTATTGCGTTGAATTTGTACATAGCCCTTGGCAAATTGTCATTTTCACGATATTGATTCTTCCAATCCAGGAGCATGGGGGGTTTTTTCATTTCCTCAGTTCTGCTTTAATTTCCTTTTTCAGGGTTTTAAAGTTTTCATCAAAAAGGTCCTTTACATTCTTAGTTAAGCTAATTCCTAGGTACTTTATTTTCTTTGAGGCTATTGCAAAAGGAGTTGCTTTCCTGATTGTTGCCTCATTCCTCTCACTGTTGGTGTAGAGAAAGGCAGTTGATTTTTGAGGGTTAATTTTATACCCTGCTACACTTCCAAAGATTTGAATCAGCTCAAGGAGCTTGGGAGTAGAGTCTATAGGATTCTTTAAATACAGAATCATGTCATCTGCAAAGAGGGATAGTTTTCCTTCCTCTTTCCCTACTTGGATCCCCTTTATGCTTGCTTCTTGCCTTATTGCACTGGCTAGGAATTCTAATACTATGTTAAAGAGGAGTGGAGAGAGTGGGCATCCTTGTCTCATTCCTGATTTTAGAGGAAATGGCTTTAGATTTTCACCATTAAGTGGAATACTAGCAGTAGGTTTGTCATACACAGTCTTTATTATATTGAGGAATGTTCCATGGATTCCTAGTTTCTCCAGAGCTTTTAACATAAAGGGGTGTTGGATCTTGTCAAATGCCTTTTCCGCATCTATTGAGACAATCATGTGATTTTTGTCTTTGCTCCTGTTGATGTGTTGAATTATATTAATTGATTTGCGTATGTTGAACCAGCTTTGCCTCCCTGTGATGAATCCAGTTTGATCATAGTGTATAATTTTTTTGATGAGTTGTTGTAGATGGTTAGCCAGTATTTTGTTGAGAAGTTTTGCATCAATGTTCATCAAGGAAATAGGTCTATAGTTCTCTTTCTTTGATGAATCTCTGTCTGGTTTGGGGATGAGGGTTATACTGGCTTCATAGAATGAGTTTGGTAAAGAACCTTCATTTTCAATTTCGTTGAAGAGCTTGAGGAGTATTGGTGTGAGCTCTGCTTTGAAGACCTTATAGAATTCAGCTGTGAATCCATCTGGCCCTGGGCTTTTCTTAGGTGGAAGTTCTCTAATTGCCATTTCTATTTCAGAGCTTGAAATAGGCTTGTTGAGTTGAGTTAGTTCTTCTTGATTCAGTGTGGGTATGTTAATATTGGCTAGGAATTCATCCATTTCTTCTAGATTCTCAAATTTGTTGGTGTAAAGGTTTGAGAAGTATTCCCTCATGATATTCTGGATCTTGGTAATTTCTGTAGTGATTTTACTATTTTCGTCTGCGATTTTGTTTATTTCGATATGCTCTCTTCTTTTTTGGTAAGATTTGCTAAGGGTTTGTCAATTTTGTTAATTCTTTCAAAGAACCAATTCCTTGTTTTGTTGATTCTTTCTATAGTTTTTTTGGATTCCAATTCATTTAATTCTGCTTTGATTTTAATAATTTGCTTTCTTCTACTGGGATTAGGGTTGGTTTGTTGCTCTTTTTCCAGGAGCTTAAGGTGAGACATTAACTTGTTGGTTTGCGATTTTTCCAACTTGTTGTTGTAGGCACTCAGCGCTATAAATTTTCCTCTGAGTACTGCCTTTGCTGTGTCCCAGAGGAGTTGGTATTTTGTGTGCTCCTTACTGTTAAATTTCATAAACTGTTGGATTTCTATTCTGATCTCTTCAGTGACCCATTGGTGATTCAACAATGTGTTGTTTAATCTCCATGAGTTTCAGGGTTTTCGTTGGTGGAGATGTGTGTTCAGTTCCAATTTGATGCCTTTGTGGACTGAGAGTGTGCAGGGAATAATTTCAGTGTTTCTGAATCTGTCCAGGTTTGTTTTATGGCCTAAGATATGGTCTATTTTGGAAAATGTTCCATGTGCTGCTGAGAAAATCGTATATTGTGTTGTTGTTGGGTGGAATATTCTGCAGATGTCTGTTAGATCTAGTTGGTCTATATAGTTGTTCAGTTCTAAGGTTTCTCTGTTGAGTTTTTGCCTTGTTGTTCTGTCTATAGGTGAGAGTGGTGTGTTAAAGTCACTGACAATCACTGTGTTTCGATCTATGTATGGTTTCAGTGTAAGTAAAGTTTGCTTGATGAAGTTCGGAGCTCCGGGATTGGGTGTGTAAATATTTAGGATCGTTACGTCTTCCTGGAGGAAAGATCCCTTTAGTAGTATGTAGTAACCTTCTTTGTCTTTTCTTACTAATTTTAGTTTGAAGTCTATTTTAATTGATATGAGGATGGCAACTCCAGCCTGTTTATGGGGGCCGTTAGCTTGATAGAGTTTATTCCAACCGCTCACTTTCAAAAGGTGTTTGTTTTTTGGGGGTAAGATGTGTCTCTTAAAGACAGCAGAACGATGGCTCTTGCTTTTTGATCCAACTATACAGTCTATGCTGTTTAATTGGAGAGTTAAGTCCATTGATATTGAGAGTTAGGATTGAGAGATATTTATTAGTTCCTACCATTTTTAAAAGCTTTTATTAGGGCCTGTGTCTTGACAGTTCTTGTGGTCCTTAGATGGTATGCTGTTTAGGTGCCATTTCTTTCCCTATATTGCATTTATTTTGGTTTTCTATGTATAGAACATCTTTCAGGATTCTCTGTAGTGTTGGTTTTGTTGCTACATATTGTTGGAGCTTTTCCCTGGAATGGAATGTTTTTATTGTTCCCTCAGTCATGAATGAGAGCTTAGCTGGGTACAGTATTCTTGGTTGGTAGTTATTTGACTTCAGGGCATGACATATTTGCTTCCAGTCACTTCTTGCTTGCATGGTCTCTAAGTTGGTAAGTAGGTAGCATATTTGAGTACAAAGTTTGGAAAGTATTAGAATAAAACTTATGTGTTGCTGCACGACTAGCTCGTAGCCCAACCAGTGGCCTCACAGTGGGCCATGGGATGGATCTGCGAGCTTCAGCCTGAACGCGCTGGGCCAGTCTGCCAGTTTTATACCCCAGCTTCTTGACATCTTAGACAACGAAACTAAACAATTCTCTTTTTCATTGTCTACCCAGAATTTTCCCCCCATCACTGCCAACTTCATCTGTTCAGTGTCTCCTAGCTCTAAATCAACAACACATCAATCTACTCTCTGAAGAAATTTTGAAGCTGGGCGCCGGTGGCTCATGTCTGTTATCTTAGCTACTCGGGAGGCTGAGATCTGAGGATCATGGTTCAAAACCAGCCCAGGCACTAAAGTCTGTGGACTCTTATCTCTAATTAACCACCAGAAAACCAGAAGTAGTGCTGTGGCTGAAGTAGTAGAGTTCTAGCTTTGAGCTGAAGAGCTCAGAGACAGTGCCCAGGCCCAGAGTTCAATCACCACAACTGACCAAAAACAAAAAAAAATTAGAAAAGAACCTTTTATTGAACCATTTTTAACCCTTTTCTCACCCTGTACTTTACATCTTATAAATCAGTTGACCAATGACTTGTTTCCAGCTCTTCTGGAGAAATAAAAGGCACCGCCCTGTATTTCCCAGTGTTATCCTTGGCACATTTTGACATAGTTCTCATCTGCACTTAAATACTAAGAGGAAAAGTACCACACTTCAGAAATACAAGCTTTTTGTCTCAATCCAGTGATTCTTCACTTTTACATGCTTTTAGAAAAAGGACTCAGCTTCACTAATAGGACAAATAACTCATAATGACACATGTCATTTGCAAAGTCCTAATTGCCTTTCAAACACCTTCACTCCAGTAGCTCCCCACAACTGTGTGAGTCAGAAGGGATGTGAAAAGAGATTGTTTTCAAGGTTCAGACTGTTCTTTCCTAACTGTAGATACCATTACAATTTCCAGTAGAATGAGATGCTTCCTTTCAGGTGATAGCCAAAAGAGACATTAAGTATACAATAGTAGAAATGCTCATGACTTTAGAGCTTTTCACATTGTCAGGAGTATTGCTTAAGAAAAAGAATATCATACTATGTGCATTTAGTTACTGCGCAGATTCCAATTAGGACTTACTTTTAGAGAGTTTATCTTTCAGCATGCTGAGTATTTTCTTCAAGCCCAATATCAAGCAGTCAATACAATGAGAGCCAAACTGAAGTCCAAGAATGACAAATGTATTTTGCTTTGTGTCATGTACCAAATGACTAATGGGCAGCAAGAACTCTCAGGGTTATAATTCCAGCCCAAGGTTCTGGTAACTACATGAAATCCTTGAGTGGTTTATGATATCATAAGGTGAAATTATAGCTCCCTGTGGGTGAAAGTTGTTGAAAGGCTTTCAGCCGTTGAGTACTGTAACTAGCCTGTCCACCATAGCAATTACAGAGACTATATTAAATGCCTAGTCATATTGACTAATGAATTTAAATATAGAAATTATTTTTAAATGAAAACAGCAACCAGGTTCTTCATTCATCCACCAATCTATAAGTAAGTTTGAGTCACTAAGATAAAGGCTAGGATTGTCTTCATTTGGATCCCTAATGCTACCTTCAATGAACTTTCATATTGATAGGGGAATTAAACATAGGATGACCATAATCATCATCATATGTGTGGTCTATGAGGACCAGTGAATGCTGGGAATGAGGATCTGAACATCGTGCAGTGTATTAACAAGAACTGACCAACTCGGGGAAGAAGCAGGACACTGTCACGGAAGGCTCCTTGGAGGAAGTAAACACAGAAGTGAACTCTGAATCACGAAGGAAAAGATGAACTCACATTCTTAACAAGCAGGAAAATAAAAGAGGGGGAATGATACCATGGAAGAGAAGACAGAGGTCTTACTTCCTTTCACCTGATAGGAAAAAGTTGTGTGGCCATACTAAAGGAATTATGATAAAGACACATAAAATAATGCTTCTAGGAGAGCTGGGCGTATGGCTGAAAGGATATAAGTGTAAGGCCTGGAGTTCAAACCCCAATACGCCCAAAATTAATTTCTTAAGTATCCACAGGATATTAATAATAATTGTACAAACTGGGTATGGTGGTGTACACATGATCTCAGATTTCCAGACGTACAGTCACAAAAGTCAAAAGTTGAGTCCAGTCTGAGCTACATGATGGTTCGGGGCTACTTTTAGATACATTGAAAGATATTACCTTTAAAATAAAAAAAAAGTAAAGGGAGGAAGGGAGGAAGAGAGGAAGGGAGAAAGGGAGAAAAGGAGGAAGCAAAGAAGGAAGAGAGGGAGGAAGGGGGAGGGAGCAGGGAGGGAAGAAGGGTTTTCTAAGTATATATATGTATACATATGTATTAGAAATATATTAATTGTGTACACTGTACTATTTGTAGAATATGCATACCATACAAGGTAATCATGCATCTATATATGAGAAATATAAAAATTATATAATATAGAACATAGAGTGTTTATCATCTTACATTATATGTGCATGTATATATATATTCATTGGTGTATACAGAATAGAATTTGCAATAATAAATGCTAATTCATTTTATATGAAATATATCATCTATAGTTATAAGGGAGAAAGTAATTTAAGATTCAGAGGATGTAGAGATAATACTCAAAGAGTAATTGATGTGACAAAATCAGATTAGGTCATAAAATACTGTCTTGAATGGAGCAACAGGTACAGAATTCTAAGAGACCAAGAAAGAGGTGACTCAGTGTGAAACATTTGCCTAGTAAAGATGTAATTCATTTGGAAAGAGAACACAAAAACCATCACCAAATGGTGATATTTCAGTCATTTGAAACAACCCAATTATATTGTTGTTTTCAGTAATAACACAATTCACGGAAAATGCTATTTTTATCTCTATCATACTTGGCAATGTAAAGTGTTCTCAGCTTACATAAGTGACTAAGTTAACAGTGCCATTTTAGCTCAATACAAATACATCATGTTATATTTTGCAATGTCATGCATGTTCAGAGCTTACTAATTAGATAAATGGCTAAGCTAATAGAACCATGTGGGCTTAATACAAAAAAAATCACCTGAAGTCTTACACAGATTAAAAAAATAGACATAAAATTATCTCTCAAAACATCAAACTTGCGAGCTGGCCTAGGTAGCTCAAGCCAGTAATCTTATCTACTCAGGCCGCTAAGATCTGAGGATTGCATTTCAAAGTCAGCCCAAGGCACTAAAGTATATGAGACTCTTATCTCCAATTAAAAAACCAGAAGTGGTGCTGTGGTCCAAGGGGTAGAGCGATAGCCTTGAGCTGAAGAACTTAGGGACCAGAGTGGAAAGCCCCATGACAGACAAAAAAAAAGCTCAAACTTGGAAGCAGAACTGTGGATCCATGACAGAATGATAACCTTTAGCACAAAGAAGCCAAGGGACATCACCCAGGCCTTGAGTTCAAGCTCAGTAACAAGAAAAAAGAAGAAACTAACTTGAGATAATAATTAGTAGATATAATAAATAAAATCTCTACTTCAATAAATACAAATAAGCAATAATATAATAAATACATATATACAATAATAATATAAATATACAATAAGTACAATGCTTTGGGGTTTTAATAATTTTAATGATAATTCCCCCTAAGATTAGTTTCACTAAAAAAAATCAAGATCTATAGGAAAGTAAGAAATATTTTTAATATATTTTTATTTAAAGGCAAGTCTGAAATACAAGGTACACTTACAAAAGGTTAACCTAATAAATTGATTAGCAGCTCAAAAACCATAAAAATTATATTTAAGTTTATTTTGACACTCATCACAAATGTAAAGAATATCAGAAGTTAAATATGTATTTCCTCTCTGAAAAGCTGTGTATTAAGCAACTGTCACAGCAAAACAATGAAAAAAAAATGTTTTAGCCAATATTGCCCTCAGTGCTTTTATATGGTTATTTTTTTAAAGCAAGAGAGAACCAGGTCTTTGAAATTTATGTCTTTTATAATCTTACTTGGATATTCTTCCTAAGACAAGATAAATTGGTGAAAAGTTTTAATAGCCATTTAGACTTGGAGTAAAAATGAACAACATTTTCCAAATAGAATAGTAAAAGGAGATACTTGTGCAAATGTTTTATTTAAAAAAAAAAAATCAGGGCCAGGAGTGTGGCCTAGTGGTAGAGTGCTTGCCTAGCATGCACGAAGACCCGGGTTCGATTCCTCAGTACCACGTACATAGAAAAAAGCTGGAAGTGGTGCTGAGAAAGTCCAAGGACAGTGCTCAGGCCCTGAGCTCAAGCCCAGGACTGGCAAAAAAAAAAAAAAAAATATATATATATATATAATCACCTTGAGCTGAGTCAAACCATGGAAATTTTTAGCTTAGAGGAAAAATTTTTCCTCCCCATACCAACCCCCACCTAGACAAATCACAGGGATGTGAAAACAGGATTATAATGGAAGCTGTCTTGCAACATTAACCGCACTGTTCATTCCCCTAAAAGCCATAATTCATGGCAGCTCTACAGACTTTTTCTTTTAGCAATTATGTATATTAGAGGAAAGTTTGAATATATAAAAACTCCTTGCTGATCAAAAAAAATCAAGCCTCATAAAAGACAGGTTTAGTGAGTGGTTCTCTCTGAAGGCAAATATGAAAAACAACTAGGCTGTCCACTCCAACATCCCCCAAAGAAGTGCAAAAAGCATGAAAATTATAACTGCAGGGCACTGTACAGAGCGTTCAGTCCAACACTAAGGGACATTGCTCTGGGTGGAAGAAAGAAATTAGGAAAGAATGGGTTTTGACAATTTAATGTCCAAGTCTCTCTTCTACTTAGACCAACTGCTTCAGAGCACTCCAACCCACTCCTTCTTCTTTTACTTTCTGAGGTTTATGGGGTAACATGGATTCCTCAGGCCTTTTGAATGTCCCATCTATTCCAAAACATAATATACAAATCGCCACTTGATAGTTGCTTAAAACAGTAAGGTAAAGTAGATCTCTAAGTCCTATTGAAACAAGTCCTATTGAAACAAGCAAATTTAGGATTTGTTTGAATTTTGATTCTGTTTTGCAACAACCTGGCTTTGCAACTCTGAGCATGCTCCTTAAAATCCAGACCTCAGATGCCTCACAAATAGAAATAAAATTAATTACGACTGAAATCACCACCGTCAGACCATTATAAAATAACATATTTAAGATTTTCAGCATCGGTAGTGCCAGCGGCTCATACTTATAATCCAAGCTACTCAGGAAGCTAAGATCAAGGATCATAGTTTGAAGCCAGCGTAGGCAGGCAAGGCTGTGACGCTTTATCAACAGTTAACAATCAAAAAGCTGTGTAGCTATGGCTCAAATGACAGAGTTCCAGCCTTGAGCAAAAAACCTAAGGAACAGTGCCCTAGCCCTTGCGTTCAAGCCCTAGAATCAACACACACACATACACATACACACACACACACACACACACACACACACACACTTTATCATAGTGATTTATCTGTATCATGCTCAGAAATTGTTAAATTATTTTCTTAAATCCAAATTTTCCTCTTGTGTATAAGCGTATAATCTCAGAGCCCTAGTGACCAGATGAAAGGGCAGGCTATCTCGAATACAAAGACCAGCTCTAGTCATTTTCTTCTCATACTTGAAACAATACGTCAAGATCAAGCGCATCCTTGACACCCCCAGAAAGAATTATGGCCAATGTTCATGGCATCTGGGATTTATGCTTAAGCATGTATCTTCAAAATAATGCTTGTGGCCATTTTTAAATGGGAAATCTCAGAAGCAGCCCAGAAGTATGATCAAAAAGTATGAAATTTACTTGTAGAATTTGCAGACTTACAATGCCCTCTTAAGCAAGTAGCATAAATTTTAAAAATTTGAAAGACATCACACACACACACACACACACACACACACACACACACACACAGAGTCATAAACAGAAGTTTTTAGATTCTTCTTTGTAACAATAAATCAGTCAACAAACTACTCTCAGCATGTAGCCTGTGGAGGATACAAAGAAAACTGCACAATATCTTTACCCTCAAAAATGTGTAATTAACACTAAAATAATACAGCATAGTTAGGAAGAAAAGTTATACCCTTAAATATACAATAAATGTCAATAAATGTCAGTATTCCTGCTCATTCATCAAAAGTGGCTTGCCTACCTGAATTGATATTTACCATTATTTTCACACACACACACACACACACACACACACACAGTGTCATGGCACAGGCTTGTAAATGGAAGGTAGAAATAGGAGGGACTGTGGTTCAAGACAAGCCAGGCAAAAGCCATGATACCCTATCTGAAAAGAAAACGCAAAGCAAAACATCAAGTGTGGGGGTGGGAGTTTGGCCTAGTGGTAAAGTGCTTGCCTAACATGCATGAAGACCCGGGTTCAATTCCTCCATGTCACATACATAGAAAAAACCAGAAGTGGTGGTGACTCAAATGATAGAGCTCTAGCCTTGAGAAAAGTGCAAGGTCAGTGCTCAGGCCCTGAGTTCAAGCCCCACGACTAGAAAAAAAAAAAACCATTAAGTTTACCTCAAGTGGTAGGCTAGTAAGTTCCAGATTCTGAATTCAGATCCCAATATCACACAAAAAGTTATTTCTTTGTCCATATCTTTCCAGCAACTAATGGAATGCCCAAAACATCAATCTGGCAAATGTTTTAGGCTCTAAACGGCTTTAATGAAACAAATTCACATGAGACATTGCCAAAAAAGCAATTAATAATACTATGTAGTGACTGTTAAAATAATAAAGTATATAAAAGGGAGCTAGAGCACTCATATAGATAATTAGCTCTTGGGGGTGAGCAGCAGAAAAGGCAATAATAGTACCTAATCACATTTAAAAGTTAGTGTTTATCTGGAAACTAAAAGGAAAAATGAATGACAGGTAAAAGAGTATATTGCAAGTTCGAAAAGGTAAGATTAATCCGAATGACATTAGGACACTGGGCTTTGTAAACTGAAGCTCTTAGTTCAATTTCTGGATCACTACGTGTAAGTGTCACTACACACACTTGGTTACTATCTGTTCATGCTGCATATCAAATAACCACAAAGTGTCAGTGACCCACAATAACAAGCACTTAAATGACTCACAAGTTTTCCACATTCACAGAGCCCACTCAGTATATATTTCAGTGTCACCTGCCTTTCAGATGACCTCTCTATAGGTCTCCATCTCCAGTAGGCTAATCCAGACATTTCCTTCTAATAGCGACAGCAGGAGAAGGGAATGGAAAGGCAGGGAAAAGAAGGAAGAAGGGAAGGAAGGAGGGAAGGAGAGAGGGAGAAATGAAAGGAGGGAAGGATGGAAGGAAAGAGAAAGGGAGGGAAGGTAAGTGGTAAATAAATGGAGAGAGGAAGAGGAGTGCATGTAGTTATAATATTCAATAAATACATGTGAAAATACAACTAAATAAATTGAGGGAATGAATGGGGTAGGAAAAGGTGGAGAAAATAATGAAAGAGTGACACTGGTCAAGATACATTGTATTCACAAACTGACATGCTAAACTGAAACCCCTTTGTAGGACTACTTAAGGATAATTTTAAAAAATAAACAGGAATGGAGGGATGGAGGGAAGCAGGGAGGGCTGAAAACATGTAAAATCACTTTTTGTTTATTTTGACACACAAAAAGGATATATGTAAAGTATATATGATTTAATATGTTGTATTCATTGTAAAGTGATTACCATGATTAATACATCCAGAACTTCAGAAGGTTCTTTTTAATATAAGAATATTTAAAATCTACTCAGCAAATTTTACAACTATAATACAGTGTTATCCACTGTAGCCATGAGTCATACATGAAATTCCCAGATCATACTCATCTTGCAAATGAAGTAAATGCCCTCTGAACCACACACCCACCCCCCCAGCCCTTGGCAACGACCATTCAAGTCTCTGCTCCTGTGGCTTTTTATTTATTTTATTTTTCAGATTCCACATGAAGTGAAATGATATAAAATTTATCTTTCTATGTTTGCTCTATATCACTTATTGCGATATTTTCTAGTTTGATTCATGTTGTCACAAATGATAGTATGTCCTCATTGTATTTGTGAATATACCATGTTATGTATCCATGTCTTGGCAATTATGAATACTGACTGATTTCAATCCTTTAGGTACTAAATATTGGGTCATGTGGCAGTTCTATTGATAGTTTTTTAAAACCTGCTTTTCCATAATGGCTATATCAACTTACAGTTCCACCAACATCTCAAGTGTTCCTTTTCCTCTATTCTCTATGTTTTAGAAATAGCCAGCCAACAAAATATAAGTTGATATCTCATTGTGGCTTTGAATTGCATTTCCTGATAAACAATGATTTTGAGTATTTCTTCTTCATACACTTGTCTTTTTTTTTTTGGTCAGTCATTGGGGCTTGAACTCTGGGCCTGGGCTCTGTCCCTTAGCTCTTCAGCTCAAGGATACCACTCTATCACATTGAACCACAGCACCACTTCTGGATTTCTGTTGATTAATTAGAGTTAAGAGTCTCATGGGCTTCCATGTCCAGGCTGCTTTTGAACTGTAATCCTCAGATCTCAGCTTCCTGAGTAGCTAGGATTACAAGTGTGGGCCACTGGTGCCCAGCAAACGTATCCTTTTATGTACCTTCTTTGGAAAAATGATCATTCAAGTCCCTTGCTCAATTTTAACTAAAATAGCTAGCTTTCTGCTGTGGAATTATTTGCGTTCCTTATATATTTTTTAATATTATCCCCATATCAGACATACATTTTGCAAATATTTTCTCACATTGTATAATGTGGCCTATCTCTTACCATTGTTTATTTTGCAATGCAAAAAACTCTTTAATTTGATATAGCCCCGTTTGTTTACTATTGCTTTTCTTGCCTGCACTCCGGGAGTTTTATATATATATATATATATAAAGTCATCACTAAAACCAATGTTAAGGAAATTGCCCCCCACGTAATCTCTAAAGTTTGTAGACTTTCATATCTTCCATTTAATCCTGTATTCCACTTAGAATAGACTTTTGTATATGGTATAAGGATCCAGTTCCATTCTTTCCCATGTGAATATGCAGTTTTCCAAATACCACTTATTGAAGAGAACCTTCTTTTTTTCCTGCATTGCGAATTATGTACTTTTCTCAAAAGCTAGTTGATCATATATGCATGGGTTTGCTTTTGAGATCCCTATTCTGTTGCATTGGTTTATGAATCTGTTTCTAATGCCAACATTATACTGCTTTATTTCCTATACTTAGTAGTATGTTTAAAAACTCAGTTTTGCCTAACTAAAATCAGGTACTTTTATGATGCCTCTATGTTTTATGCTACTTTTTCAAGATTACTTTGGCTATTAGAGGTCTTTTAGAGGCTCAAAAATCATTTCTTTTGGGGGGACATGAGGCTTCAACTCTGGTCTGTCCCTGAGTTCTTCAGCTCAAGGCTAATGCCCTGCCCTTGGGCCACAGCACCACTTCCCATTTTTAGTGATTAAGTGGAGATAAGAATCTCTTGGCTTCCTATTGCCCACAATCCTCAGATCTCAGCCTCCTGAGTAGCTAGTATTACAGGCATTAGCAACCGCAACTGGCTTCAAAAATCATTTCTTATTAATGAATAGCAATGTACCTGATGATGCTTTTTAAATGATCAAATAGTTACCTGCTCACAATTACTTTTTTCTAACCTGCTCGAATTTTGGCACCACAAATTGAACTCGACTTCACACATGCTAAAATATACTAAGCTCCACAGTTAGTTTTTTTAAGCTAATAAAATACATTCATTTGTATAGTTGTATAAAGATTCACATTACCAATGTGTATGCTAGGAATGAGCTTTCCTTTTTGTCTCTCTGTCTACATTATGAGCACTTACACTGACACTTAGTAAGCATCTACTGTTACTACCTGATCACCAGAGAGACAGATCACAGATGAGCAATTCCAGTTTTAACCTTGTTAGTTTCTCCACAGGAATCACAAAGTCCTCATTTCCTGTGGATGTGCCTGAGGATTACTCAAGACTGTGCAGACAGAATTAGCATGCAGGTTAAGTTCCAGAGGCAGCACCCAAGTGCAAGATGTTAAGTATGTGTATGACATAGCTCCATTTAGCTGTCTCATCTTAACTAAATGGCTTCATCTTGCTGATCCTCATTTTCCCAACTGCAAACTTCATGAATCATTGCAGTTTTTTTCATTGCTGCCTGAAATTTTTCCTCAGATTTGCAGAAGGAGAAAGAAAATGCCCTTTTAACTCAGCTGACAACTACCTTCTGAAGCTTGACTTCCAAAGCAAAAACACGGCTTTACTTATGCTGCTCTGTGATCCACTTAACTGGAACAAACGTGCTAAATAGAAAAGAAAGATATAAGCAAATACCAGCTCCCACTTCAAGTGAGGAGATAGTCTCCAGTGGAAAACCTGAGAGGAATGCTACCTGTAGGTAGGGAGAAGAAGATGGAGAGAGGGAGAAGAAGATGGGGAGAGGAGAGAGAGAGAGAGAGAGAGAGAGAGAGAGAGAGAGAGAGAGAGAGAGAGAGAGAGAGAGAGAGAGCAAACATCCTTAAACATCCTTTCCTCTTGATTGTCTTTATTCAGAATAGGTATTCTAAAAGCCTCTCCATTATAATGGCTCGGCCACTAATTCCCTGAGCACTTCAAATGACAACTGGCAACTATTTAGACATGGAAAACAAAATTATGAGATACAGCCAAACCATCCTCAGGAGCTACCCTAAAAGAAAAATAGAGCAAGAGCAGAGGATTTTTGTTCTTCCTGGTGTGTATCATGATTTATCTTTCTATTCATCTGATGTTTTATTCTGAGAAGCCTCTCTTTCCTTGGATTTATGGTGGAGGGTTTCTTACCCTCAATCTAAATCCATACTTACACTTTTGCATCCCACCCACCTTGAATGGAGGCCAAATTGGACATACTTTGGTATTTAATTCTCCTGAGCTATATAATGAAATAACATTAGAAAAAGTCCTATGTTGTGAAGACATGGGTAAAGTGGTGCCAAAAGGCCTACATCACTGCACTGGAGGTAAATTTATAGCAGTTTTCATTCATTTGCATTTAATCAGGACCAGAATTGCTGACTCTAGCTGAGTAAGGACCTTCCTGCCTGCTCAGCCCGCAGGCTACAGTACACTGCTGGTGATAGACAATGACTCAAGTGAGAAGTTTGAGTTTCACAGCCCACAGATCACTTTTCACCTTGAAAGTTGGCTGTATAGCAAAACAATTATATCAACAGACATCCAGGGTTATTCTGACAACAGTGAGCTTAAGCCTCTCCTTTCTCCTCCACCTCTCTGCTCCACTTCCTTTTCCCCCCTCCCTTCCCTACTCTTCCCCTCCCTTCCCTTTTCCCCTCTTTTCTTCTCCTTTCCTCTCCTCCCCTCCTCTCCCCAACTCCTGTCTCTCTCCTTGCCTCTTCTGTAAGAAGCTCTATAGCCTCAGCTCTGGCACAAACCCTAATTCTGGTACAAGCCTTGATTCTGTCACCATGGAATTCCATTTGAAAAGGCACTGTGGCTCTATAGTAACTGTATTACAATCATCATCGCTTTTGACAATCTCATCTGTGGTAGCTAGATTCTGGAATCAACCCCTAAGTTTATAAAGCAACATTCTCCCCTAGTGTGGACTGATGGACATGGGGCGGGGGAGAGTTTTTTTCATGTCTGAGCCCCACTTCCCCCAATTCATAAACTGGGATTGTTCACAAAAGCATCTCACAGGGGCAAAGCAAGGCTGGAAGGCAAAGCACACAATCAGGGCAGTAAGCAATAGCTGCTAGTAGTAACAGACTTTGGGGTTCAATTAAATACTCACAGTTAGTTGTCAGCTACAACACTTTCAATTGGCCATCTTGAAGATAACGTAATTGATTCTTGTTCACAATCCTGAAGGGAATAGTTGACAAAGCCTACAGCTTTTGTACTACATACAAATATAGGCAATAGAGTCACACAAAGTTGTCCATTTCTGTCATTTACTGATCCATAAGCTTAGGCTTGCTAGTTACTAGCACATCATATTCCAAGACTCTAATCTATGCAATAGGTATAAAGCTAGTCATGATAAATGCCCCTGTCATCCCAACAACAAAGAGGCTAAGGCAGCAGAGTTGTATGAGCCCAGGAACTGGAGGTCCATCTAAGAAATTTAACAAGCTGTTTGTCTGAAACAACAATGAAATGGATATAATAACAGAATTGGCTTTATAAAGTCATTGTAGGAATGTTTTTAATTGTACATATAAACAGAGGCTGACATGCAGATGGTATATAGTCGTCATCATCATTATATTCCATGTTTGTTTGGAAAATCAAGTAATATTGTCATGAGAGTGCAATAATTCTTCTGACACATAAAGGAGAAATAGATTTAGTTCCATAGGATTATCCTACATAAAATGGATTTCTCTTTTCATGGTTTTTGTCTTTGCTCTTTAAAATAACAGATAAAAGCCGGGAGTTTGGCCTAGTGGTAGAGTGCTTGCCTAGCATGCATGAAGACTTGGGTTCGATTCCTTGGTAACCCACATACATAAAAAAAAAGCTGGAAGTGGTGCTAAGGCTCAAGTGGTAGAGCTCTATCCTTGAGAAAGTCCAAGGACAGTGCTCAGGCCCTGAGCTCAAGCCCAGGACTGGCAAAAAAAAAAACATAAAATTATTTCTTTGTATTATATGAAGCTTTCAAATATGTCTATATTGTGGAATGGATAGGTCTAGTTAATTAACATACACATTACCTCACATCTTATTTTGTGGTAAGAGCATTTAATGCCCATTCCTTTTGTATTTTTCAAGAGTATATCATCATTAGCTATATTATATACATAGTATATACAATTATATGCAGTTATATACAATAGCTGTGTTATAAATCTCTTGAGCAGATTCACCCTCTAGAGCTGTAATTTTGTATACTTTTTCATCACCTCCCCCAATCTTTCTAACATCCCAAACTCGATTATGCTGACCATTTTTGATAGCATTTTGGGTGGGGTTGACATTTTAAGTTCATTTCTTAGTTTAAAAATGAATCAGTTATCAGGAAAACTATTGGTTTTTATTTTTTCTTCTCTATGCAGAACTTTTTTAAATTCTATGGTTGGGATAATGTATAGTGGGGTTACAGTTACATTTGTCAGGTAATGGGTACATTACTTCTGAAGCCTTGATACACTTTCTCATGTTTTTGTCCCTCTTTCCCTCCCGCTACCCCCTCCCAATTATATTGTTTTCCCTCTCCCCTTCCCTATTTCAAATAAACAAATAAACATATATACAGTATACCAGGTAACATTAACCATATGAGATTAACCATAAGTGAGAAAAAAAAGAACAACAATCACAAAGGTAAGTCCCTTGTTTCTATAACCTAGAGTTCATTTTATTTAGTCTTCTCTTATATGACCATGCTTTTGAGCTATTGTCATCCTCTGTTAGGAGAATCCTAGATGTGTACTAATTATTACAAATGAGGGAAGCCATGGATCCTGTGCTCCTTTGGGTCTGGCTTACTTCACTTAATAAGTGAAGTAAATCATATTAAGTGCAGTACATTCTTAGTTTGATATAATCCTGTGGATCTATTTTTCACTTTCATTGTTTCTGTTTTTAAGATCCTATTTTTAAAAAATCATTACTTTGACCAGTGTCACAGAACTCCTCCACAATGTTGCCTCCTACTAATTGCATAGCTTGGAGTTCTGTATTTAAGTCTTTCATTACTGTTGAGTTAATTCTATATATGGTATAAATACTAGTCTTGTTTTATCTTTCTGCATACGCATGCTCAATTTTTCCAAAAGTATTTGTTAAAGAAACTATCCTTACCTCCGTTGTATGGTTCTGACACCTTTGCTTTAAAAAGTTGGTTAACTACAAATGCATAGATTTATTTAGGGGCTCTATATGCTATTGGCCTAAATGTCATTTTTAAAAAGAACTTGAAGAAGGACTCTATAAACTGGAAAAAAATGAATAGTATAGGAAAATATTAGACCCAGTGTTGGAGAAACAAAAAAGAATGACTTGCATGAAAGAAAGAACAGGAACAAATGAAATAAATAAAACATTCATAGTAATGATTCCTTTGTAGAGATCCTATAAATCATTGTTTTTATGTATGTATTTAAAAACAGATACTTTACCTGGAGACCATGACAATAGGTTCTAAAGTTTGTAATACTATAAGTGAAACAGCTGTATAACAAGTCTTCCTGAAGCTCAATAAATGAGTATGGCTATGTTCTTTCAAGGATACTATTTAAGTAAGTTTGATCCAATGAATTGTTCCTTATAGAATTAAATAAATCCTGAAAACTTATTGTCTCATAAACAGTAGATGGGCATTACAAAATCTAGGATACTACAAGGAATAATTATATTATCAGCCATATTCATTCAGGAGATGTCATAATATTCAGGCCTCCGTTAGGACTTGTAAAGTTCATGTTTGTGGTTTTGTGATGTGAAGCAAGTTCCTTCTTTATTTTTCCCATTAGGAGCTTATATCTACTTAGGCAAATCAAGCATCAGCATAGTGGAAAGTTTAGAGAGAGACTAAGTTTGTGATTTGAGTTAGCTGAAGTAAGTTATTTCAACAAAAGCCTAAGTTCCTATGTGAAAGTTGGTGGTGGTAGTATTGTTTATTTATTGTTGTCTCCTTTAAATCATATCATCCATACTAAGGTGTTAGTACAATGCTTGACTTATGAAAGAGCTAAATAAATGAGAGCTACCTGTTTATTGTTAATAAAAAAATGGAATGATCACTCACTTCTTCTCCAGCTAATATTCTTTCTAAAAGTTCCATATTGTTACAGTTTCTTAACTTTCACTTCTCTCTTTCAGTTTATTGCCTATCTCTTACCTGTCAACAAAGTAGAGTTAGAGGAAAAGGACACTGTAAAACTGGCAGGACAAAAACAGAAATCTATGTGAAGATGTGTGGAAAGGAGGCAGGGAAGGACAGAAAAGAACTCATTCACCAACTACCAAGATTGCTGATGCTGAACATAAGTATTTGAACCCCACATCTTTGTTTCTAGGGAATTTAGCAAATCTCTCGTACTTACTTAATTACCTATTTCAATTATATTTGTATTATCATTTTTAAAGCAGTTGTACAAAGGAGTTACCATTCAACAAATCATTTCATGAGTACAATGCATCTTGATGGATGTTTGCTTTTTATGAATAGAACACAGAAACCATTAAGCTTCTTTGTTCCTCATGAATGGAATAATATTCATGGTTGAGTTTTATCAACAGCACAGTTCAAATGGTGCTATTGCTGTTCCTGTTGTTGTAACTGTGATAAACAACCTATTTAAAACACCAAAGGGTATTGACAGCTTGTCTTATTTTTGTAAGCTGGCAATCGTGATTTGGATTACATTGGACATTAGATTTGAAGAATGTGTACCTTATCTTTAGTTTCTCAAAAAAGAGAAAACTTGCCTGAAGGTAGCTATGTACTAGAGTACATAATATACTAGAGATAATGCGTCCTCAAAATAAGCAAACTATAAGTTCTCGGGTTTCTGTATTTATTTCCTTAATCCCCCACTTTCTCATCATATGGCCTAGTGCAATTGTTTAATCACTGCAAGCTTCAGTTCCTCCATCTTTAATGTGGGGATAGGCCTGCATGTGCTTCAAAGGGAGGTTTTGTGGACTGCATGAGGTGTTGAACTTAAGATCATGGCAGAATGAAGGAAGCTCCTAATGAAGGTTAGCTACTGTCATTAGAAAACAGTGGAATCCACTATATAGAAATGATGAATAACTCCAGCTTAAATGAGATGTCAGACGGGTAATGTCTGGATCAAAATGATAAGGAATGGAGGCACATGCAAAGGAGATGAAATAAACAACTCAGCTAACATGAATAGGTAGGCTACTGGCTGGTCCCCATAACCCCACGCCTGTGGAGACTGCTTCAAAAGCCCCTGTTCCCAGACAGGATTCACAATGTCCATATGCTACACTATTGCTTCAAAGTTTGGAATCAGAGCCTTACTATTACTGGGCCTTGCAAAAACAAAGGACTACAGCAATTAGCAGACTCATACCTCAGTGCAGATTAGAAATACAACGTACCATCACACTAAAGCACAAATCTGGTCAGTGCCAAGAAATCTGCAGAGATTTATCATGCCATCTTCTCATTTACCTGCCAGTGTGGCTCATTCTAAGTGATCCTTGGAATGTTTTAGGATAGAGAGTACTATTTAAAAGATGAGAAAATTGAGATTCGTATCATCTCTACAGCAACCAGCAAACATTTTCTGTTTGGGCCAGATAGTAAATATTTCAAGATTTGTGAGTCAGAGTGTCCATTTCATACCTACTCAGCTTTAATGCTTTATACCAAAAGCAGCCATAGTCAGTCTATAAATGAATGGGCAGGGCTGTGATGCAATAAAACTTGATTTACAAAAGCAAGTGACAGGCTGGATTTGGCACATGGGCCATACTTTGCTGACCTCTGGTCTATATGTGGCTTTCATGCAATGAGTCAAGTTGTCAGAAAGACCTGAATAAAGCTCATATAAATCAAGCATGATGCTGAAGAATGTCACTCACTAGAGATCAGCTGGCCTAACACAGAGAACTACAACTGACAAAGAAGGGAAAGACTGTAAAGTACTTAACAGAGAAAAGTATAAATAAAGAAAATAAAAATGACATTGAAAAAAAAAAGATCAGAGTCTGAGAAGTAAATGGAATTCACATTAGAAAACACAGGGGAGAGCCAGAGTAGAGCTTAATGGCAGGAGTATTTGCCTAGCATGCATGAAGCCCTGGGTTTGATTCCTTGGTACTGCATATCTAGTATGCGGAGTTCAAGCCCCAGGACTGGCAAAAAGAAAATGTAGACCTAATGAATCTACATCTTTTTTTTAGTTTCTCTGATTATTTATTTAAATTTTTTGAAGCCTGCCATTTAACCTCAGCTAGAGAGCTGGGGTTTTTCAGGCATGTGGTGATTTTTTTATTTTTTTATTTTTTCATATATTTTTTATTGTAATTAATAGAAGGGTTACATTATATTTGCCAGATAGGAGGTGCATTAAGCCATTCCCTCTAAAATCAGGAATGAGACAGGATGCCACTCTCTCCACTCCTCTTTAACATAGTTTTAGAATTCTTAGCCAGTGCAATAAGGCAAGAAGCAAGCATAAAAGGGATCCAAATAGGGAAAGAGGAAGTAAAACTTTCCCTCTTTGCAGATGACATGATTCTGTATTTAAAGAATCCTATAGACTCCACTCCCAAGCTCCTTGAGCTGATTCAAAACTTTGGAAGGGTAGCAGGCTATAAAATCAACCCTCAAAAATCAACTGCCTTCCTCTACGCCAACAGTGAGAGGAATGAGGCAACAATCAGGAAAGCAACTCCTTTTGCAATAGCCTCAAAGAAAATAAAGTACCTAGAAATTACCTTAACTAAGAATGTAAAGGACCTTTTTGATGAATCTACGTCTTAAAGAAAACCCACGAATAAATGTAACCCTCCTGTAAAGGATTCAGACACAAGTGACTAATACAAGTTCACAGAAAGCTTGAACTCTCCTCTGAACCTTGAGACTACTTGACATTATAGAATCCATAAGTTTTAAGAAGATAAAATATGATGGGAAGAGCTATGGCCTTATACCAACAGCATCCCATCCTATTGGGTGAGTTAAAAATAGCCCTTTCTACCCCATTCTAAAGGCCAGTGTACTAGGGTCAGTGACTGCATTCCATCTCTGACTTAAGTACCATCTTAGATAGACACAAAACATGCTCTGCATTAGAATTGCTGTTTCTCTGACATATCATCATATCTACCTAGAACACAGAAGCTTATTTCTTGAGCTCACTTTCATTTGTTTTGAGCCATTTCTCTGCTTTCTGAGAAGTATCTGTCTGATTGTTATCCATATGCTCCTGATAGATTTCAGCATTCCATTAATAGAGAACAATTCACATACAAATAGATAGTTTAACCTTAGATCTTTCCCCAAGGCCTGAAGAGGTTGACACAAATATAAAAAGAATTAGAAGACCTGGTGAAGTATTTAGCAAAAATTTTAAAGAAATGCACTCTCCCTCTCCCTCTCCCTCTCCCTCTCTCCCTCCCTCCCTCCATCTCTTCTTCTTCTTCTTCTTCTTCTTCTTCTTCTTCTTCTTCTTCTTCTTCTTCTTCTTCTCTCCCCTTCCCTCCCCCTCCCCCTCCCTCCCTCCCCCTCCCCCTCCCTCCTCCCCTCCCCCTTCCCCCCTCCCCTCTCTCTCTCTCTCTCTCTCTCTCTCTCTCTCTCTCTCTCTCTCTCTCTCTCTCTCTCTCTCTCTCTCTCTCTCTCTCTCGCTCAAATGCATTTAGCTCTTCGTATCATCCTCTTTCCTTGGTTCAGGTTTCCTGGACATCCCTGGCTGTTTGAGTTACACACAGCTGGACTGGGCTACTGGGTTGCATCAATCATTTATTGCATCCCTTTTTTTGGATTCTATATTCTGTGACTGCCAAGTAGCCCACTGTTATGTTCCATTAGAATGTCTCATATGGAAATTTTTTTTAAAAAAAGAATAATTTGTTTTGAAAGAATCAAGGGGGCAATTAAAGGAAAGAATAATTTTAAGAGAAAGAAAAGACAACATAAAGTGTGACAAAAGTATAACATTTGCATTCAAACGCATTTCCTGAAAGAAAATTTTCTCCAGTGATAATTCTCTTAAAATCCTCGGATCTACCAAACAATTCCTCTGTACCACACATGGATGGTGTTTTTGGTGGTGGTGGTCATCTTGTAGTGATGGTGGTGGTGAAAATAGTGGCAAATAAATTTTTGCTGTGTTTGTTAGTCATGGGGCTTGAACTCAGGGCCTTCTCTAAGCTCTGGCTCTGAGGCTGGCCTTCAAATCATTATCCTCAAATCTCAACCTTCTGAGGAGCTAGGATTATAGGTGTGGGCCACTGACACCAAACTTGTATCTTTGAAGCCTTATAAACATATGCATGAGAAAGGCATGAACTCACTCTCAGGGAAATGTATATCCAGCAGAGAAGAAAGATCTAACAAATCATCCTAAGTGTTATCCTGCTACATGAAACATTGGGGTATTATAGGAAGCGTCACTGGTGGTCTGACTTGGATGAAGGGCCACTGAAGGCCTCTTCAAGGGACAGACATACAGCTAGGCAAAAGAAATAAGAATAGGGTAAAAGATTCTCACACAAAGAAAAAAACTACATATAAGAGTTCTGATCATGGCCTCCAAGATAAGGAAACAAAAACCATAGAATGAATGACTGTTGCTCTTAATGAACTATGTTATCTCTCATCTCTTTTGCCATCCCTTGGTTATCTCATATTGTTACAATATTTCACCTTGTTATCTGATATATTTTATATGTGCTTAATTGGTTATTGAAATTGGATAGGGAAGGGGGGAAATCAAGATAAGCGGAGGGAGGGTGGGAGGGAAATAGGGACCATGTCATGAGAAAGAGTAGCAATGTTTGTGAAGTTATGCACCTTTTATCTGGTGAGTATAATGTTACCCTTCTACTAATCACAATTTTAAAAAAAAGAGTTCTGGTCATGGGGCTGGGATGCAGCTCAGAGGCAAAGGGCTGGTCTAGCAAGTGCAATGTCCTAAGTTCAATCCCCAGTACCCAAAAAAAAAAAGAGTTCTGTTCATACAAGACAGGTGTGTCAGAGTAACTGAGACAACTAGTTCATTCTTAGGAAGGAAGGGGAAATGGAGGAGATAAGGCTAAAGAAAAAGTAGCAACAAGATCATACTGAAGAATCTGATGTTCAGAGACCACGTGAGGATATCTGGGTTTCATTCAAATGCACCCTTGAAGGAGTACTGAGAGAGTAAGCACCGGGGTCAGATCTCAGTTCTAAGATGATGCTGAATGAGACGTAAGGAAAGCAAGGGAATGTGTGCAAGACAGAAAGATGGAGATTCAAATTAGAACAGTGATTGTGTTGCTAAAACACCTTTAAGCTAAAGTGAGTCCCACTCAGCTAACAAAATGCTGTCTTCACTGGACTCTGGTTACGTCTTATTTGCTAGAAGAAGTTTTCCATCCTCGGGACCCCAAAACTATTTCCTCTTAGAGTCATATGAGGCTAATTGTGAGAGTGGATGAGCAAGCAGCAGCAGAAGCTCATGAAATGGAAAAACATCAGAAACCAAGTCTTGCACTGGAAATTATGAGCCTGAACCTTCTGGCTTCCATTGAAACAGAAAAAAAAATAGGCCAGGAAGACTGGGTTTGCCTAGAAAATGGTTGATAGCCAATAAAAGTATTTCCACCACTAATATAAAGAAATACATCCTAGGAAGAAATTCTTTTCACATATAAGTCAAGAACATTGTAATTAATGACCCTATCTCTAATACAGGACTTATTTAGAAAGCTTCAATAGTATGCTATCCTGCTAGCACTGCTTATTTTAAATGGGATGACAGGAATTCTCATCTCCCCCTGGGTTCAACGGACCACTACTAATGAATCAATCATCAAACATTTTCTTGAGCAACTATATGATGAAAGCCATTGGGAATACATTGATGAATTAAGATAGACATGATTTGATTAACATAGCATTTTCAGTTAAGTGAAGAAGCTGAATCCATATATTCATCACACAACAAAAAAAACACACACAATTTTAAAACTACAACTGTATAAGTGCTGCATGCACTTATAAAAGGAGTAGACAAGAATTTAAGGAAATGATTACAAAACAGAGTAAGTTAAATGCAAGTTAAATGGGAGACAGGAAGGTAATTGTAAATGAATTCCTTGAGCAAGTATAGACTTCCTGCAAGCACCAGAGCTCACAATGGGAAATGGATAGACAAACGAATGGGACAGTCCACAAGGAAGGGGAAGTAGCCTGGATTAGACATTGCTAATTGGGAGAATTTGATCATTATTTGAACCATCTAAAGCTCAGCACTTTCACCTATAAAATAAAGAAGTAATATAAATCCTGCAAGATTCATTGTGAGTTTTACGATGAGTCCTTAGCTCACTGCCTGGTATATAAGCAGCAAATTTTATAAAGTTCTGACCAAGAGAGTGAGTATACTACGGAAGAAACAGTGGCCATAAAGGTCAAATGCTGAGTATTTTGGTCAGACTGATTGGGTATGAACCTCCTTGAGCAACTTATACTGGTTCAGTGATCTTGCATAAATGGCAAACTTTTTAATATTCAGTTTCTTTATGGTTAAAAGCAAGATAATGGAACTGTCTAATTCATAGGTTTCTTGAAAGGATTAAAGAAGATAATGTGCAGAAAGTGTGAAAGAGTATGGGACTAAATACCTAGGCTATATATTCTGTATATACAAGAAGCTGTATCTGCACAGATAAATAATCAATTTTTTTCCTGTTATCACTCTGATTAGGAGAAGGAAACAAGATAAGAATAGAGATTTCACATAGAAAAAATCTTGGTCTTTAAAAGTGAATAGGTGTTAAGTAAACAAAATGCTGATAAATGCTGCATTCAACCATAGGAAAGTGATGGCTATTGTGAAAATTGCAAGGAGAATATCAAGAAAAGGCCAGTATGTTCTTTCTAATAAGTGCCTTCACACTTGTTGTCACAAGTTGGAAGGCAAGCTGATGTGGCAGCGAGCAGTATAGACTCTGAAATCAACAGATTTGGTTCTCATTCACTCCCTACTGCTGCTACCTCGGTGATCTTAACACGTTACTTCAATTCATTGAACTTCAGCATACTAATCTTTCAAAGACCAAGTAGGAGAAGTGAAGCCATTATGGGGATTAGACAAGCTAATGTAAGTACGTGTTAAGTACCATGTTTGGCACATACTAAGCACACCATAAATGTTGGCTAATGTTATTGTTACACTGGCATACAGAGTTAGAACTTGTTGAGTGCATTTAGTAATTCCATTAAACACAAGTATAGGTACCATATATTATCTACTCCACAGTTGGGTATCCAAATATGTATCAAGAACAACCAGGTGATCAGAGTTCCCAGGTAACAATGATGACTGATATTTATCCTTGTGGCTCCTGTAACTTCACTGATATTTATCTTTCTGGCTCCTGTAACTTTGAGACTAGCCCTTCAATAAACATAGAGTGAACAAATGCATGATTTTGCTGATCTTAAAATTGTTTCCTATGATAAACATTACATATGTTTCTGTTAAATAATTCACAAATTAAAAGTACATATGGGGCCTGGAGTTTTGGCTAGAGGTAGAGTGTTTGCTTAGCATGCACAAA
Organism: Megascapheus bottae; assembly: GCF_031878675.1. NCBI lineage: Eukaryota > Metazoa > Chordata > Mammalia > Rodentia > Geomyidae > Megascapheus > Megascapheus bottae. The sequence goes on along the minus strand of NC_143511.1, from coordinate 65,121,684 downwards.
GACCCAGGTTCGATTGCTCTGTACCACATACATAGAAAAATGCCAGAAGTGGTGCTAAGGCTCAAGTAATAGAGCTTTAGCCTTGAGAGAGTCCAAGGACAGTGCTCAGGACCTGAGTTCAAGACCAGGAATGGAAAAAAATAAATAAATAAAACAAAATTTAAAAGTACATATATAATTTTATTGCTAGTGGAACAACTATTATTAATATCTTAATATATGTTCCCTGGTATGCACATGCATGTATATATATACATGATATTTATGAGGAATAATTGCGTTTAAGTATATATATATACATATATATATACCCACACATATATTTAATTTTTGTCGTGCCATATACAAGATTTTTGCATTTGTTATTGGTGCATTTACTTTTTTTGTCAGTCCTAGGGCTTGAACTCTAGGCCTGGGTGATGTCCCTGAGCTCTTCAGCTCCAGGCTACCACCCTACCCCTTGAGCCACAGCGCCAATTTCGGTTTTCTAGTGGTTAATTGGAGATAATATTCTCATGTTCTTTAATGCCTAGGCTGGCTTTGAACCATGATCCTCAGATCCCAGCTTCCTAAATAGCTAGGATTACAGGCATGAGCCACCACACCCAGCTCATTTGCTTTCTTTTATTAAGTTGATCTCCCAACACAAGTTTGACATTTCTATAAGGATGAGCTGCATATTGAATTGTTGCCGTGTTAGATTTTCAGTGTATAGCAAAACTATACCCTCAAGCATAAGGTATCTGTTGCATATTCATGCATTCTTACTTTGGAGATTAACAACTCCAAACTCTTTATTTTCAAAATAGCTCTGTATTATCTCCTTCCATGGAAGAAAATTACAAACACATATTCTTATAAAACGGTACCTAAAATGTCAAGAGCTTTATAACTTCATGAAGCAAATCCACAGATTCCTATTGCCAGTGCTTCAGATCAGAACCAACGAGACGAAATCTATCAATATGAAGCAGAACACAAATGGGCAACCACTGAATTAGAACAATGATGGAGAAAAGTATCACACTAAAACACTGCTGATACACAGGCTGTTTGAACATTTTCATAACATAGTCCAAAACCAGTTCACTGTTTTATCCGAAATAGTCCACATTTTACATTGCATGTTAATGATCTCCTCTATTTAGCAACATTCCATTCAGTTCATCATGACTATCCTTAGTGGCAGAAAAACCTCAGTAAGACTGCCACTGGAACTTCTCTCCTCACTTGCCAATGTTTCCACTGGGGATAGCTGCCATTCCTAGGTCTACTCCTCCAAGCTTCCCCTCCATTACACCTGGCTGCATGGCACAGGATTACTATCAAGAAAATATGCAAAAGGAATTGGCACTGGATAATGCAGCTACTTAAAGAAAAGTTAGCAATTCTCAATAATCCCCCAAATGCATTTAATACACTTACTATGCACTAAAACATGAAGACTGCTAAACATAAAAGGGATGAATTCATGACAACATTGGGTCAGGAATAGCATGATTCTCAGGGCAAAAGTTTTTACTTGGTCTCTGTGTAGTTCTAACCAAGGAGGATCATAATATTTTGTTTTATTTTCATAATTGCATATTTTAATATGCAATTTGTAATATGATGCTAATTCCATATACTGACTAGTACAGTTCTTAGAGAGCTCTACAAGGGTCTCAATGCAGAGCAAAAAAAAATTATAGTTTTCATAAGTTGTTCCCAGCTGTTTACTTCTGAAGACATGGCAATTAATGAATGTGAAAGCTGAGATATTAAAAAGCTTCTACCTACATCTGTACATTCCTAAATGGGTGATTTTTGCCCTTGAATGGTTGGAAAGGTCTGAATTAGCATTCAATTCCAAGGAATTGTACAAAAGGAAAGCTTTTCAATGATTATAAAAGTAACATATATTAAAGCTATTTCTTTTTCTCTCTCATAGTTGCACCATCCTTCTCAAGGCTTCCGCTTTGGAACTGTCCGGGAAAGCAGTGCTGAAGATTATGTGAGACAAAGCTTCCCAGAGATGCATGAGTATATGAGGAGGTACAATGTACCCGCCACCCCTGATGGAGTGCAGTTTCTGAAGTGAGTATCAACCTCTGAGATTCTAACAGTTCTCCTTGCAAGAAAAGGCATTTAACTACTGATGTACCTGTCCTTTTTTTTAAAGAATGATGAATGGTCAGTGATATCTCATACTCTGTGAGATCCAGGAGTCAGTATCGAATAGTATGCATTTCATTTACATAACCTAGATTACTAGTTACCTGAACCATCTCAAGTTGGCAGTAGCTTTGCTCAAAGAGCCAGTGTTATCATTAGTGGAGCAGATGGAGAACAAAGGAAATGTTGGCTTGGCATCACTCGAGAAAACACTGGTGCTGAAATGATCAAACACACAGGGAATGGGGCCAGGGGATAATGTGTCCCAAAGCAACCCTTTCCTTCAGGGTGAATCTCTACACCATAGAAGGACTCCTCTTGATTCACAGAAATGAAATTTATCAGAGATTTCCTGTAGCGAGTAAATAAAATAGAAGGCTGTGATTTCCATGCCTGCTCCCTTCTTACCAGAATTCATGAGAAGCAATCAAAGGCTATCACATTGCCATGGCAGATTATCAGAGCCAAGAAGGTTGGTATATGGCTGCACTTGTCTCCTCTTGCAGAGAAAAGGGAATATATGGCTCCCATCACACACCTCTAGATGAGAAGTGAATTGTCCTTGCTTTCCTGCCTGATGCTATCCAGACAATCCCCAGAATTTCCAACATCCAGAATCTGATTTCTCCAAGATCAACTGCAATAATCTTCCCATTGGACACAAAATCTTACCATCTCAACTTCTCCAACCCCCCAAAAAAGGGGGGGGAGAAAAAGGAAAGAAAGGAGTGTAAAGGGGAATGCATAAAGAATTCATGAGGATGCAGAGGCTTAAGTGCTCTAGTAATAATCCCTGTAAACAACTTTATGGGCTTTTAACTAGAGCTTGGAGAGAAAGCTGTGTGCTCTTAGATTTGCAAAGTTATGCATGATGTTTAAGTACTATAAAACGGCACTTTTAATTTTGCAAGAATGGCCTCTCTCTCCTCTCTCTCTCTCTCTCTCTCTCTCTCTCTCTCTCTCTCTCTCTCTCTCTCTCTCTCTCTCTCTCTCTCTCCCCCTCCCTCCCTCTCCCTCCCTCCCTCTCTCCCTCTCCCTCCCTCCCTCCCTCCCTCTCTCTCTTTCTTTCCCCCTCCCTCCCTCTCCTCTTCCTCTTCCTGCACCCTGACACAGTGTTTAAAGATCAGCTGTCCCCTAGATGCTCTTCTGTTTGTTTGTTTGTTTCTCCTTCAGGCAAATTGGTGGATGAAAGAATAAGATGTCAGGAAGATAGCAATGGCTCCCAATAGAGAACACTGATAACAACATGTCAAGAATGAGATGGAATTGTGCTGTGGTTCCTGGCAGTAACATTCCTCCCAGGGTATTCATTCAAGGATTCACCTGAGAAGGCCATCATCTCATGCTCAGGGCCTATTTTCCTCTAGCCTAGAAAGAGCCAATCATTTAAAAACCAGCCACAGTGAAGTAGCCCTAAAAGAAATAAAATCCAGTTAACAAGTACAGAGTCAAAATAGAACCAGATGTCTAAAATCTAACCAACTGTTTTAGGGCTGGATGAGAAACCATAATAGAAGAATATATCCCGGCTGTTTAAAGAACAGTTCATGTTCTAGCAGTACTCATGTGCCATGTGGTGTCTGGGAGAAAGTTAGAAATACAAACCATCTCAAATCTACTGTATCAGAATGCATGTTTGCAAGCTCCCCAAATAATTCAGGGATTGATGCAAAACAGAGCTGTAAGCAGAGCTTCGTGTTAATGCCTCCTCAGTTCTCTCTGGTTTTGCTATCAGTCTTCTCTGCCACTTTCCCTGTTTTCTCTTGCTATCTCTCTATTCTCTCTCTTTCCCTTTCTCTACCTAGTGACTGTTGAAACCACTAATTACCACTTCAAACACGCAGAGTCCTCCTATTAGTCCCCCTCCCTCATACCTACAAGGCACAGAGCCCCCCACCCCATCATCTGAGCAGGATGGGTGCCTGTGTGTTAACCGAACTTTGCCCTCTCGTGTACTAGACAGGCACTCAACCACTTGAAACCCAGGTCCCAGTTTCCTAACATGACACCTTTATCATAAATCCCTAAAATTTTTAACATCTTAATATATACATACCTTTTGTGGTATTCAATACGTTTTTACATGAATGCTCGAGAGAGAGAGAGAGAGAGAGAGAGAGAGAGAGAGAGAGAGAGAGAGAGAGAGAGAGAGAGAGAGAGAGAGAGAGAGAGAGAGAGAGAGAGAGAGAGAGGAGATACTACAATGGTAGAAACAATTCAAAGCCCTGCCAACTGCAACATTGATTCAGCCTCAGTCTAGAACAAATAATGCTAGGCTCATACTCCGCCACTTCCTCCCCAATGACTCAGAGTCCCAGAGGAAGCTCTGAGCTCATTGTTTCTTGCCTTCCTGTGAAACAGAAATCCATTAGAGCTAACTGAATATTGCAGTCCAAAATCAAGAATAGTTATTTAGGGATATCATTGATATTGGACCTTGGAAAAAATTGGTTCCAAAATAACTGCATTGAATTTCAATGTTTTTTCTATTGTCATACTGCTGGCAGGAATATTTGTGGAATGTTGGCAAATAGTTACTTGTTTCTAAGTAGCTCTCACAAGGTACATTCTGCCACTGAGGCAGTCAGACTGGACATTTTTATTTTATTGCCAAGATTCCATTAAGGTTCCTCATTATCAGCTCCTAGGAGATAATTCACACACACACACACACACACACACACACACACACACACACACACACACCCCATACCATTTATATGGGAGGTGCTTTCAATTTGTTTAAAGTTAAATGTGGGCTTTACTGTAGTTTAAATCCAACAGTCCATAGAAAAGGGGTTTCATTTTGAATTCCTTATTTCATTTCATTTTGGGGAAGACTAGGAGAAGGAAGGTTGAACACTGACACCAAAAGCATTTACCCTTTTTACAATGTATCCATGTGTTACCTAGACGAAGCTATCAATCCAAGATGTGTTTCCTGACGAGTGATGAATCTTATAACTGTCTGAAAACTGTCTTTTAAATTCTTATGAGTCCTAGCCATATTCTTCTCTGAGCTTAGAGGCAATTTCTTTGTGTTAAATTTGAACCGCCTCATTCCTGGTTTTAAGGGAGGAAGGACAAAGGTCAGATGGAATAGAAAAGAGTTATTTTCTCTGTAAAGCTGTTTGCACAGTGGATATATTAAAGACTTTATTGTAAAGGACATTATCAAGAAAGGGGAGAGGTGGGGAGAGGCAAGGGAAGGCAACAGGAGATAATAGGAAGGTGGATAAGATCAACATATATCAAATGTATAAACAAAAATATCACAATGAAGGCCAGGAGTGTGGCCTAGTGGTAGAGTGCTTGCCTAGCATGCAGGAAGACCTGGGTTTGATTCCTAGGTAGCATATACACAGAAAAAGCTGGAAGTGCTGCTGTGGCTCAAATGGTAGAGTGCTAGCCTTGAGGAAAGCCCAAGGACAGTGCTTAGCCCAGGACTGGCAAAAACAATATCACAATGAAAACCATAAAGTATATGTTCAAATGCAAAAAACAAAAGCATGGAGCTGATGGCTCACCCTTGTAATCCTAGCTATTAAGGAGGCTGATCAGAAGGATCACAGTTCAAGCAAAACCTAGACAAAAAGTTCACTAGACTTCATATTTTTTATAAGGCTGGAGGTGTGGTGAAGAGACAGAGCCAAAAACACATATGATGCTTTCTTAAGTGGATATATGTATATATATATATATATATATATACCACATCTATCCACAACCAATTTAAAATGAATGAAAACAAGCAATTGCCAAGGCAACTTCCTTTTGTTGTACCCAGAAACTTGAAGCCCCCCCCCCAATAGCCAGACACCAAAGGTCAATGTAAATTGCAATGAGTCGTTTATTGACGAACTCAAGCACGGGTCTCTGCGCAGTGATAGTCAAGTGCAGACCAGAGGCCCCGAGCACAAGATTACAGCCCCTTTTATACATTTTTTGGTAGGGGGAAGGCCCCAGCAAGTAATAGCAACAAATCAATACGCCACGCGGGAAATTTATACTATAATTCCATTAAATGATTGGTGCAATACAAAGCAGGAAAGGGGTCGTGGCTAATCATTGGTCACTCTAGCTGGCTATCATTTTAGGAGGATGGCTTTAGGCCAGATATGAGGCTAGGGGGAATCTCCATGATAACGGACTTGTGATTGGTTGACATTTGCCCTAGTTTGCTGGCCCTTACAAGTTTGACCTTGTAGGTACCAGATGGCTACTATCTCTAGCTCCCGGCTTGGAATGTGTATACTCCCTGCTAGAGTGTAGCTCAGTCTGGGACCCAAGGACAAATGGGTGGTTGTAGATTAGCCACAAGGACAGCAGTTGCATTTCTCAGGGTTGTAGCAAGCAGATATACAGAAGCAGAAAGGCAAGTTAAGGAAATACAAGTATAAACATACAAATGAATACAGGTATAAAAATACAAATGGCTAACATAGGTTTATAGAAAATATATAGATATTTTCTATGCTCTTCACTTTAAAAATCCTTCTTCCAAAAGACAGCCTCTTCAACAAGTAGTGCTAGCAGAACTGGTTAAGCAAATGCAGACAACTAAAGTTGGATCCTTCTTTGTCATCCTGCAACAGGATTAACTCCAAATGGGTCAAAGACCTCAAGGTAAAAGCAGATACACTGAAAACTTTACAAGGAAGAACAGGAGATACACTAGGTCTCTTTAGCACAGGTCGAAACTTTCTTAATAAGGACCAAGAAACACAACAAATCAGAGAAAGTCTGGATAAGTGGGACTGCATTAAACTGCAGAGCTTCAGTATGGCAAATGACATAGCTAGCAAATTAACTAGAAAGCCTGCAGAGTTGGAGAAGATCTTTACTAACCATACAACGGACAAAGACCTCATATCTAAAATATATCAACAGCTCAAAAAATTGAATCACTACAAAACTAATCTCCAAAGAAACAACCATCCCATTAAATGATGGGCCAAAGACTTAAAGAGAGTCTTCTCTGAAGAAGAAATAAGAATGGCCTATAGAAGAAATGCTCAACATCTCTGGCTATAATGCAAATCAAAACAACTCTAAGATTCCACCTCACTCCAGTTAGAATGGCCAGGATCAGGAAAACTAATAACAACAGATGCTGGAGGGGATGTGGCCAGGAGGGATCACTACTACACTGTTGGTGGGAGTGCAAACTCGTTCAACCACTATGGAAAGCAGTGTGGCAGTTCCTCAAAAGACTTAACACAGAGCTCCCCTTTGACCTAGCAATTCCACTACTAGGCATTTACCCACTCAGCCAGAAACAAGGACATACTAAATCCACTAGCACAAGGATGTTCATTGCAGCACTATTTACCATAGCAAAGATATGGAACAAACCCAGATGCCCCTCAGTTGATGAGTAGATAAACAAGATGTGGTATTTATACACAATGACATTCTATGCTGCTGTCAGAAAGAACAACATCGCCCCAATTGTTAGGAAATGGAAAGACTTAGAAAAAATCCTATTAAGTGAAGTAAGCCAGACTCAAAGGAATATAGGCTCAAATGGTTTCCCTCATTTGTCAAATTCAGTAGAAACCTTGGGCTCTCCTAGCAGAGATTTACAATAGAACAAAACCTAGATATATAAGGCCATATAGAATGATGCTAAATGAAAGGACCTGCAGGATATAGAAACAAAAGCCATATAACGAATGATTGTTGTCCTTAATGTACTATGTTATCTCTCATCTCTTTTGCTGTCCCTTGGTTATCTCATATTGTTACAGTATTTCACCTGGTTATCTGCTATAATGTATATATGCGTATTTGGTTAATTGAAGTCAGAGAGGGAAGGGAGGAAAGCAAGATGAGGGGCAGGGTGCGGGGAGGGAAATGGAGACCAAGACATGAGAAAGGGTATCAATGTATGTGAAATAATGCACCTTCTATCTGGCAAATATAATGTAACCCTTCTAGTAATTACAATAAAAAATATATGAAAAAAAAGAAAAGATGCAGGCCGGGAGTTTGGCCTAGTGGTAGAGTGCTTACCTAGTATGCACGAAGACCCAGGTTCAATTGCTTGGTACCACATACTTAGAAAAAGCCAGAAGTGGTGCTGAGGCTCAAGTGGTAGAGTTCTAGCCCTGAGAAAAATCCAAGGACAGTCCTCAGGCCCGGAGAGTTAAGCCCAGGACTGGCAAAAAAAAAAAAAAAGAAAAGATAAAACTAAAAAGTAAGAAGAGATTCTCTGGGATTCAAATCTAAGATCATGTATCTATAATATGTTATATATATTATATATGATGTATAATATTAAAATACGTATTATGTAATATTATGTAAGTATTAGGTAGATTATATAAAATTACATACAATGTATATTATATTACATTACATTATATTATGTGTATCTGTTTTCTTAAACAGGCAATACATATATTGTTCCTGAGATGGGCTTTGGGGATGAATTTATATTGCTTTGCTTAGCTGATCCTGGAAACAATTTTTTAAGTCCTCCTTATAGATTCATACAAGCATGTTTTTTTCTTCCTTTTCTTTTCTGGGCGTGGTTGACAAATTAAAGAGTCCTCCCCCCCAAAAAGTCCTTCTTCCATTATATAACTTGAGGGTAGGGACAAGAAGGGGAGAATGGGAGAAAAAACTAAGGCAGGTGTAACATTAACCAAGAGGCATTGTACTTATAATCTGAATTGTTACCCCTATGTACAACTACATTATCATCATCATCATCATCATCATAACAACAACAACAACAAAAATAATAATAATAATAATAATAATAATATAATGTAGAAGACAAAGAGAGGGAAGGGAAGGTAGCGGTTGGAGAAGAAGGGGGAAGAAAATGTCTTCCTTCATTTTCTTTTTAAGTGGGAACTCAGCCATGATGACACATGATATTTCTCAGGACTACTTCTGCGCTCACATTCCTACTCTGGGAAGACTGTTCAAAAATGTCCAAGGCACCTAATGGCAGCTTGAGTCCATGCTCCTTCACTTAACACAGACACATGACATGTTCCTTAAACTAAATGCTAGTGCAAGCACTTAAAGAGACCTTAGCTTTTTATTCCCTAAGAACATTATATCTCTTACAATTATTTCTTTAATATCAACTTCTAAATATGAAATGTCACCTGATTTTTGAAAAAATGCCAGAGATCATGATATTACAGTCAACAATCGTGTAATATTATGGTTTTTGTAAGTGATAAGTTGTATGGAGGGCTGGGAAGTAGTTCAGTGGCAAAGTACTTGCCTAGCAAGTGCAATGTCCTGGTTTTGATCTCCAGTACCAAAAAAGAAAAGACAAAAAGAAAGGAAAGAAAGGAAGGAAGGAAGGAAGGAAGGAAGGAAGGAAGGAAGGAAGGAAGGAAAGGAAAGAAACAAAGAGAGAAAGAGAGAGAGGTATAGGAAATTATTAATACAATACATAACAAAAAGAAGCTTATCTGTCTCTGTTGACCTAAGAGGAAAACAACTTTCTCTAATGCATCAAGTCACGCTGCCTTTTTTTTTTTTTTGCCAGTCCTAGGGTTTGAACTCAGGGCCTGAGCACTATACTTGGGCTTTCCTCAAGGTTAGCGCTCTGCTACTTGAGCCTCAGGTCCAATTCCAGGTACTGAGGAATTGAACCTAGCTCTTTGTGCATGCTAGGAAGGCACTCTACCAGTAGGCCACACTCCCAGCCCCACTGCTTTTCATACTGGATTTCGACGCCACAGGAGAGAAAGGTAGAGAAACCCATGGTAGAGAAAGCCTTTGTGCTCTTTCTGTTTCTCCCGCTCTGGAGTTGAGTCCACATATAACAAGCTTTTGCTACCATTATTTAATATCCAGATTTCTGTCCTCTCAACAAAAACCCACTTTCAAAATTAATGCTTCCTGCCCAGTAATGACTCATTTTTTACTTTTCTTCTCTTGGTCTTAAATATAGGAATGATCCAGAGAAACTAGATGCCTTCATCATGGACAAAGCTCTTCTGGATTATGAAGTGTCAATAGATGCTGACTGCAAGCTTCTCACTGTGGGGAAACCATTTGCCATAGAAGGTATTAATCAGTCTCTCTTCATTCACTTTTGCTCAGGAAGTGCTCAGTTTGCTAACCTAGCAAGTCACAAATGTCAAAGTCAGGGGCAAAAAGTGATTCATCTTCCCTTGTTTTCCTTTTCAGCTCATAAGCACTTAGCTATTAAGTTGCTGAAGTTAGGAATTTATTTTTCACTAGCTCAACAAATATTTATTTTTGCATTTGTTAGAACAGAAGAAAAAGAATAGCTTTGCAAATGATGTTGATTCTGATATCTGGGACTGGTGTCCATGAGAAGAGCAATTGAAATTGAATCAGTATTTTTTCTTTATGTTTTTGTTTTTCCTTTGTTTTTTGTTGTTCTTTTTGTTTGGTGTGTGTGTGTGTGTGTGTGTGTGTGTGTGTGTGTGTGTGTGTGTTTTCACTGCTGAGGATTGAAGCTAGGGCCTAGCACATGCTAAGAAAACTTTTCCCCATTGAACAACACCTCTACCCCCTAATCTTTTCTTTTAAATGACCAAACACTGTAATGAATCTGATACAAAAACTAGAAAGATTACATTTTCTAACTAGGAGAGCCTAAATAGATCTTATCTACCTCATTCATTTTATAGACAATAAAATCCTAAGGACAATAAATCACACATACATACCATACAACTAGACAATGCTTCTGGGATTAAAATTCAAATCTCATAGCTCCTGAGTAAGTGTTTTCTACTACTTGAAAAGTAAGTAGAAAAAAATTTACTCTTAAGATTTAGTACTCTTTAGACTCCTAAGAAACTTTCTAGGGCCCCCAAGTTTGCCTCTTTCCCCTCACTGGTAGCAATTTTTCTTTTCAACTAGATCAACCCATCAATCAAACTTCAGGACCAATGGAGGAGTGCTTTGTCAGTTCCTTCTCTCATTCTCCAAATGACAGCTGATATATGAAGCTAATAGTTTGAACCAGCAAACTTCACATCTCCCAATTCCCAGCTTTCCCTCCCAAACAGTACAAGCTAGCTCTCAAAACAGCCATGCTAGCTTGTCACAAAACACTTGGGTTTAAGACAATCCCACAGGGATACCAAAGTCCTATTTTCAGAAATCTGTACTTGCTGGAAGTTAACTAGAGTATCAAGTCTCTTCTGATGCCTATTTCCCAACCATAGTTGGTCTCTCTTTTTTCCCCCTCAATATATTTTCTTTATTTCTCTTTCTTTTCTTTTTATTTTTGCTCATTCTATTTTGTGTGTGCCTGTGGTGAATGACAATGGAACAGCTGATTCTGTGTTTTCAAGCCTTTTGCTAGAAATTAGTCTCCTCTTTTAAGCTTAAAGTAGAACTCAAGAAGAAAAATGGTAATGGTAGTTTTCTATTAAGACTTCAATGTGCCTAGCGAAGGCACACAAAAAATAAAAAAGGAAAAAGGAAGAGAGAGAGAAGAGAAAGAGGAAGCAAGGGAAAGAGAGAGAAGAGAGATAGCAGAACCAGCAAGCCTACCCTCTACATTTCATCTACTGCAATGTACCAATGGAAAATTCTTATTGTGTTGGCATCTGGTGATTTGGAAAGAATGTCCTAAATGCCCTGGCTAATAGAGGTCCCTCCTTCCACTAGTTGCTCCTAACAATGAATCATTTGCAGAGAGCATAACAATGAAGGGGCCCCATTTTCCACCTCTGTCTTCAGGGGGTAACCCTCTCTTGTCAAGAGGCAGTGGTAAGATGGCTTGTTTGCCTCTGCTGGACCCCAGTGCCAGATGCTACACAATTAACTCCCTACTGGTTTGTTGTTTACATTTCCATCTGTGCTCCTGAGAGTTAGTGTCTTGCAGTTCCTATCATCTCTGGAAAACTACATCATTCTCAGAGAATAAACACAAAAGTGGCCACAAGGAGACAGAACCCTACAGAAAAAGTTAACAGATTTGAATAGAGAGAGGATTATCACCACCTTTGATTTTGTCACAGAACAAATGGACTAAAAATCAGAAAACTTAATTCAAAACTGTCCCCATCAGAAAGTACACATTTCTAAAGAAGGTAATCATTTCAAAGGAGCTAATTACCCAGCCACTTGGCTCTGTCGTTTCTGGTACATGTTGAGATAGAGCATCATGGCAAAGAGTGCTTGGTGGAACAAAGCTGCTACCCTCATGTAGGGACTAAGGGCTATGGAAGACATATAGCCTTCAAAGGTATGCACCCAATAGCATACTTGCTTCAACTCGGTCCCACCTCATGCAGTTTCTATCACTATCCAATAGCCATTAAGCTAGAAAACCACAAATGGATTATTCCAGTGATGAGGTCAGAGCCATCATGATTCTGTCACCTCCCAAATGTGTCACTTATGATACTATTCATTCAGCACCAAGCCTTTTAATACAAGAACTTTTGAGGTAATTTTGAAGATCCAAACCACTATCCAGAACTTTGCAAAAACACAGCACAGGATATAAACAATAGGAAAAACAGATTAATAAAAGCCAATTAAAGGGCTGAGAGAATAGCTCAATGATAGAGCACATGCCCTGCATGTGTAGAGGCCCTGAGTTCAATCCAAGCACCAAAAAATTTGGCTTAGAGCCTGGTTCATATACTAGTCTCAAAGCTATTTTAGGAAATATTTCATTTTTCCTCAATTCTTTCAAGCATTTTAAACAAATACTAAAAAAACATTTAGGCTCACTAACTCAATAAAATAGGAACTTTTATTATTCAGTCAGCATTAATAAATATAAATATCATTGAAGCAGTTTCTGACCAATAATTGTCCATTTCACTTACAGAAATGTTGCAAATGTCTATCTTCATTCCTCCCAGAGAATCTTGCAAGATACAAAACAGACAATAGTTATAAAATAAATGATGTATTAGCAATTATATAATTCACTCATTTAAGTTTGAATTAAATACCTAGTACACTTACTCATATAGTTAACCAAATACATGTTGATAGTTTGCATACATTTCCTCAAGTGTTTAAATAATTTCAGGAACTTAGAGAGGAAAGAAAACAGTCTGTTGATTCATTAATGCTGTAGTATCACCATCACACTCAATCGATGTAAAGGCAGCCATCATCTCCAACCTTGTGTCTGTCCAAATATCTTGTGCTGAAATGTAATCCTCATGGTGATCAGTGTAGGCCAGAAGCCTTTGAAAAGATGGTTACATCATGAAAGCCTTGCTTTCATCAAATGAGATTCATCTCTGTAAAACAGACTCACCTGCTCATTCACCCCTTCCCCAATCTGAAGACACAGCTAGAGGCTATCTACAAGCCATGAAGCTCATAAGTCACTGGTTCACATCCTTACCAGACACAAAACTGACTCAGGTTTCCTACCCTCCATCACTGTGAGAAGTAATTGTCTGCTATTTACAAGACAGACATGTAAGTTACCCAGTCTTGGGTATTCTGTTATAGCAGCCCAATCAAATTAATATAATGAATAAAACCCCCAACTTCAACTTTGTGCGTTTATTACAACAAAAACAAAAGTTAAAATAAGGCCAGTGAGAGAAATTGTGGCTTCACACTGAGCTTGAGCCTTCACTGTTGCTAAAGAATATATAGGGCGGAGAATATCAAAACTATTAATAGTTGAAGGGTATGTAGGAATCTTTGGTCAACTTAAACACAATGCATCAAGAGTACAAAGACACATTATCTGCTAAGGGGTAAAAAAAAGCGTATGATAAATTAAATACAAGTCCCAAATTTATGCACTGGAGTTACTTGACAATAAAGGTCAAACAGAAAAGAGTGATGTAACTGCCCGATAATGATTTGTGACCTTTTGGCCAAAGACCTTTGCTGAAGGTCTTTGTTTCATTTCCTTGCTTTCCAATAATTATTTAATATTGTGCCTAAGGCACCTGCTATAGAGTCTGCGGGCTCAGGTTAGAATACAGTTTCTGTCACCGCCTGTCAAATGTCTTCCTGTCTTCTTCTAGTACTTAATCTTCATACTGAGGATATGAATTGTATATTTTTGAAGAATCGTGTGAAGATTAAGTAAAATAGTACATGTATAGTATGCAGAAGTATGCTCAGCATTTAGAAATTGCTCAGTAAATTATAGTCTATTATATATACTCAAATTAATTATAGTATAGTATTCTGCAAATCAAATTAATAAATTGAGAATGATACACTTAGAATTCTTCCCCAAATTAGCTTCACCCATCTCTGCTTTTCTCAGACACTTCTCAGTTTGATGGGCTGGAGATAAAGGAAACCCTTTTATAAAAATCTCCTTTTTAATTAGAACTATTACAATATCTTCCCAACCACTGTACCATAGTAAATACGTTATTGCAAAGACAGATTTTGGAATTGAATAGGTTTCTGCCTGCAGCTTTTTAACCCTATCTCAAACCTTATTTTCAAAATACTTATTTTCCAGTCACATTTCAGGAAGATTCCTTCAGTCTATGCATTTATAACTGCACATTTGCTAGCCAAAATATATTTGCACTACTTTCAGCAGAGTAAAGCTGATTTATCCATGGGGAAAAGATCAGGATTTCTGTACTGAAAATTGTTCTCTTGGGCTATTAAGCTGTATCCAATCTCCAGGGTGCCTGATGGCTTCATCTTTAGGGTTGAGGAATTCCATTTTGCTTCATCCGTCAACCACAAAATAGTCAGCCATGTCTTTATTGCAAAGCCACATTTCTAATGATAATGAAAGCAACTTAGACTAAGTTGAGTCAGCAGTTTAAATTCCTTCACCAATGAACACAACCACATTTGAAAAGCAACTGATGAAACATAAGGATGGAAATGAATGCTTTAACTTTTTACCATTTTATTTAACTTTTTACTATTTCATGTTTCCAAATAAAAAGAATTCTTGTATCTTTAACAAGTACCTCTTTTCATTGCCACATATTTCTTTCCTATTTCTCCCCTCATTCACAGACAGTTTTTAATTAGCTAATCATTATTTTTATCAATGCCAGAAATCATTAAAATATGATTATAGCTAAAATATATATTAAAATCAAAAATTTTTACATGACATTAGTCATTTTGACAGTTAATTGCAAATTAACCTGGGCATGATGGAGTAGAATGATTTAATATTTATTATTTCCTACATGGAAGGGTTTTTAAATATGTCTTTGTAACTTCAAAATACTTTGTACAATAGAAAATTTGCGCAAAACACTGCATCCTTAGAATATGCAGATTTGTTATGAGTTAACTCCCCATTTCTTGACTTTCTTATAATGTATTTTTGTCTCATCTATCAGAAAATGTCATAATCAAAAATCAATCTAAGATGCTTTATTCTTTCATTCAATAGCAATCACTTTCCTCTGAACTTTCACAGAATTTCCTCTGTCCTCCTTCATATCTTATTTGTTACATGTTACCTTTATTGAATTTGTGCCTTACTCATCTTCTTTCCAGAAAAAGTCATGTAACTTCCCACTGTGTAGCCACTGTTGTATGCACAGCTCCCAGAAGCCCTAAGAAAATTCTGTGTCTCATATAACTTATTAACCACCGTGGCACTTGACAGAGTGCCTGACACAGAATAAGCATTAAGTATATACTTGTAGAACTAGTGAGTAGATGACTAGGCATACAATAAATGTCTGTCAAATAAAAACCATTCTTTTATTATTGCATCAATACCAGTTGAAATTACCGGCTTGGAGAGAATTTTAGGAGAAAAAGTAGAACTTATAAGAGTCCTTGTTACAGAAGTTATTGGCATATATCATTGTATACAAGTTAGGACTGTTCTACTCATTATGTAATTTATTGGAAAGTTGATACACCAAATCTATCTATTCACAGCAAATCACTTGTCTTTTATAGAACTATCTGATTTGAAGAGATTAAGCCAATAGGGATGTTGAGATCAGTGCCATATGGTAAAAGGGAGAGAAAATGGTCAAATAGTCCCCTGGCTTGTAAGGATATTATGGAAAGCATTGATTTTATAGTCAAGTAGACCTACTTCCAAATACTGGTCTTATCAACTACTACCTGTATGATATTCTCAGTTTGGTTATTTCATCTTCAAGTCTCTTTAAGCAACGCATATTCTTACAGGGATCCTTAGAGGGAAACATATGGAATGGTGTCTGGTTCATAGTAGATCTCAAAATCTCCTAATTCTTTCAACTGGAATCCACAACGAAGCACAAATCCTGGCTTAGTGCTTGATTTACAAAATGTGGTAAAATATGCAAAACATTTACCTGAGAGAAGTTCTTAGAGTAAAGCCCTTGATAAATATTAGAAATTATTATGGCTTTCATCGTTGAAAACTATTGCTTTAGTGAGAAAACACATTAATATTCCACAAACCTGATCCAAATTACTTATCCTATCAACTACTCCCATCAGGTAATTCCAAGTCCTACTTCACTGAGTTCTTGCATGCCCCACGACACCTGTCTCAGTTGTAGTGAACTGTGCATTAGCAGTGGACTGCTTTGTTTAATCTCCCCAATAGAGAGAACATTCCATGGCATTGGAGACCCTTCTCACCGATAAATTTTGTCCTTCTATCACAGAGCCTATTTATTGAATAAAATATTTCATTCCATGGTTGAATGAATGAGTGAATGAAGGGACAGGTGGGTCAGTGAGTCATTGCATGTTATTACACATGTACCTAGTGTTGTGCCAGACATGCAAATGTAAATGTTTGTACAACTGAATTGTCAATGCCATTTGTTATAAGTTTCTAAAGGAAAGTGGTAACTTTCTTATGAAAAGTTACCCAGGCCAGGAGTTTGACCTAGTGGTAGAGTGCTTGCCCCACCATGCTCAAAAGACCTGGGTTCAATTCCTTGGTATCACATACATAGAAAAGGCCACATGTGGTACTGTGGCTCATGTGGTAGAGCACTAACCTTGACGAAAACCCAAGGACAGTGCTCGGGTCCTGAGTTCAAGCCCCAGGACAGGCAAAATAAAAATAATTAAAAATTAAAAATTACCCAATTAAAAATGTTATTTAATGATAACATCAGCAGAATAAGAAGCTGTTCAACTCCAAGTCTTTTATTATCATTCTTGCCTTTCAAATTAACACTATTTAAGCAAAAAAAAAATCAACTCTCAAAATAGCTCCTAGAATGGAAAATTCAAAGCTTGCTTTTGGCATTGTCATCATCTCCTTGACTCTGCATTGTTAAAGAACAAACAAAATTAATCAAGGCGAAAAAGTACACAATTCTTTAACACTCCAGAATTGTTTGGCATTATGTATGTCTTTTGTATTGCTTATGTACACATCTCAATCTCATAGATTTATAAAGAGCCTTGTGTATCTGCATTTAAAAAGGAACAAACTAATAGCTTTAGAGTTCTGTTGTAAGATAAAAATAATTATAGCAGGTATTTGTTTCCAGAAAGTATCTTTGGATCCTTAACAGCCTTTAAGTCTTTATCTGTGAAAAGGGAATTAAACACATTTTTAATTTATCTTCCTGTATATCACCTTGAGAGCAATAAATAAATAAATATATAGATAATCTTTCTTTTTAGTGTGATTTACAATTGCTAAAAACAAGATGTAGTTAATTAGCCTCTTTCATGTACCTCATCACAGAGATTAACAATGTATTAATAGTTTAGAAAGCAAGCAGAGCCCTACAGTGTGAGAATGCAGTCTAAACTGATCAATAAAACTGTGACAATTATATCTTTGTTTTCTTTCTCCATCCCTTTTCCTGTCATCTGTGCCCTACATAACTGTAGTCATGGACCTTTAATTTATCATAGCATGATTTTTTTAAGTAGAGTTTCATCACCTCCATATGTTTTTATCTGGAAGTACATTGTCTTAACTGCTTATATTTTTATACAGTAGATTCATGCTACAAGCATCCTCTGTAACTGGTACTTTCCCTCAGTAACATATTGGCAAGAGTCATCTTACTCTTACATATCAAGTTCTAATTCATTCCATTGCCTTGTCAAGGAACATTTGGGCTGCTGCCAATTTTAGGTATCACAAAAAATTGCTCTCGCAACTTTCTTGACCCTATATAGTGGTGCACTTGTGGAAGAGTGCTTTGGAATTGTATTTTGGAGCAGAATTACTGGTCTTAATAAACATATTCAACTATACAAGATAATACCAAATTGTTTTCCAAAGTACCTGAGCCAATCTCCATACCAATATTCAATGTTTAAATGATGTATTGAATCATGGCCTCACTATTTAGCATTATAGGGCATTTTCTTTTGAAAAAAAAAGGAAATTCTTTTAAATGTTTGCAGATGTTTTATGTTTCAGGCTTTATATGTTCACAGAATCTATTTACACTATGCAAAATTAAATTAAAATGTGCAAGAGTTCCATTAACAATCTCAAAAACCAAACATTATAATTAATTTTGTGCACTTAAACCACAAAGGATGGATTCTTAGAGAGGTGAAGAGGACTCTTAGCCCTGGCAAAGAACTCAGTTTGTTTCCAGAAGAGGGAAGAGTAGAAGATGGCCAATCTGTCTCCCTTGCAGACCAATCTCATCACTCAACGATGAAGCTGAGCCAAGAATAAATATATGGAAGAACAATATCTTTGAGTTCTTTGGAGAAGAAGGAATCAATTCACCATGCCTTTGTTAGCAGATCTAAGGCAATGTCATACAAGTATGGTAGACTACTTCCCAGGAAGAGTGTGAAAGACTCATGTGGCATTCTATTTTCTTCTAGGCTATGGTATTGGTCTCCCACCCAACTCTCCACTGACCTCCAATATATCAGAGCTAATCAGTCAGTATAAGTCACATGGATTTATGGATGTGCTGCATGACAAGTGGTACAAGATGGTTCCCTGTGGCAAGAGAAGTTTTGCTGTCACTGAGGTATGGTAATATCACTTCGTATAGCTTTACCTTGAAGAACATAAGGACAATGCTATTATTTGTGCCTCATGATCAATAATTCGAACTGTTTAATTTACTAGGACTCTGTATGGTATTTGGATCACTCTTGAATTTGCTCAAAGAGGGGCCAGTTTCTAAAGGAGTGTTTAGTGGAGGCTATTTGCCTTAGATACCGTTTAGATGGATAAGAGTTTCCATTTCCACTTTTCCTCAGCTTCTGTATCCACAAGTACAGAAGAAATGATGTGCTAACCTACAGTAGTGGCATCTGGAGTTAGCTTTAACAGTGATTGATTTAACTGTTCTTTGCGGGCCATGAGGTAGTTTCACAATAATGCTTAAAATTTAATCAAAGTTTTGTTAACTTCTCAATGGTGAGTGTCTGGCAGCAAATCTTTTTGGGGTCTGAATGAGCAACATAGCTTAACTATCAGTGACTGGATTACAAAATCATACAAATCTGAAAACCAATTCCAGTCTTTCATACTTTAGAAACAAATACCCAGATATACTAAGTTATTTTCCTAAGGCAAAGAAATGGTCAAAAATCTACTACTTCCTAGATAGTATCTCTTTGCAATGTAATTAAATGATTAAATTGAAATCTGAAAAAGCATAACCAAAGGCACACACTGAAGTGTTTTTAAAGAGGGGTCAATAACCAAGTACAAGGTCAACCTGACATTTTTTAAAAATATGGAGAAAGAAGACATCTCTGAAAACAGTAATAGTTCCAAATAAGTCTATCTTTCCTCTCTATCTTTCCCTCTTTCTCTTTCCCTCTCTCTCCCTCCTTCTCTCTCTTCCTCTCTCTGCTCCAAAATCCCCAAATACTTATCTTAGCCCAGACCTTTCTCATCTACAGAACTTACACTCACCTTCCTATTTTCCATTGATGTTTCCTCCTGAATATCCTACAGGCATCACACATTTCACTTCTCAGAAGCTACAGCTCTGAAATTCCCTCCCCCATCTGCTTCTCCTGTGCTTCACCTTGTAGCAACGGTGCTTCTGTGCATCTCGTTCCCCATTCTAGATGATGGTAGGGATCCTTATGGCCTCTTCTGGGCACTTTTTTCACCCATCAACAAGTCGTATCATCTCTCCCTATAAAATATCTCAAGTATGGCAATTTATTGTCATCTCCACAGTCACCAGTCTAATCCAAGCAGTTATCCCTCACCATGACAACTGCAGAAGCTCTCACCGGTCTGCGTTTTCTCCCTATCTTCCTCTAATGTGTTTTCCTCATGGCAGTTCACTCTTCTGCTACAAGTCACAATGGCCAGCCAAGTTCAATTGGAATAAAATCTGAAAGGTCAACCTGGACTTCAATGCCCTATGGGATCAGCTTCTGCCCATTTCTCAGTTTCCTCTCATGCCACTTTCTTCTTGTTGCAGCAGAGTATGCCACAGTATCATGTGACCATTCTGAGCCTCAGCTTCCAAAAACTGTAGAAAGAGTGATCTATGCTATATAGGACTATCGTTTTTTTTAAAAAAAAAACAGTCATCTAATGCTTTTAACATTTGGGTTAACATATACCCAAGTAGGAAAGATATAAAGTTATTTGTGTTTCTCAATGGTTTGAGGTTTCACTATGAATGTCCTCTGTTGGTTTATCAGTATTCTCTCTCTTTTTTGTTACTGTGATGTGTATGTGTGTGTTTGTAATCTCACTATATAGCCCTAGGCTTTTGAACAGTGTCACCCTCTCCCTCATTCTCTCTTAGGTTTCCCCTCCTGAATTCTCTATCCCCCGAATTGTATAGTTCATTTCCAACACAGTGTCTAGTGTGTTTCACTTCTAAATTAGTTCACCCTTTGTCAGATTGTTTCTGTGCTTCTCTTCCCCTTCCCAAATCAGATAAACTTATATATAAGACAAAGAGTACAGAAATCAAAAACAGGGACAGAAGGGAATAAGCCAAAGAAAAAAAGATTTAAAAAAAGAACTGCAAACATTATAATAAAACACCTTCTTGAGGGAAAATGGAAAAATAACATGGGGAGGGGTAACAATGTTCAAGAATAACGTACTCACTGCCTTACAAATGTAACTGTAACCTCTCTATACATCACCCAGACAATAAAATAACATTTAGAAAACAGAAACAAAATACCCTCTTACTACCATTTCTTGGAGATTATTTCAACAAGCATCATTTTGTATGATCTTATGTACACAGCTATTGAGCCCTTGCCATCCCCTCCTAAGAATATCCTCCTTTGTTCTCACTGTGTGAATGTTTAGATTTCTATTTAATGAATAATGTCCAGGTCTTAATATTCGTTATTTACTATCCATTGAGTTTACTTGTAGATTTATAGGTACATTATAGTTATTACAAATGAGGGAAAACATGTAGGCTATGTTTCTTTGGGTCTGGTTTACTTTTCTTAGTATAATTTTTTTCCAAGTCTTTCCATTTCCTTATGAATGGGGCAATGTCATTCTTTCTGATGGAAGCATAGAATTCCATCATGTACACATACCACATTTTCTTGATCTATTCATCCACTGATTCATCCACTGGGTTGATTCCATATCTTGGCTATAGTAAACAATGTTGTGATGAACATGGTTGTGCTGGAGGCTGTGTACTGTGGCCTGGTTTGTAATCAATTGAGTAAATGCCCTGGAGTGGGAGTGCTGGGTCAAAGGAAAGCTCCCTATTCAGTATTTTGAGGAACATCTGTACTATTTTCCAGAGAGGTTGAATGGGTTTATATTCCCACTGACAATATGGTAGCATTTCCTTTTGGCCACATCCTTGCTAGTATCTGTTATTTTTTGTTTCCTTAATAGTTGCCATTCTAAGTGAGGTGAGGTGGAATCTCAATGTTTTGATTTACATTTCTTTTATGGCCAGATATGTAGAACAACTCTTCATATATCTATTGGTGATTCTTATGTCTTCTTGGATGATGTCTCTTTTTAAGTCTTTAGCCCATTTATTAATTGGATTGTTGTTTCTTTGAGGATTTGCTTTGGGGAGGTTTAATTTTTTGAGTTCTGAGTACGTTTTAGATATGAGGCCCTTGTCTGATGCATAAGTAGTATAAAGATCATCTTCCATTTTGTGGGCTTTCTATTTATCTTGCTACCTATGCCCTTTGCCATGCAGAAATTCTTCAGTGTAATACAATCCCATTTAACTAGTCTTTCTTTGATTTGTTGTAACTCTGGATCGAACTTAGGAAGTTTCGACCTGTGCCAAGGAGCCTTAGCATTTCCCTTATCCCTTCTTGTAATATTTTCAGGGTATCTGCTCTTACAATGATGTCTTTGATCCATTTGGATCCTTATATATATAATATATAATGTATATATATATGGATCTACCTTCCATTTTCTACACATATATAGCCAATTCTTCCAGCATCATTTGTTGAAGAGGTTGTCTTTCTTCCATCCTGTACTTTTTGCTCCCTTATCAAATATTAGGTGACTATAGGTCTGTGGGTTCATTTCTGGGTCTTCTACTCTATTCCACTGGTCCTGAGTCCTATTCTTACGCCAGTATCAAACTTTTTGTTACTATGGCTTTGGAATAGAGTTTAAAGCTTGGTATTGATATTCTTCCAGCACTGTTCTTCCTGTTAATTGTTTTTGCTATTCAGGGTCTTCTATTATTCCATATGAATTTTTGGATTTCTCTCTCTACCTCACTCAAGAATGTTGTTGGGATTTTGATGGGTGGGTATCGAAGTTGTAGATAGCTTTGTGCAGTATTGCCATTTTCACAATGTTAATCTAGGCACATAGAAGTTTTTTTCATTTCCTTAAATTGGTTTTAATTTCCTTTTTCAGGTTGTTAAAGTTTTCATCACAGAGGTCCTTTACCTCTTTGGTTAATTCCTAGACAATTTTTGAGGCTATTACAAGGAGTTGCTTTTCTGATCTCAGCTTCATTCTTCTCATTGTTGGCATGCAGAAAAGCTACTGATTTTCATGGGCTAATTTTATACCCTGCTGCATTGTCAAAGTTTCAGATAAACTCGGGTAACTTGGGAGAGGAATCTATGGGGCTCTTTAAATACAGGAGAGTTTTACTTCTTTCCCTGTTTAGATCCCCTTTATGTTTGTCTCTATCCTTATTGCTCTGGCTAGGAGTTAAAGAGGAGTAGAGAGAGTGGACATCCTTGTCTTATTCCTAATTTTAGAAGAAACAGTCTTAGGTTTTCACCATTGAATATAATGCTGGCTGCAAACTTGTCATTTGCAGCCTTTATTTCATTGATAAATGGATTCCTAGCTTCTTCAGAGTTCTTATCATAAAAAGGTTTTGGCTCTTGTCAAATTTTTTCTGCATCTATTGAGATGATTACGATAACTAAGATTATTTTTACAGTTTTTTAATTAAGTTAAGAAATATTTCTTTTTTAAGGGTATCAATGTATGTGAATTAATGCACCTTCTATCTGGCAAATATCATGTAACCCTTTTACTAATTACAATAAAAAAGAAATATTTCTTTTTTAAAGAAGAATATTCTTTTTGTCCAAAATATGTTTTCAGCTAGTCTTTCTTTGATTTGTAATTAATAAAAGGGTTACATGATATTTGCCAGATAGAAGGTGCATTAATTCATCACGACAGAAATTACCAAGATCCAGAATATCATGAGGGAATACTTCTCAAACTTTTACACCAACAAATTTGAGAATCTAGAAGAAATGGATGAATTCCTAGCCAATATTAACATACTCACACTGAACCAAGGTTCTTTACCAAACTCATTCTATGAAGCCAGTATAACGCTCATCCCCAAACCAGACAGAGATTCATCAAAGAAAGAGAACTATAGAACTATTTCTTTGATGAACATCGATGCAAAACTTCTCAACAAAATACTGGCCAACCATCTACAACAACTTATCAAAAAAATTATACACTATGATCAAACAGGATTCATCACAGGGAGGCAAAGCTGGTTCAACATACACAAATCAATTAACATAATTCAACACATCAACAGGAGCAAGGACAAAAATCACATGATTGTCTCAATAGATGTGGAAAAGGCATTTGACAAGCTCCAACACCCCTTTATGTTAAAAGCTCTGGAGAAACTAGGAATCCATGGAACATTCCTCAATATAATAAAGGCTGTGTATGATAACTAAGATTTTTAATGGGCCAAATTTGGAAAAAGAGGCCATTACACAGTCTCTGTGTAGTCAGTTGGAAGGGTTGGGTTAGAAAATGTTACTAGATCAAGTTGTTGTTGTTATTAAAAGACACTCTAGACTCATTCTCCAGATCAGCTGGGAAGAAACAAGTAGGAAAGGTATATCCTTATATGGATCTCCAGAGTCTGAAGGGAAAGAGAAGTTCTGGGACCATTTGTGTGTGCAGAGATAGGAGAGAGAACCTAGCATCCAGAAGTGTTAAGAACAGACATGGAGCAATCCTTTTCAGGCATGGTGGTCTGCACCAAAGCATGGGTTCTGTGTCATGGCAACTGTTTCAGAGTGAGGTTCCTCTGCATGCATTTCAGCTATATCTATGCACTGGTGCAACAACTGGCACATTTGCCTTGATTATCCTGAGACAGAATCTCAGCATCATCCTCACAGAGCCTAACATTAAAATGAAACTCATCCTAGGTTCACTAGCTGAACGAGTCTCCTCTGTGGAGGTCATGGTTTGCTTAGAAGACTATACCTTACTTGAACTTGAACTTCATCCAGGAAAAACCAAAAGAAGAAAACATGCCTATCAGTGTTTTTCCTACTGTTTCTTTGCTTCAAATTGTATATGCAAGGCTGTGTTAGTGCAGACATGCAAGGGCTTGCTCTGTAATTAGATGAGCTGCATTGAAGCCTATCCCTATCACGATTTAGTGTAGGAAAGTCACTTCATCCAGCACAGCCTCACCTTCTTTTCTCAGTGGCTCTTTAGAGTGGCAAATAAGATAATAATTTCTCTTTTGCCTTGTCTCCCCACTACCACCTTCATCAGGGGGTGGGCACAGAGTACCATACTGAAGAAGTAAGCATGCTATGTGCTATACTTTCCCCAACAGGTACTCCTGACCTTCAAGGAAGACATTCCTCAGTTTACTTCTGATCTTACATTCCAGATAGAACTCAAGATTATGTCAGGTGCTCACCACATGTATTCCTAGCTACACAGAAGTCTGAGATCTGAGGACTGATGTTTGAAACCAGCCTGGGCATGAAAGTCCATGAGACTCTTAATTAACCACCAGAAAACTGGAAATAGTGCTCTGGCTCATAGTTGTAGAGCACTAGACATGAGTGAAAAGATCAGAGATAGAACCCAGGCCCAGAGTTCAAGTCCCATGATCAACAACAACAACAAAGGCTAAAGAAGTAAGAAACAAAGACAGAGGAGGAGAGAGAAAAAGAAACAGAAAGAAAAAAAGATGAGAGGAAGAAAGGAGGCGGGGAGGGAGAGAGGGAGAGGGAAAGAAAGAAAGAGGGGCTGGGGCATGCTCAAGATACAGTGTTGAGGATAAACTGTGCATGCTCAGGAGATGTCATCGAGGAGGAATTGCGCATGCTCAGGGTGTACTAGGTTCACCCTAGGCTGTATCACGGATGTTTGACTCATTTTTCCCATAATGTAGCCCAACTTCCGTTAAAGCCATGCTGCCTTTCAATAAACATCAAGATTTCACTTTATCATTTAAAAAAAGAAAGGAAAAAAGAGGGGCTGGGAGTATGGCCTAGTGGTAAAGTGCTCACCTAATGCATTAAGCATGAAGCCCTTGATTCCTTGGGATCACATACACAGAAAAAAACTGAAAGTGGTACTGTGGCTCAAGTGGTAGAGTGCTAGCCTAAAAATGGAAGGAAGGAAGGAGGGAAGGAGGGAAGGAGGGAAGGAGGGAAGGAAGGAAGGAAGGATGTTTACATCTGTTTTCCTAGAGAAATTAAATACCCCCTTAAAATCTGAAACATGTCTTAATTTATACAAGGAATTACATGGTTACCTTGTACTAAATCATGAAAGACTTTTGTCTTCCATTTCTAGCCATTGGACAGTAATATTTGGCTTACTATGAGAGCCTTGCTCTATTTACCTTCCCATTTTTTTACAACCTAGAGCTGTCCAGATGCAGTTTCTCTAGAGAATAAACTCATTTAAAAAAAATCAGAGCTTTATGTGCTCCCTAGAGTCACCAAGGAAATTGCAGGTCCAATTCTGCAGACCAGACTCAGGCTGTTTTCAGAGAGGAATGTTAAATTGACCTCTGATGTTTTCCTACAGTGCTTCTAGCACAACCATTCATGGCCATATTGTTGATCAATTCCTTGGAGAGAAAAATGTATGGCAGGGTGTAAATTTGCTTCATCTTTGTGTGACTCAGCAAAAACAGAAAGAAAAGTCATTTTTTTCCAGGCTCTGGGTGACTTTAAGAGCTCTAGGGCAACAGTTTTGTGGAATTTGTTATTTGCAAACCAGGGATGGCAGACAGAAAATCACATCTTCTTAACAAGCTCCCCAAATTCTTCAGGGCATTATGAAAGCATTGAGGAGACCTCTTTTTACAAATCTCCTTTAAATAATGGGTTGGATAATGGCACTTTTTAACTAGAAGAGATTACACAAGAAAGAAAAAAACAGTGATCTTATCAAAGCATACTCAAAGATACAGAAGAATTCTAAGAAAACTTTTGAAAATGTGTAGCTTAAGAAAATCAGCAGATGGAGCCAGGTACAGTGGCTCACACCTGTAATCCTAGCTACTCAAGAGGCTGAGATCCGAGAATCAAGGTTCAAAGCCAGCCCAGGCACAAAAGGACCTTATCTCCAATTAACCCCTAGAAAAAAGGAAGTGGGGCTTGACCCAAGAGTAGGGTAATAGCCTTGAGCGGAAGAGCTCAGCGACAGCACCCAGGCCGAGTCCAAGCCCACACATACACACACAAAAAAAAAAATCAGCAGATGGAGTTTGGCCTAGTGGTAGAGTGCTTGCCTAGCATGCACAAAGACATGGGTTCAACTCTTTGGTACCACATACATAGAAAAAGCTGGAAATGGTGCTATGGCTCAAGTGGTAGAGCTCTAGCCTTGAGAAAGCCCAAGTACAGTGCTCAGGATCTGAATCCAAGCCCCAGGACTGTCAAGAAAAAAAGAAAGAAGAGGAAGAGAAATAAGAAGGAGGAGGAGGAGGAGGAAGAGGAGGAGAAGAAGAAGAAAAGAAAAGAAAAGCAGAGACAGAGTATCACTCTCACAGTAAGCTGGCAGGATAAAATGGATACAGCCATTCTAAAAACCTCAAAAGGTATAGAAGGGGGCTTTGTATGAGCCGTGGCCATTTGCTGAGAGGTACAGCCATCATGCATGATATTGTGAGAAGTTTAGGAACAAATATCCCATCTCAGTCTCTCACCCCCATCTTCTACCACTGCGCTTAAACATGGGAATCTATATGGTCCCTAGAAGTCACTCTCCAGGACACAGTGAGGGTGAGAAAGAAGAGTGGGCCAAGAAGAGGAAAAATATCAGACACTGCCACTTGTGGCAAATGGGTGCTGAGGCCAGCTTCAGAGAAATCAGCCCACCTGATCATCAGAGAAGGTGCAGCTCCTATACCTGAAGACATAGGTCCAGCCTGCAGGGAGACAGACACAGACACAGACAGAGGAATACAGAGACACAGAGAGACAGAGACAGAGAGAGATCCTACCTTGCCCTGATCAGGAAGAAGAAGAAAGCATAACCAAGTTCATTGGATTATATTGGATTGATGAATGAGCCTGATCTTAGGAATCATACCACCCTGGTTCTACCATTATTATATAGAGACAGCTCAAAGTCCCTGAGCCTCAAGTGTAGAACTTGATAAAAGGCTTGTGACTGAATTGGGAGAGGAGAGGACACTGGTTTGTCATTTAGTCTTAAGGGAAACAAAATCACTAAGCAAGACCCTTGACATTGAGGTAAAAAACAAAAACAAAAGCTACATCCCAGGAACCCGCAGCCTAGATTGCATGGGGTGTCATCTGATATTTGCAAGCCAGGGATGGAAGGCAGCACATGGTGGATTCCCAAGCAGCCCTTAGTCTTGTAAGACATTATTCAGACAGATGATGTGCCCTCTTTTTTAAGTCACCGTTAAATAAAGGGCCGAGCACTTGCATCTTTTAACTAAAAAAAAAGTGATCACATGAGGTAGAGAAAAGAAGAAAAATATTTTGAAACAGTACAAAAGTCAACTATTAAATGTCTCCGCATCTCTATTATCTAAGGAAATGCACAACAGGAAACTTGACCCCTTGAACTGACTGAATCCTTCATCTCATCCGTTCCTGCCCATCAGCCTCTACCAGTCCTTCCATCCATTCCTTCTTCTTGGCCTCCCAAACTTTGAACTCTATCCGCCCACAGAATGGAACTGTCGGGCAGAGATGGAGTGACAATGTTTGTTAAGTTCATTATGAAGCAATTTGAAAAGGTGAAGTTTAAATGGCTTCTTATTTAGGAGAACTGTATAGATGCAGAAATAAAAATAACCCTGGTATCAAAATAACCACATCAAAAATGCACATTAAACTGTCACGAACACAATTTACTTAACCTCTCTGGGTGCCATCATTTTCAAAAATGGAGATGATCACTTATGTTTCTGGCTTGGAGTAAAGAATGGAAATGATATCCATAAAAATGTCTGACACATAGCACTTATGGATTTATAAGTGATCATATTTATCTTGATTCTGCCATTAACTAATTGTGTGACCTTTGGCAAATCATTTGAGGTCTCTAAATTTGTTTCCTTGTCACAAATATTATAAAAAAATAATAAAGCATGTAACAAGGCCAGCAAAGGGATGCTGTGATTCTCTTAGTAGGCTTGCATGGTCATGGCCTAATTCACTGACCTAGAAACACAGAGAACAAAGGACTCCGTGATTTCCATGCTTGATCATTGTTCTAGACTGGTTCTCAAGTTCTGCCATGATGCCATGTGGGCCTGTGCCTCATATTTGTTCACCCAATGGGACTTTTTCACATGGAAAAATATAGTTTCCTCATAACAAATCCGTTCTCCCCTCTCCTGGGTTCTAGGAGTCACGAAAGGGAAACCTTAATCAACTCTACATTGATAGCCAAAGGGGATCACATAAGTCACCTCACACTTCCTATTGTAACTTTCTGTCCAGTATATCATTAATTTGTACGAATAACACAGAGGTGATAACTAAGGCACTGGGAAATAGGTAAGTCTTCTCTCTTTTTTTTTTTTTTTTTTTGGCCAGTCCTAGGGCTTGAACTCACAGCCTGGGCATTATCCTTAGACACTTTTTGCTCAAGGCTAGTGCTCTGCCATTTGAGCCACAATGCCATTTCCAGTTTTTTCTGTGTATGTGGTATCAAGGAATCAAACCCAGGGCTTCATGCATGCTAGGAGAGCACTCTACCACTTGGCAAGCCTTCAGTGCAATCTTTTCTGCTCTTGACCGTGAGCTCTCATCTCAGTATTTCCCCACCTCTCTCATCCCTACCCCTTTCCTTCCCCAATTTAAAATACTGCTGCCTGCTATTCAACATTGACGAAAGCTATGGCAAGGCAGGAAGAGTTAATGACTGCAGATTGCTTTAAATTGAAAAACCCATGTATGTCGAGCACTACCTTGACAGCTGAATGCTTCTCTGTGAATAGTCTAAGTCATTAAATTTAATATTTAAGCTAAGCAGAAGGTCACATGAAACCTATCCAGGTAATACTTTTCTGGAAATTGGAAGAAAAACAAAGCTGTATTCATGTCGTTTTAGGATGTAAAGTAGGGTGGGGGATAAAGAAAGATGGGCCAGCTTCATCTCAGAAAGGCTTCACTGTCCTCTACTTTGTAGAATGAATTCATAGTCATTTATTCACTCACTTATCCATCATCTGTTCCTACATACATGCCTGCATCACCCACACTGGCAGAGCAAAGGTGAATGCCGAGCTCTCAGGCAAAGGGACAGATCTGGGAATAAGCCCCTGTTCCATGCCACCACAAGAGCAGCAGAGGAAAAATAGAAGGTAGACCATTAGCACAAAGAAGAGCACAATTCGCTCTGGAGGAGGTGACCCCTTGCAAGGGAAAGAATCCTCCATGCAAAATATGCAAGAGCCGGAAGCATGACATTATAAGCAATGAAATTTACCTTTGCATGCCAAGGACACTGCACCTCATTGTGTGTGTCCCAGGGACTCTAAAACTGTATATTGCCACCTTCCTTGACCCATCACTGGGCCTTTAGCATCCCCTGCATTCTTCCTGGTAACCTCCTTAGCGCCTCCTCACGGGTAGGAACTTCTTTCCTAGCTGTCCTATGAAACACAATCTAGAATAATAAAGAGTTTCTGCTCTTTGAGAGACCCTAGCAGGGTCTCCTGACTGTGTGATTGGGAAAGCCAGCAACTTCTAAAATTCTAGATCTCTCCTCAGCCCCTTTCACACCATGAGTACTAACAGACCTGTTCCAAAATGTGAGCTCTATTCATGAAACTCCTGAAGGAAAACATGTGACTGGACAGAAGCCCCTACCTTTCCAGAATATAGAACAATGCCCAAAGATGAAAAGTGACTAGTTAAGAATAGCAGCTTAGCCAGGGACCGATGGATCACATCTATAATCCTAGCTACTCAGGACGCTGAGATCTGAGGATCGAGGTTCAAAGGCAGCCCAGGCATGAAAGTCTGTGAGACCCTTATCTCCAATTAATCACCAGAAAACCAGAAGTGGTGCTGTGGCTCAAGGGATAGGGCAGTTGCCTTGAGCTGAAGAGCTCAGGGATAACACCCAGGCCCAGAGTTCAAGTCCCATAACTGACAAAAAAGAAAAAGAAAATAATAGCTTAGCCAGGTGCCAATGACTCACACATAATCATCATCATCATCATCATCATCATCATCATCATCATCATCATCATCCTAGCTACTCAGGAGGCTGAGATCTGAGGATGGCAGTTCAAAGCCAGGCCAGGCACAAAAATCCATCAGACCCTTATTTCCAATAAGCCATCAGAAAACTGGAAATGGCACTGTGGCTCAAAGTGGTAGAGAGCCAGCCTTGAGATGAAGAGCTCAGGGACAGTGCCCAGGCCCCACATCCAACCAAAAAATAAAAAGAAAGAAAGAAAGAAAGAAGAAGGAGAGAGAGAGAGAGAGAGAGAGAGAGAGAGAGAGAGAGAGGAGAGATAGCTTACAGTTTTATCATCCCTCTTGGCACAGTTGAACCATTACCAGAAAAAAAAAACAGAAATCAAGAATATGTCGATACATTCATTACTTGGATGCATCTGATCATTTCCACATAAACTTCCTTCCCATCTTCCTTTCATAGGTCACATAACACAAGGACTTTGATGCAAAAACAACTCCTTGACTCTAGAAACTGCACTTTGCAACAGGCCTTGAACTTCACTGCCCCCAGGGATGGATTCATTCTTTTTTTTTAATTTTTAATAACTCATGCTTGTTATAATGTGTGCTTTTGATTTCAGACAATTCAGCATCTAGGTCTGAGTGGGGAAATGTGAAGGGGGCTTCCACAAACCGTTAGGGGGCCCGTAAAGCCAATCTTTGGAAGAAAAAGAATGCTGACTACTATGTATCCCCACTGGCATTTTGGGGTCCTGTTCCCATGAGGGGAAGATCGGGACCTAAAAATTCCTGAATTGGGCTCTCCTTTCCCCAGTGTTAAAGCCAAGTGAAGGCTGCTTCTCTAGAAATGACTGAAATTTGAATTTTGACCCAGGAAAATGAATCCAGCAAGCGTCCCATTCTCCATTTACTAATAAATCAGCATATGGATCTCATGGAAATAAAAGCCTCCTCTTTCTCATACTAGAAAAAAATGCTTTGGCATAAATTATACCCATAACCACATACTACCAATATTTCTTGCTTTTCTCCTCTGGGTTAAATTCAATGAACGCATAAATATTTATGAAACGCTATGTACTATGCAACAGAAAGGTATGACGTCTGCTCAGACTGACTTGAAGGTTATGAGAGAGCCTTTTTCCTCCCTCATGTTTCAGATTGCCTTCATGGAAATCTGTGAGGAATCGCAGCAATGTGACTGCTCCAATGTCTCTTCCCTAGGCAAGGAATGCTCAGGCCCTCAAGAGTCTACATGAAAGAAACCAGGGCATGGACATGGGGGAAGACTGCCATCTAGTGGTGTGTCTCTGAAGTGCGCTATTGCAAAATAACCAGAAAAGCCAGATTTTCGTTTCTCATTAATGACACTGAACCAAACCTAAGAATGTAAGAAACAGAATGGATCTGTTCTCCTGGTTTTCTTTTTATATATATATTTTATTGTGATTATTAGAAGGGTTACATTATATTCACCAGGTAGAAGGTACATTACTTCACGAACATTGATACCCTTTCTCATGTCTTGGTCCCCATTTCCCTCCCCTCACCCCTCGCCCCTCATCTTGTTTATCCCTCTTCCCTATCCTATTTCAAATAACCAAATAAGCATATATACAATACATCAGATAATAAGATAAAATACTGTAACAATATGAGATAACCCATATAGGTAGGGTTGATTCCCAGCAACATCTAAGCCTAGGGTTAGTCATCCAGGAGCCTCATATTTGCTTCTTCCCTCTACCCTTCTGACCAGTTCAGGTTCTGGTCTAGTGTTATGGGCCTGTGGTCCCTAAAAGTGCATTAAGCTCCTGAAGTCTTAACCTCAGTATGTCAATAGTCCCCTTTGTATACAGAATCTTGGCAAATGTGATTAGCTAACACTACTTGATACTATAGTAAGATAGGCTCCTCATACACTATAACAAGCATCCTTACCAAAGCCCTGCCATGTGAAAACAGAGGTGCACACAGAGAGCAGAGATTGCATTTAGATAATAGCAAGGGAAGGTGTTATACCATCAGCTTTCCATTACTATAACCAATGATCTGAAATGAGCAGCTTATTAAGAGAAAAGGTTGATCTTGACTCACAGTTTTGATAGATTGGTCTCATTCTTTTGGGTCGTCTGGTGAGGTGACACAACATGGCTGGGAATGCATGGCGAAGCAAAGCTGTTCACTCTACGCTTGGGATATAGAAAACAAAAGAGGAAGGCACTATGATCCTACCATACCATTTGAGAACCTATCCTCCCTAGAATCCCCCTGAACACATCCCAGCACCTTCCCATATTTGTCTTTAATACATGGGTCTTGAGCAGGGAAGCCTTCAGAATCCCTCTTTCTAGAACATCTAGTGAATTTCTCTTACTTCCTGGGATTTCTGTTCCAGTGTTACTTTCCTAATGAAGATTTCAATTGTGTAAACTCTCCTAGTGCTTCTCACCTAGTGCGGACATCTTTACATCTCTGAATATACATAATAAGTTGGTTAATGTTCTTCCCTCCTACAAAGTTGTAAACCCCATGTTATAAGACCTGGGAGAAGTTACCTGCTTAGGAAGCCATTGAACTTTGGGTACCTGGCCAGTCAGTCTCCCGCCTACTACATGCCCAGAAACTCTGTTAAGAAGCAAAATGAGTGTTAACAGGATCCCCTGTGCATGTGTGCCTACAAAACAGTTCTACTAGGGTTTTCAGACAAGCCTATGCTACTTTTCTCTTTACTCTCTTATCTTATTTAATCTTTGAAAGAAGGCTGAGTTCCCAATAGTTTCCCTCCTCTTACAAAGGAACAGTGACTCTGATAATGAATTCTACTCGAGGTCACAGAGTTGTTAGACAGCAAAATTTTGAGTTAAGATTACACAATTTAAAACTCCTATTAAACACTATCCGTGAATTACAAGAGGAAATCAATCACCTTTTACCTAATCCTTTCAAAGACACATGATGGACATAAAAGACCAAATGCCTGGAGTGATCACGCTTATTAAACTACATTTCTCAATGGCAGAGCTCTTATTTCCCCCAATGTCTATGCTTTATTCTCTGCAGTAAATGCAACTCTCTGGCATGGAACCTGGCATTGAGGAGGCATTCCATCTGTATTTGTTGAATGTATTTACATTTGAAGTGAGTTTCATCAGCTACAAAGAAGATAACACACTGGTAGCCAGAGTCAAATTTCTGCTTCAGAAAAAGCAAATAAAGAAGTAGGAAAGGTACCAGACACCAGTAATTAACACGTCTACCTACTTTAGGAGGCTGAAATCTGAGGGTTTCAGTTAGAAGCCAGCTCAGACAGGAAATTCATGAGACAACAATTAACCACCTAAAGGCCAGAACTGGAGGTATGGCTTAAATGGCAGAGAGTAGCAGTCTTGACGAAAAAGCTTAGAGACAGTGCTCAGGCCTTTCATTCAAGTCCCAATACTGACACAAAACAAAAAAGGATGGGAAAAAGAGATAGGATACAAACATTGGAGACGTGCTGTGTGCTAGCACTAGTTTATGTGCTTTGTAAGTACTTCAAATTCAGAACTGAGTAGCTCTACAGGCTATATTGTGGCCAATGTGAAAAAAAAATCATTTCCACTAGCACCCCAAAAAGGAGAGAACTTCTAGCTGGAAGTCAGAGTTGCCCAGAGAAGCTCTACAATGGCTGTATGTATACCTTACTCAGACAGCCTATTCTCCTGGCTAGAAAGAGGAAGCTGAATTTGAGCCTCAAATCTCATCACTTCTATTTCCAGTGGTTTTATTTCTTAGTCTCAGTCCTTTTTACGCATGTCCATCTCACACGTTTTCATCAGAAAATTCTTGAGAAGGGGGAAAAAATATCTTGCTGACAGAAGTGCTTCTGGTTTGTTTCTTCTATATCAATCTATCACCTTGGTCCCTGACTACAGTGAATTCCTGCAGTCCGCTCCACAGTGACAAACCGCAGACCAACACACAGTGCTTTGCCTGACTGAGAAGAATGGCTAGGGGAAAATGGAACACAACCCCGCTGAGTCCCTTACTTCTGGTGGGACTACATCGCTTAGGAAATGGAAAGCGGTAGGGAACTCAAGTTCACTGACCATACCTCCAGCATAATGTTTCATTCCTCACAGCTCAGGAATAAAACTACACTTCTGTACACGACAAGTGGTTGAACAGAGTAGCACCATCTTTCTGGCATGTCTTTACACTATTTCTCCTTCTACTACACATGTCTGTAGACACTACACCTGACCCTTGAAACAGTCACATGCAACAGCTAGTGTAAGTGTGATTATTGTCAGGTTTTGCAGTGGAGAACTCTGAGACCGGCAGGCTGATGACTTCCATAAAGGCTTGTTACTAATAAGGGGCAGAGTTGAGACTAGAACAAAGTGTATTTAATTCCTGTGCTCTCTTATTAATCCTCACTGCTTCTTACTAACACACCACAGAGAAGAATACAGCCCACTAAGAACTGCTATACTGGTGGCTCCTTTCAAAGTAATGACTGTCAAGAAATTACCAAGAGAAAGATAGGAAGAGTGTCTGATAGGCACAGAATCACCATTGCCTGGGCCCTCACCGCTCAGATGGAGAATCTATAACCTGTCCTCAAACAACTCGAGCTAATTCATGTTGGTAAAGTACTTGGACCTGTAACAGAATGTAAGGATATCCAAGGAACATTTGTTAATTGGCGCATGTACTCTCTCACTGGCTGCTCTGTCAGATAGTCTGGCTTTGAGATCTCACCCCTAAGACTGCCACCAGTGGCTCACCCCTCAAACCCTAGCTGAGGATCAGCTCATAGCAGCTCGGGCAGGAAAGTCTGAGATTCTTATCTCCAATGAGACTACCAAACACCTAGGAAGTAGAGTTGTGGCTTAAGTGGTAGAGCACCAGTCTTGAGTAAAAAGAATAAAGGACTATGAGTTCAAGCCTCAGAGTCATATACTCGTGCACACAGAAAGAAAGAAAGAAAGAAAGAAAGAAAGAAAGAAAGAAAGAAAGAAAGAAAGAAAGAAAGAAAGAGAGAGAGAGGAAAAGAAAGAAAGAAAGAAAGAAAGAAAGAAAGAAAGAAAGAAAGAAAGAAAGAAAGAAAGAAAGTGTGGGGACCATTCTCAACTGTAATCTTCATGAACTGAAGAGTCTATGTATTAGCCTCCTTTGGTAATGGCAAAAAAAATACCATGGGGCTTCTCCAGGGCCTAGAGTTTTAGAAGTTCTGTGTACTCTGGAAAGATGTAGGCCAGAATAACTGATAGCATTTAGAGATCGGTACTGATTTCACATCTCTCATAATACAATTTCAGCTGATCCCTTTAGAACTGCACATTTGAAAGATTTGTGCTGAAGCTACATTTCATTCATTCATCTGAGTAAATAGAAAGCAAGCAAATAGAGAGAATGGAAACATGTTCCCAGCATACTACTTACTTGGATAAGAGAGTTTATTTAATAACTATGATCAGCTTTAAAATAGATATATATGGGGCCAGGAATTTGGCCTAGTGGTAGAGTGTTGGCCAGCATGCATGATGCTCTGGGTTCGATTCCTTGGTACCACATACACTGAAAAAAGCCAGAAGTGGTGCTGTGGCTCAAGTGATAGAGCGCTAGCCTTGAGGAAAGCCCAAGGACCGTGTCCAGGCCCTGAGTTCAAGCCCCAGGACTGGCAAAAAGTAGACATATATATATATGTAATATTATATTATATATATATACATACCAATGGGTTATTGTTAAAATGGTCAGTCTAATGATAAAGTGTCCAGTGGCTCAATTGTGTCAGTGACACATGGTGACCTTCAGTCTGACCTTTTGGTTGCCCTAAAAAACATAGCACCTTGCTAGTATTTTTTTTAAGCCAGGGAGTGTTTTTTACCCTTCAGTTTGATTTAGTGGCTTGAGCTTCCCCCAAGTCCCTTTGAACTGTGCTACTCTTAGACCACATTTATTTCTCATGCATTTCAGAGTAATTGATAGTCTACCCTGAAAGCAAGAAGGAACTTAGGGCAGTCTGTACAATTAATCTTCAACAAAAAGAAGAAATCTAGTGGAAGTAAAGTGGGGAATTGGGAGTCTCCTGGAGACCACTGTCAATCTACACACACACACACACACACACACACACACACACACACACACACACGCATGGGCAGTTTTCTGAGCACACTGCAGATCGCCAATATACTTTGCAGGACACAGAGAGTCAGTAGGCCCCAGACAACAAAGACATAGAGCCAAGCAAAAGAGTTACAAGCAATGTGTTCTTGGAACCGATGTCTTCCGGGAAAATACCCCAAATTTACATTTGTGTTTTATTTCTTAGGAAGTGGGTAGTGCCTCTAAGTGATTCATGCGTGTAATTCTGTGTGACAACTTCAAGCAGGTTTTAGACTAAATCCCACATTCCCCCCCACCCCCACAAAAAGTTTCTGAAAGATGGTAATCTGGCTTCTCCTCTAAGACAATTAACCCATCCTGTGACCTGTCCTTCGACTTAGCGCTTGGGGCCTGCAAAGCAAGGATGGGGTCTGAATTGCCATTCACTCAGTCAGGCAATATCTATTAAGTGTATACTGTGTTGGCTTCCCTGTACTGAGACGACCCCAGGGAATAAGAAAGAGTGTGGTCCTGGCTTACTTGGGGCTTACTTTCTCCTGAGGAAAGAAGGAGGACATGAGGAGAGAAAATCAGTCAGATGGTTTGCGATGGAAAATCTCCAGTGAGTTGGAGAGAGGGGAACAGCTTCACTGTTGGCCTCTCTTTCTACTGGGCAGTCTCCAGTTCCACATTCCTCTCCCCTCCCTTCTGTGCCTCTTTCCCCTGTCTTTCCTCTCTGGACCGACCTCCACCTCCTCTCTCCAGAGGCCCAAATATCTCCCTTCCCCGAGGCCACGAGCCCACCAGCCCGAGTGGCCCAACTGTCCCATGGAGCCCATGCCTCGCGCTCGTCGCACTCCGTGCAC
Organism: Megascapheus bottae; assembly: GCF_031878675.1. Lineage (NCBI taxonomy): Eukaryota > Metazoa > Chordata > Mammalia > Rodentia > Geomyidae > Megascapheus > Megascapheus bottae. The sequence goes on along the minus strand of NC_143511.1, from coordinate 65,083,828 downwards.
CCCTCGTGCGCCCTCTTCTTCTCCACGGATCCTGCCACTCCTGGCCAGCCGTTGACCGCTCCCCCCCCCCACACCCAACGCACGCACACACCTCTGCCTCCCCATTTCTGCCATGGGAAACGAAGCCAGTTACCCAAAGGAGATGTGCGCTCACTTTGACCAAGAGGAACTCAAGCGTCTGGGCAAGAGCTTCAAGAAGATCGACTTGGACAAGTCGGGCGCGCTGAGCGTGGAGGAGTTCATGTCACTGCCCCAGCTGAGGCAGAACCCGCTGGTGAAGCGAGTGATCGACATCTTCGACACGGATGGCAACGGCGAGGTGGATTTCCGAGAGTTCATCCTGGGGGCTTCGCAGTTTAGCGTCAAGGGAGCCGAGGAGGAGAAGTTGAAGTTCGCCTTCCGGATCTACGACATCGACAGAGATGGCTACATTTCCAACGGGGAGCTGTTCCAGGTGCTGAAGATGATGGTGGGCGACAACCTCAAGGATTGGCAGCTGCAGCAGCTCGTGGACAAAACCATCATCGTCCTGGATAAGGATGGCGATGGGAAAATATCTTTTGAGGAGTTTTCCGGTGTGGTCAGAGGCCTGGAGGTCCACAAGAAGTTGGTGGTGTTCGTGTGAGCTTTGGGGAGTTTGGGGTTGTTGCTTGTTTTGGTGGTTTTTTATTAAGACCACTGCCCACAAGCAACTTTTGCATTCGTTTTTCTCTCCCTCCTCTCTTGCCTCTTTCTCTCCTCTGTGTACGTCTCACCTGTCTCTGTCTTCCTCCCTCTCCCTCTCTCAAGATCTGCCTGAGACCTTCAACAAAATGGTCTCATTCACTAACCGGGAAGTGTTTGTCTTGACCAAGCGTGTTGCAAGCTGACTTTCATCATCCACTCAGTGTCCTTAATTATCTCAGTGATTGAAGAGAATGCCTTGAGTGGAGAGCAAGATGGAAGAAAGAAACTTGGGAAAACAGAACGAAATGACTTTTGTAACTCTCCTATTCTTGGTTTAGATTCAGAGACCAAGTTCAAGAGAACTTTGAAAGAAAAGAGAACATCTGTACACTCGCCCATCTTCCTCCTGGAAGTGTCCACAACAGGATGCTGTAGAGTTTGTACCCGGTGTTGGGTGAACTGTTTACATTTATTTGTGACATTCAATTATCTTTGAGAGACTGCTAACCTCCTAGTGTAGCAACAGACACAAATATATGTATATATATACATATATATATATGTATTTTTTTTTGCTGACCGTCTTTTAATCACTGCAGGCAACAAAGCAGCTCATCTTTGTCCTGTGCCAAGCTACACCTCCTTCCTCACACTAATCTAGAAATCCTTCAGTAAATTCAAGGGATAGAAGTCTGTTTGTGAGGCCTATGTGTCACCTGCTCAGCCCACCTGTCAATCTTAGTGGCAATATTGGCTACTCACCCCAGGACTAGCAGGAACATCCAGTTAACTCAGAACCTCCCCAGAAAGTGATGACTCCTTTAGCACTTAGCCCCAACCCAGTGGGAAGGAGTAGGACAGATAAAGTCAGTCTTCCCACAAGGCAAACTTTTGGAGCTAAGGGCCTCTCCCCAGGTTGCTGGAGTGGTTGTTCCTGGTGCTCTCTCTTGCAGAGGTTAGCAATCCCATCCACTACAACAGAAAGCTGACAGCAGTAGCTAAATTTCCTGTCTTACCAGGAAGCTTTTCCTCTACCCATCAACTAAGAGTTCCTCTCTCCCTAGTAGACTACAACCAGGGATGGGCTGGAAGCCTATTAGTTTCTAAGAGATTCAACGTGTGAATTCATCTTCCCAACTCACTGATGATATGTTGGTAGTCTGAGATTAGTCTTGATGGGAGGGGCTCACGATGGGAAGAAGCTTTTAGTTTTGTTTTGGAGAATGAGCTTACCAATGAGAACATAGCAACCTGCACCCCCCACTTCCTCAGAGCCTGAGCTGTGCTCAAAAGAGCAAGGCCAGCAATGATCCTCATAGCTTTCACTTCCTGGGACCATACCCCATATAAATTACAAAGAACAATGAAATATACTCTTTCCCTAGTTACCTAGCCAGAAAGTACTACTCAGGTGATTTTTTTTCCTCAAGAGGGTTATCACGAGGCAGCTGGCCAACTAATTAAGCACAAAAGAAAAAAAGATGAAATAAAATTCCTTAAATAGTCACTGGTATTACATCCATCTACACTTTTTGTATTAGCGATAAATTAGGATCCCTATAGAATAGAAATTCTTCCTTTCATTCCTGTTCAGTTCTTTCAAAATATATTAGCAGGCAAATAGTCCCAACCCTCCAGTGATGTGAGTCATACATAACCCATTGGGTGATAACACAATTCAAAGATACAAACACACCTGATTGTGGATTCAATTGCAACAGGGCTATTATTAGAGTGACTTATTAGTATGTACATGTGAGTGACTTATTGAGCTTCTCTGTGGTTTTACCTAATTAAAATAAACATCCATTCCAAGGTTATTTCCTCTTCCTTTAACCCTACCTATGCCTCTACAAAGGAGACATGAGGCCTCACTGATGTTTAGCTACACCCACTCCAAATTAGCTGAACATTCATTCATGTGATCCTAGCCAAGAAAAGAAAGGGAACCACATCAAAGTAGTCCCCAGCCCCTTGTGTGCAGAAGGGACAATAGGCTTTATGTGAAGCATAGAACATGAAAAAGAGAATTCTTCTAGCCCGGCCTCTTTGACTTCGTGAGGAAATTTGAACGTGATGAAAGTGAATGTGTTTCATGCCAGCCAGGAACATGGCTTAGATTATTTATACACTTTGTAATGGATAGTTTAAAATATGGAAATTATGTCTAAGGGCATGAAATATGTTGGATTTCATATTCAAATGCAACAAAGAAAACAATTCAGCTGCTAAAATATCTGCAATTAAGTTAATTGCTAAGTCTAGTTAAGAGTGCCATAGCAGACTTTGTGGTAATGACCTTGAACTAAAGTCATGTGTCTGGTTTTAGCACTGTAAAGACTGAACCAGATACTTGGGGAAATTGATCGTATTTGCTTCCACGTTAGAGAGCTTTGAGAGTTTTTCCTCCCTCTTGGTTGATAGCCAGTTGCTAACAAATTTATTTCTAAACAACTTCTTGTGGTGATAATAAGTTAACATTTATTGAGCAATTGTCTCATTACTTTTGATATTTTTGTTGTGTCATTTAATCATCACAACAACCTTGTGAAATGGAGCCATCTTGACTTTATAGATGATACTATAAAAAGACCCAGAATCCTCTCCAAGGTCATACAGCTGGGAAATGACAGAGCAAGGCCTTGTATTAGGTTTTCTGACCACTAACCTTGAGCTTCATTTCTACCTCTTCATTTTTACACATCTTTTTTTTAACCTTTCTCTTATTAATGTAACCAGATCATGCCTCAGTTCTCACAAAAAAAGGAAACCAAGGGCGAAAGAAATGAGTTGCTTGTCATGAGCAAGTAGCCCCACCTCTCCAGTTTTATGCATTGCAAGAAACATATTAGGAAAGACAGTTTTAAACCTGCTGCCACCTTCAGATTGTCATAAGAAACAGGTGACTGACAGTATTTAGATTGAACTGATAACCACCCTTATATGCTCTGAGGCTACAGAGATTAGTATCAATATGTTGTTATAGATCTACTTTAATGGGTTGCGTCTGCTGTCTGCCATATGTTGCAATCTCCAAACCACTAGACAATCCTTTAGAAACAGACAAAATATGGCCTCAGCACAGTTGGTTTATATTCTATCATCCTTTAGAAACATCCTGGAGGGGAAAACCTTCCAGAAATCACAGGGGGAAAAATTGCTAATTTCATTCTCCACTTCAGCTACTGATTCTCTGTTAGAATGTACACATTAGGTGATCTACTTATGGCATTTTATCTATAGTGCATGTTACAAGAAGGGGGAGGCTTAGATGCTTTGTAAGATAGGGTATTATGAGAGAAGGAGTATAGAGACTAGTCTAAGAGACAGAATTTGTGTGTTTATGTGTATATATAGGGTGGGGAGAGAATGGGGGAGGGGGGTGAGTTGGAAATAGCACACAAGGTCTCACACATATTAGGCAAGCCCTCTACCACTGAATTATATCCTAGGTCCTGGCTTTAGACACCTGTTCTAGCAGGTCAATGTGTGTGACTTACAAGCCACATGTCCTATCACCTTTAAATGAATTTACTGATTCAAAAGCTAATAATACACTGTCATAGCAGCAAAGGTATGTACATAATAGAAGTGATCTGACAGCTCAGACTTTAAATTCAACTCACCAATGTGCAGTTGTTTTTTCTTGATGGTTGATGGTGGGTTTACCTAGTGTTTGTTCTCATGATGATTTGTAAGCATTTTCCAACATTTTTGAAAACTAAAACTTGGATGAATTACTCAATACACAAAGAAAAAGAGAAAAGCCAGATGTTTAATGACAAGATTTCTTGATATATGTTACCTTTCTTACCTTGACCTGTCTTATAAGAAAGTAGTAACTTCTATATAGCTTTTCTGAATGTGTGATGTTAATAGTCCAAAATTAATTCCCATGTTTGTCCTTCACTCATAGCAACAATGCTAATACATCAAATGCTAAATAAGTAACAATCATGACAAAAAGTCTCTCATCTTTTAGCACGCTACTCAAGTACTTGCATAGTATGTTTCTTAAACTATAAAACTGAAGTTATAATACCTATCTCATTTTAAAACACTTGGACAAATGTTGGCAGCCAGTAAGTATTAAGTTCCTTCTCTTTCTTCTCCAGGTCTATTTAATTTTGTGACCTGGATCATTATACCTCTTTGGTTTACTTCTTTATCTATAATGTGCAAGCATTAAATTTGATGATCACCATTTCCCTGGTAGATCTAAACTTATTGAACTCATCTTATATCCTTAAATTACTCTTTCAGAAAGGAGTCCTTTCTTTCATAGCAACTCAGTGTTTTAACGTATTGTTTCATATCTGTCTCTGTCTCACTCAGTTTCTAGGATACCATGAGGTGGTCTTTACCCAAGTCTTGGCACATCTCCAGAGATGATTGGGAAATGAAATTAATTGTTGGACAGTACCCAAGGAATTAGGCTGTTGTAGCCTTCAATCATACCCCAACTAAATCCCCCACAGTGTAGTACAGTGAAGTTCGCTGCATACACAGGGAAGAATAGTCTCTAGCTTTCTTTGGATCCTGTAAAAAGGAATCTGAGTTTTAAAAAAGAGGGGGGAAGAGGGAGAGAAGGAGGGGAAAGAGAGAGAGAAAAATAAAAAGAGGAGTGCTTGCTTAACACGCACAGAGCCCTGGGTTTGATTCCAGGGTACCACATACACAGAAAAAGCTGGAAGTGGTGCTGTGGCTCAAATGGTAGAGAATGCCTAAGGATAGTGCTCAGGTCCTGAGTTCAAGCCCCAGGCCTGGCAAAAAAATTTAAGGAGGGAGAGACTAGGAGGAAAATAGTTCAAAGCCAGTCAAAGGAAAAAGTTATTAAGATGATGATTTCAAAACACAAGCCAGTTATGCAAGTCATGTAAGCAGGAAAATTGTGGTCCAACTCAAGGGGAAAAAAAACACAAGCTTATATAAAACTAAAAACAAAGATGGAAAGCATGGCTTGAATGGTGAAGTGCTTACTTAGCAAGCAGAAGGCTCTGATTTCAAGTCCTACTACTACTGCTATTTAAAAAAAGAAGTGAGAGTTCATAAACATGGGGGCACATGGATCGTTGCATTTCTGGCCTTTCCTGTTTTGTCACAGACTTTGCAAATGGGCATCAAACACTTCTCTGGACTCTTCGTGTTGCTGTGCATCGGATTTGGCCTGTCCATCTTGACAACCATTGGTGAGCACATCGTGTACAGGCTGCTGCTACCACGAATCAAAAACAAATCCAAGCTGCAATACTGGCTGCACACCAGTCAGGTAAGTGCTGAAGATCTCTTGCTGTAGCTCCCCGTGGTGGGAGGATTCAGAGCCAAATGACAGAAAGTGGTATAGCGTTCCCAACTAGAAAACAGAATTTCCTCTGATTGTACCCATCTACCTTCCCCTAAAACAAATAGGTCCCACAACATCCCTTTCCTTCCTGGAAAGTTTCACTGCTCCTCACTGTCAACACAGTAGAACTGCCTGCAACCCGATTTCACTTAAGGGTGACAATAAGAAGTGGTGTCAAAGATATTTTTTTTATCAAAACCAAAACCCATTAAAATAGGTTTACTCCATTTTCTATTATGTTTTCTTCTGGTGTAGGGTTTTGAGGCCCACTAGTACAAAGGGCAAGCTTCACAGGAAGCTTGGAGCCAGACATTAACACGTTTCCCAGAGAGAGCTGAATATGTGACTGATGGGCCAGGTACAGTCCTAGGACGCTGACCCAAGGAGCCAAACACACAGAAAGTGTAGTCTAGTGAAGAGAGCAGTTTCACCTGCCATGTTAAGACAGATGAGCTCTTTCCAGATCTCTACTGGGCAGGCCCTCCAGCCTTCTGGTGTTCCATGGATTACCACCTGACCCCCCAGCCACAAGATGGCCACTTTCACTCCAGTTATCAAGGCAGTTAACTGCTTTGTTAAGGGGTATGCTTTTGCTTTTTATTTTGTAGATAGATTACTATTGTTGATTTGGTTACAGTTGAACCCTATGCTTCCTATTTTCATTTAGGGAAATATTTTTGTCTCCTAGGGGAACTCTAAGGACAAGTGATATCTTCTTCAATATGCTGACATGTTTATTTTAAGTCTCTGGAGGCCTGCTTTACTTCTTTCTTTTGGTTGCAAAGAAGTTCTGCCCAATTTTTTGACTGTTTTTTGTTTTGTTTTGGTTTAGTTTTTTTGTTTGGTTTCTCTGGTTTTTGCCAGACCTGCGACTTTAACTCAGGGCTTGGGCACTGTCCCTGAACTTCTTTTGCTCAAAGCTAGCACTCTACCACTTGAGCCATAGTGCCACTTCCAGCTTCTTCTGTGTATGTGGTACTGAGGAATTGAACCCAGGGCTTCATGCATGCTAGGCAAGCACTCTACCACTAAGCCTCTTTCCCAGCCCATCAACTCATTTTTAAGCAACTATGAGTACAAGCTTTTTTCCTCCACAGGAATTAGACTTTTTTTTTTTTGGTCAGTCATGGGGCTTGAACTCTGGGCATCTCTGAGCTCTTCAGCTCAAGCTACCACTCTACCACTTCTTTTTTTTTTTTTTTGCCAGTCCTGGGGCTTGAACGCAGAGCCTGAGCACTTTTCTTGGGCTTTTTTCTCAAAGCTAGTGCTACAGCACCACTTCCAGCTTGTCTATGTATGCGGTACTAAGGAATCAAACCTGGGTATTCATGCATACTAGGCAAGCACTCTACCACTAGGCAAAACTCCCAGCCTGTACTCTACCACTTTGAGCCACAGTGCCACATCTGTTTTTCTAGTGGTTAATAAGAGTCTCACAGATTTTCCTGCACAGGATGGCTTTGAACTGAGATCTTCAGATCTCAGCCTCCTGAGTAGCTAGAATTACAGGTGTGAGCCGCTGGCATCCAGCAAGTTAGACAGTTGGTCATATCACATGCAACTTTACAATCTAGACTATTTACAAGCTTTCTATAATATCACTATTAGACAGGTGCCAGCAACAGTGGTTTCTATCTGTAATACTAGCTACTCAGGAGACAGAGATCTGAGGATTACAGTTTGAAGCCAGTCCAAGCAGGAAAGTTTGTGAGACTCTAATTTCCAATGAACTACCAGAAAACCAGAAGTAGAAGCTAGCCTTGAGACTGAAACCTCAGGGACAGCACCCAGGCCCCTGAATTCAAGACTCATAACAACATACATATATATATATATATATATATATTCACTATTTTCTTCTCTGGGAAGGAATATTTAGAATCTTTGTTGAGATTTGAGGCTCAGTATTGATCTATTATCAAGCATGCCTGGAAATCTTGTAGTAAGTAGATACTCCATTAAACATCCAACAGTACTTTATCTCTTGACCTATATATTTCTAATGAACATTACCTGGGAATCTGTTCTTTCTACCAGAGACTGCATAGAGCATTGAACACATCATTTGCAGAGGAAAAGCAGCAACGTTTAAAAACCAAACGTGTGGAAAAAAGGTAAAAAGAGGTTAATGTACTTGGCAGAATCAACTGATACTCAGAAACGAAGCTGTATCTAAATACTTAGGCCTAAGTATTTAGGTGCATTTCAGGCCTATATTCCTTCTGTATAACTCTCCAGCATACCACACACAGCCTCTCACACATGCAGTGTGTGTTTGGGGGTCTCATAGCTGTCTCTTTGAAATGGTCCTTGGAGTACTGAATTTCAGTCTTACAAAACTGTTCCATACAAATTAGATTTTTCTTTTTCTTTTCAGTTACTCTAAATCACTAGTCAAGTCATATTAAGACAGGAATGTTTAAACAAAATGCAACCCACTGAAGTCAATAGTACAAGATACTCATTCCACTATATAATTGGATCTCTTCTTCTATGCTGCACATTTAGTGAACAATTGATAGATAGTTGAATGCATTATTAACATTTGAGTTTGAAGAGAGGGTAGGAGAAATTTTGGCCTCTAGTGCAGACAAATGTTGCCTCTTTTACATTTAATATGAAGGGGGGGAGTGGATATTATAAGAGACTACTTATATAGAAAAACCAAGCTCTGGTGCCCTCTATTGATTTATACATGGCATTACCTGAAAAGTATGTTAAAGAACTACAGCATGTTTGTTCTGTTTTAGTTGGGTTTTGCTGTGTGAGAAATCATCTAAATACTTAACACTTTCAACAGTGCTGTTGCTCATTAATCCACAGGTTCTCTGTACAGATTGCTGATCTGAGACAGACTTGACTGATGTTTAGCTAGGCTTATGTGTGCAGCCAGCTTGGGAAGAGGGAAGCAGCTAAAGGCTGTCTGGCCTAGAATTGGCCTCGGCTAGGTCAACAAGGAATACTGAAAATGTGTTCCACAGGGTCCCTCACACTCCAGCAGGGTTAATGGGAACTCCTTCACACTGTAGCATCGAGGAGTCAAGAGAGAAACAGTGTGCCAAACCTTCTTAAAAGCTTAGGCTTGGCATGGCTGCCCCTTTCTATGAGCCAAAACACATTATAGCAACAGTCCTCATTCAAGGAGAGGTAAACATCCATCATAATGCAATGAAGTCAGTGCTGAGAGGGCATGGATAAAAGGAAGCACCAAAGATCAAGCCAATTTGTACCACCAGGCAAAGCAAAACAGGATTCTTCTGCTAAACCCTATGTTTTGTGCTCTCCATCATGTAATTGCCTCAAGACTTTATCCTGGTCCTTTCTTAACCCTTCATCCTTCCGCCTCCAGGGTCTCTCCATCTTCTCTCCTGAGCAGTAAGAGCCAAAGAATAAAATTGATTCAGTTATATGGATGGAGGGGGTGGGAAATGCAAGGATTTAACTGGATGTTTCTGTTTTGCCCTGTGGTTTATTGCAAGAGTAGTAAAAATCCTCCTGCTCCTCCTCTGCTCTTCCTTGTCCTCCTCTAATTTTCATTCTACTAGTATAGAAGGAATCCGCCTGTGCAATGTTTAGGGCTCTAATCTGTTCTCATTTCATCTAGCTGTCAAAGTGTATTTGAGAAACAAGGTAGTCTCACTTCTGTACCTGTCTAATAATAGCTTTCTCTTGTTATAAGTGGCTATAAGTCTACAGCCACATCTCCACAATGGTGGTAGATGGTACTAGGTGAGTCTAAAAGGATGGAAAAGTTGTTTCTATTCGACATATATCATCCTAGCAAGAACCTAGGGGCTTTCTTAAATCTGGAGTTTTGTCCTTCCTTTATCCTCAGCATCAAATCTGAGCGGTCATTTTTTTTTTCCTTTTCAGCTGTCATTCTTTACTCACATAGTCACTTCTACAGTGAAAAATGATTCAGCTGAAACCTGTGGTTTAGGTGCTTATATTCAAATACTGACTCTCAGAAGAGCATTGTAAGGTTAAAGATGTGAAAATACCTGTCTATACAGTAAGGTTTACAGCCTGACATTTGGATAAACAGATTTAAACCGATTTTTACTCTCCCTAAGGGCAGAACCTTTTTTTTTTTTATTGCGATAGGATGTCTGAAGCCAGTGATGCTTTATTCTTGAACATTCCACCTTAAAAAAAAAAAAAGTGGATAAAAAGGTCATCTATGGTTTTCCCCCAAAGAAATACTATACCCCATTCCATCAGAGGATATCCAATTTCAGAGTAATGTAAGACTTGCCTAAGATCTTGAACTTGAGTTGCAAGTTTGGGATTCTTAATGTCCCCTGGGTACTCTAGCAGGCAGGCTGCACATAGATCAAATGACTTTATTTCTATGTGCATACCCAGCTTTGTACTGGCCAGGCAAAAAGGACCCCAGATAAAGAGCAGCACTTTGAGAACTGCCGAATGGAAAGTGAATCCAAACTGTCTCTTGTTTCCTAGGTCCAACTTAGGACCCCGCCAGCTCATGGTATGGAACACTTCCAATCTGAGTCATGAAAACCAACGAAAGTACATCTTTAGTGATGAGGGAGGACAAAACCAGCTGGGAATCCCAAGCCACCAAGACATCCCTCTCCCTCCGAGGAGAAGAGAGCTCCCAGCCTCGCTGGCCACCAATGGGAGAGCAGACCCCCTCAACACAGCACGGAACTCAGTGATGCAGGAGCTCTCAGAGCTGGAGAAGCAGATTCAGGTGATCCGCCAGGAGCTGCATTTGGCTGTGAGCAGAAAAGCAGAGCTGGAGGAGTATCAAAGGACAAATAGGACTTGTGAGTCCTAGGTGATCATGCAACTCTCCTTTCTCAGTTCCTGGTATCGCTGAGCCCTTGAGACACTTTGTAATGCTCCTTTGTAATGACTGACTGAGGTACGGAGACACTGAGATCTAAGTCTTCTAGAGAGTAGGTCTGCTCTCTCCAGTCTAACACAGGGCAGCCACTCTTCCCAAGGCTCATCGCCCCCTAGGTTTCCAGAATGGGGATCTTTACATAGCAGGAATCTGAAGTTTGGGGGATGGAGAAAATTCTGTGCAAGTGGTCTTTGAACAACCAGATAATCTCAGCTCCAATGAACCTTTCCACCTGGTGCCACAGTAATATTTCTGGTTTTTAGCCCTTTCTCTGCACTGCAACAATATATATATATATATATGTATATATATACATATATATATATACATAAAGAAATTATTACTCATATCTGTGTCTTACTGGGTTGGTTTTTTATCCTAATTTAGAACGAGATTGTTCAGGGTGGTAGATCTGATACAACTCCCCCATGTAGATTTTTTTTTTTTGTCTCTACATTCTGAATGGGAAGCAGGGTAAAGGCTAGAGAACCCTGGGCCAGAGAAGATACTTAAAATCTAACTAAACTCAGAATCACTGCAGATGAGGATTGATTGGGTCAGACAAGTCATATGCTTGAGAAGACTGCAGAGCTGATTCCCTCCTGATGAATGTTTAGGAGGAACGTATTTAGCGGCCACTATGAAAGAGATGTGGTGAATGAGAACAGATGATGGACCAAACAAGCATTCAATATGCAGACTGAGAGGACAAAAGCTCTAAAACAGGAAGACAATTTGACAAAGTTATGAATTGGACTATACTTCTAATCGTGCACCTTTTTATAAAAGAAACCAGAGAGAGAAAAGTAGAGCAAGATTATAACCTTAGGATGAAGCTGAAATACATTGCTCATGTTTCTAACAGGAGCCATGAGCTGGCACCAATAGTTAAGAGAAATGCATTTTTATTTTTTTTTAATCAGCAGTTACTTATCTCTGAGCCTGAGGCATGCCAAAAATGAACCTGAGGCCTGGGAATATCACAAACTTCAGCACTGGTGAGCTGTCCAGTGCTTTGCATACCTATATAGAAAATCATAGAGTCAATCATCCATCCTCACACACAAAGCCACTCATCTGAGAAAATATCAACAGGTTTTGGTCCCTCTGGTTATCCTTCAGGCCCCATCTAATGTCCTGAAGATTGATTGATGGAAGTAATCTAGTTTCTCCTCTGCCTAGGCATTTCCCTTCCCAGCCAACAATTATGAGGGACTGTGGAAAGAATAGGAAAGGGAGAACTCAACAACTGCTGTTCCCAAAGGTTAGCAAAGAGAAGAATCACTGAAAGGACTCAAGCCTTGCTGATTGCCAGGATCCAACTAGCAATGGGTGCTACAAAGAGTTGGATGTGTGCACAGCTACCTATGTTAACCAACACCCCTAAGACTCACATAGTCATAAAATGTAGCTCTTGCAGTTTGGCTGCCCACCCCACCCACCACTGGCATGGTGATAAGTGAGTCTTTCTCTTTAGCACCCACTGACCCACTGGCTAATTCCCTTTCCACATCCTCATTCTTACTCCATGTCACAAAATGGGATGAGTGTTCCCTGTGTACCAAGTACAGTGTCATCTTCTCACTACTCACTTCTCCCCGTGTCATCTTGAATGTCTATATTCACAAACTCTGCTGAGCCACGTGCACAGAGAGGTTTCTTTCCCATTTCTCCTGTTTTTAGATATATCTACATTTCCAAGACCCACCCCACCAAGACAGCCCCATAGAAAGACAGCACCCCAAAACTCTAATTAGGTATCATCTCAGCAATTAATTTGCAGAGAAAACTCTGAAGTACAGGGAAATTCCGAGATTCTGACTATGACAGTAACAGGGCTCTACAGTTAGATTTCATCAGTGGCACAGCACAGGTTACCAAGTTCAACAGTGAGGGAACAAAGGAGCCCCAGAAATCAGAAAAGAGCCACTTGATTTTGAAATAATCCCCACCACACACACACACACACACTAGGCATGCAGCTACCTTTGGAAAACTTTAGTCCTTAGCCATTGCTACCCATTTGCAACTGAGGATGCCCTAGTACCTGCCACCATGCTCTGACAACCCCTGAATGTATGTGCTGACGTACAGGTGTATCTCAACTCGTGTAACAGCCATGTTCCTATTGGAGTACATGGACAATTTTCTAACTTGACTCATATTCTGGCTGTACTTGAGAAGCTATTCAAGGAAACCTGAAAGTGAATTCTTTTGTAAAGAACCCTTTTGTAATGCAATTAATTATCCCTTAATGTATCTGTTTTGTAAGTTTGGATTTTTGTATATCGGGTTTACCTTAAGCTTCTCTATCTGCTGAGGCATTCTGAGCAGTGCTGATCACAAGCCAGACCACCCTGCCTCTCCTCTCCAGAGGAGCTGCCTGGGCCTATTTTCTAAGAAACTCTGGCCCAAATTGTGCCCAGGATGCAACAAGCAGCAGCAGAGGGTGAAGGCAGGCTCACTGATGCTCAACATTGCTTTAAATGCTTCCATTCCTGGGTAAAGAAAAAAATACAATTGCTTGTGGTGAAATGAAGCAATCTTCATGTTAAATAGCACTTTTTTGTTGTTCCTAAATGGTAGTAATTGAACAGTGTTTTGCAATTTGTGAAGCTGTGTTTTGTAAAAAGATTTCATGGAAGGGTAGGTCCTTCTTCCCGCCTCTCTCCTCTCAGCTATTCCCTCTGCTTCAAAAGAACTCAGGTGGAAGTTTGTGTTTCTGCAAATTAGAATGAGCTTAGGGATCTCCCCTGCCTTCTCCTGTGGGTTCCTATTTAATGAGATCAGGAAGGCCCCCATTCTCTTTCAAGCTCTAATTCAGAGAAGCCTAGAGCACCGCAAACTGTATCTCACACTCCAAGCCCATTTCCTAAGGGGGATTCTTGGCTCACATTAAGAGATGACTGGGTAAGCTACGCCAGATAAAGCTACTTGGTTTTTGTAAATAAGAATAATCATGGCCAGGCACTCACACCTGTAATCCTACTAAGGACGCTGAGATCTAAGGATTATGGTTCAAAGCCAGCCTGGGCACAGTAGTCCATGAGACTCTTATCTCCAGTTAACCACCAGAAACCACTAGAAGTGGCTCCATGGCACCAAGTGATAGAGTGCTAGCTAGCCTTGAGATGAAAGGCTTAAGGACAGTGCCCAGGCCGAGTCCAAGTCACACAAGGCGAAAACAAAGGAATGATCAGGACCCCACAATACGTACGGCATAAGATCAGAGAGATAGGGAAACCTCCAACAAATGAAAACACAAGTTGGAAGTATGACTGGGATAGCCAAGTGAGACAGCCAACAGGGACCCGATCAGTTGAGGTCTTCAATGTGCCTGAAAGTGATTCCCATTATTCATGAATCTTGCTAATGCATAAACTCTCTACTAGAGCTACCGCTTCCAAAACAGCCTGAGAACTGGTTACATGGATTAAGAGCCAAGGAGAACAGAGTGGTTTTACCCCAAAACTAGACTTCCCAGCGTTGGTGCTGGGACTGTTACAGCCTTGGAGCAAGTGAAGTGATTCCTTGGTGTAGACAAAGAGCAAAGGGAAAAGAAAAATGACTTTAGAACCTCTTTTCCTTCCAACTCATATTTTGATAGGCAAACCAGAAAATCCAAGTGGTCTTCAAAAGAGATTTATTTTTTGTCATGCAAACCTCACTACCCAGTTTAGTTGCTCCTTTCTTCCAATCTAGTGCTCCCTCACTCTTCATTTTTGGTTAATAATCCTTTTGTGAAAAATAATGTACTTATTAAGTATTTTCTTAAGGTTTGTGAAAAGTATTTGCATTGTGTCTTCAGTTCAATGTGTTTGCAGTCGCTCCGCTCCAAGAGCTGAAATGCTGTCTTGTGAGCATGAAATGAACAGGCTGTTTTCCTCCAGCCACTTTTCTTGTACAACCCTATGGATGGACTAGATGTCTTCAGATCTTTTCCATCTTCAGTTTCTATGACTGTGGAATAAATGTTCAGATAGAAACTTTACTCTCATATGTACTCCCGGAATTCTTTGGCGATTCAAATGCTCCTTTTCTGAGACCCATTAATGCTATAACTGATGCCTCTTTCTTTGTAAACAACAGCAAGGAAGCAGCCAAAGATAGGCTGAAACAACTGTGAACCCATTCGTAACAAAGTAGAAGGAAAATGACTTCATCTGTGAGAGACACTCTAGGAAAAAAATGTACTCTTCAACTTCTAAAACCTCTGCCCTAACCATGCTTATGTAGTAATAAATATTTGCTAACTAGTTTCTATTTACATGCCAAGTACTAGAGATACAATAGTTCAAAAGAAGAAAAGGCAGTAGGGTCACTAACCTCAGAAACCTTATCACAATCTGATCTTTTCCCACTCTTCCTTTCTCTCACAATGTCCCTTTAGCCTTTCTGCCCTGCCTCCCAGGGACTCCCAGCTCAGGGAAGCTGACAACTGCACCTGCACTGGTCCACTTAACTTCAAGGCTGCAGCTACTTAAGTCTCCCCAAAATAGTGTTTCAGCCAACTATTCTTCCTGTTTTATGGCCAAGCAAGATAATATGAAGGCAGCTGCCAATCAGGCAGGAGTTCTGCAGTTTCTCACAATCTTGGCAGTTTCAGCTCCTAGCAAACTTGCCTTCATGAATCCGCCACCCTGACACATTCTTCACACAAATCTCTGTGAAACATCAAGTCAAATCTCAAAAACTATGAACATGCCAACACCGCCAACCTACCCACATGATTTTATGCCATTTGGTCTTTCATTGGGGGATGTTGGGGGAGAAGGTGCTGACTGTAAGCAAGGAGATGAGAACAGCTGCTAAGAAAGATAAAACCATTTTTATTTATAGACCCATGGACTGTGGGGGAAACTAACTGGTTACACAAGGTGCTATTGTGCTCTGATAAAGCTGTGCTCATCAAGAACTAAGGAAACTCAGATGTGCGCATCCACATGCCTGTGAGCATCCATGTAAGTGTGTTATGTATGTAATCTGAGTGGGCTGGGGGACACTGGTGACATTAACAGGCATCTCAAGAAAAGAAACAGAAGTGGAAAGTCCCAAAGATGGGAAACCAAGGAAATAGGAACTTCAAATACTTCAGAAACATAGGACAAGCAAAGTAAAAATAGTTAGGGTGGGGGGGGCAAAAAAATTTAAATAAACCACCGGTGCATAGATTTCAGGAAATTACTTACAGCAATAAAAGTACTTTATTGAGCACTTACTAAAAGCCAAGCAATGTGCCAAATATCTCTATACTATTATTCATTCTCAACACAGTAACTACAATGTAGTTACTTCATAGATAAGGGAATCAAAGCACAGAGAACTGAACAAACATGCTAATAAGTGGCAAAGTCACATCCAGACAAGTGATGAGAATACACTATAGCAGATGTGGCAGAGGTCTCCACTTAGATAACAGAAAGAAAAGCAAATCTGATCGCCACATTTCAACTCTGACTCTGGACCTTATTTCCACATTTCCAAAATAAGAACAAGGCCTGAGATCCCTTTCAGATCTCACATCTTACCTCCCATTCTTTTTGTTTCTGCTTGCTTTTTGGAGAAAGGGTCTAACTACATATCTGAGGCTAGTTCAGATGATATGAAACTTGTGATCCTACTGCCTCAACATCTTAAGTGATGAGATCTCAGTCATGTGCTACATCAGACCTTACAAATCCATTCCACTCACAGATTTCAAAAACTTGGAATGTACTATATATCATTGTTGTAGCAGCATGACTATATTATAGTCCTAATTATATCTGTATGTTCCCTCAAAAAAGAGAAGATTCTGCTGCCATGTGCTGCCTCCACAGTGGTGGTAACTTCAGATTTAATAAATTAAAAATCCAGTCAAAATCTGGGTACTAGTGTCCTGTGGTTTTAATCCTAGCTATTCAGGATGCTGAGATGTGAAGACAAAGGTTCAAAGTCAGCCCAGGCAGGAAAATTCATGAAGCTCCTATTTCCAATTATCCAGCAAAAACCCAGAAGTGGAGCTGTGATTCAAACAGTAGCATGCCAGCCTTGAGCAAAAAAGCTAAGGAACAATGTCTAGGTCCTAAATTCAGCCTCAATACGTACACACATGCACACACACGCACACAAAATCTTAGAATAACCCAAATTTAAAATGTTACTTCAATATACAAGGAGGATGGTTTTCATTCACCAGAGGAGTAAGATATGAATTCTTACAGCATACTTGTGAAAATCTGGCAGAAGCACAGAGCTGAATTAACCTAGTCATGAAAATGTACTGAGGTGGATATGCCTCTGCTAGTCATTAGGAATTATATTGTTAAAACACTGTCCTTTCTAAAACCTAATCTTAATCATTGTAACAGATATTACAACTACAACCTTAAGAGCTAATGTTAGGAAGCAATCACAATTAGGCAAAACCCCCCAGAAGTTAAGAGTTCCATTTTTTAGCCAGGCATGGTGGCCTGTAATCCTAGCTACTCAGGAGGCAGAGATCTGAGGACCGTAGTTCAAAGCCAGCTCGGACACTAAAGTCCTTGAGACTTTTATCTCCAATTAACCACCAGAAAACCGAAGTGGCTCTGTGGCTCAAGGAATAGGTTTGTAGCTTTGAGCTGTAGAGCTCAGGGACAACGCCAAGGCCCAGAGTTCAAGTCCCACAACCAACAGAGAGAGACAGACAGACAGACAGACAGACAGACAGACAGACATTGAGATTGATTGATTCATTTTACTTTGTGGTTGGATAATTAAGTGTTCTAAACTAGGAAATCTTCACTTATTTCCATGTGAAGAATTTACCATTGTGTATGTCCAATCCAACATACATACAACTTGCCAATTTTCTACTTAAACTATACTTTGCTCTTACTATAAGAAGATTTTCATGATAGCAACTAGTCAAATTATTTCTGCAGAACCACTGGCAATTGGGTTTATCAATCAACTGGTAGTCCTAAGGAAAAAAATCCTTAAGAGACAAAATCTGAAGGCATTCCATACCAGCAAATGTCAATGGAAGCGACACAGCATTACACTTCTTGCAACAATAACCACTGCCATTCCAGCAGATCTAGAAGACAGGTGATCATTTCTTTATTGTCTTTACAACATCAAATCAGACCTATCACTCCTCATTATTTTCTAAGCACAGAACTCTTGTCCTCGAAAACAAAAATGCTTGTGGAAATAAACAAAAAAATAAGAAAATCAAGGAAGCCAATGCAAAGTCATGAAGAATGCTTTATGGAGCAGAATCAGCATTGAAAAAGAAACATAATTAAGACAAATGCTTTCAAATATGTCTCATTTGGGTCAAACCATTACTAGATTTTCAAAATAACAATAAAATCAAAAGCAGAATCAGAGACAGGGAGGAGGACGGGGTGGGGGGTGAGGAGGAAGAGAGAGAGATTCTGTAATTTTTTTACTTTAAATTAAGTAGCCTTCCAGTATTTACCCTTTAAAATTCCTACCAATCTAAAGCTGTGATCAAACCGTTGGTCTCCAAATTCCATTAAAGATCTGAGAAAAATTATAAATAATATTCATTTGTCACACGTAAAATTCGATATATACTTTGGGGGCATTCCTGAAGCCCATTCACTGACCTCTTTGGTAAGGAAAGTGGACCACCATTTTTGGACATCATCTGAAAATGACTTTGAGAGCTCACCTTATGTTGCCTGATTTCTTAACTTCTCAAATAGAGAAGCGTCTCCAAAAACCCATTTCCCATGGGATTTGTGCTTTCCTCTACAACATTCCATGAGCTGCATAGTCCCCTGGCTTTCTCAGCCAATGTCACAAAACATCTGTTCCCAAAATAGTCACAACCACTATGCTCACACTTGCCCTCATCTGAGTGAACAGCAAGGGGACAAGGTCCCATTGCTGAATGCCAATGTACTATACTAGGAACAGGACCTCATCCCACCAATGCTGGGCAAAAGGATCAAGAGACCTTGACCTCTCTCAATAACCTGGACAATACCCAATTAGATTCCTTTCTTAAATGGGTATCACATAATCTTACATAGAATTCATCTTAAATCCGATGAATTATAGCTGGTCATAGCAAAATGACATGGAATTTGCTGTTAACCATTACCTTGGACAGATACTAATCAAGAAGGATCCAATTTATCTAATACCTGACAAAGACAGACAACCCTCTGTTGTGCTGGATACTGTAAAACTAACTCAAGAACTGTCAAATCAAAGCACCAAGCAATGTTATATTCCCTGAGAAACAAATTACCATCTCTTACCTCATGGTGAACTATGGAAGAGGGCTGAGCAGTCAAATCAACTGACATCTTTTACACACAGTATCTCCTCAGCACAAACTCAGTAAAACTAAGAGAGAACTCCAACTAATTAAAACTCTAAAAACTTATTTAATATAACCAGCTTCTTAATCTTTGATTCAAAAGAATTCATTAACAGCAGATGTAAAATCACTGAATACTAAGTTTCAAAAAAATAAACCACAAATGAAAGCAAACTGAATCTTGCTTTAATCGAAGTTTATAGAGTATAAAGTCTTACTGAAATTATTAGGAGAATTTTTTGGAAAAACGGGGATCATAACAACCCTTGTGGAGAAGAGAATGACAATAAGTCAGAGCTCGCTAAGGCCTTCTGCTTCAAGTTCTCAGAGTATTCCAGGCATATTCAGTATATCTCATTTTTTTTCCCAATTCTGATTTCATTAAAAGACAAAATGGGCTGCATTGTTTTAAACTAGCTTGTCCTCAAGAAAGTTAAAGACTCAAGTAGCTGAATATTTAAAACTTAAATAACTTTAACAAAACAGCCAGTTGACTGTAAAAGCTACTGTGCTAGTAAACAGGAAATAAGTTGACCTCTCCTGGATATAATTTCATTAAGGCTTCAAACCACCCAGGAAAGAATAGCACAATTATGCCATTTTATAATCTAAGCTTAGAAAAAGTATACTATCCAAATTAATAAGTCTGGGCCCATAGATAGCTTATTTCCAAAAGGTCCTTCCCCCAAGAGATCACGTTTCCACTCTTTGTTCCCTTTTCCATGCCAAAATACCAACATTTCTTCTTCAGGAAGAATGGACAATCCAAAATTGTAAAAGAGGCCCAAAGAAGAAAATACTGAAAGGTCCTAAAGCAGAAAATAAACAGCTGGCAGGGAAGACAAGTAAGACTTGTTTCTAATTCATTCTAAAACCCAAGGCTTGCATTTACCAGTCTTTTCCCCTAAAGTCATCTAGCTATTGGAGAGAAGAGCATGGACATAAAGTCTGTGGAGGAAAGGGAGCTGACAAACTGTCAAGGAGAGAAGAGGTAGAGGTTTGGTGGTTAATGAACAAGTGCGTGTCCAGCCAGTTCCTCTTCTTAACACAGATCAACCAATGTAGATGCGATGGAAATCATTGGCACCAAAAGCAGCGTTACACTTGGGACATTTGCGCTGGCGAGTGTCGTAGCGCGTCTTCACGCACTCAAAGCAGAAGACATGAAAACACTTGGTAAGTACAGCGTCCTTTTTACGCATGTTGCAGCATGGGCAGGTCAGACGTGCCTAGAAAAGGAAGAAGTCAGAGGCCAAACAGACAGTTCATAAAAACCAACAAAACCACAAAGATGATCATTTCTGCCCTCTAAAATAAAGCATTCTCTCACTACTTCCAGGCAGAGTTCAATGTTTATTCTCCCAGTCTGTTTATTAACAGACCTAACAAGCAACCCAAAGAAATCAATGAGGCAGGCTTTCTGACCTTATAATCCTTAATCTCCTCCATTAGAATCTCATCACACTTGGGTACGTTGTCTGGCTTCTTTGTGGTCTCCAACTTCCTTCGAAGTCTAGAGATGTCTTCCTGTGGCAGCATAGCAGACCTGTTAGACACCCTCCCCCAGACCTGCCATTTGAGAAATCATCCCTCTAACATGGACTTTCTTGTTGAAGGAAAGGCCCCTCTGTCCTTCACGTCCAATTATCTTTAGGAACAGAGAATTGGAAATGACACAATGTTTTCTTCTGCTTCAGAACAGGCAAACATGATCACATTCTCAAATTAAAAGTATACCAGTTAAGCTGACAAAACTGGGCAGCTACATGCAGAAAACTAAAAATTGACCCTAGCCTTTCGCCATGCACAAGCATTAACTCAAAGTGGATCAAAGACCTCAACGTCAGACCGGAAACCGTGAAACTGCTACATGATAAAGTAGGAGAGACACTGGAACTCATAGGCACAGGCAAAAGATTCCTGAACAGAATCCCATGGTCACAACAGACTGGAGAAAGACTCGATAAATGGGACTACCTAAAAATAAAAAGTTTCTGTACAGATAAAAGCATAGTTGCAAAAGTAGAGAGACAGCAACCAACTGGGAAAAGATATTCACCAACAATACATCTGACAAATGCTTAATATCCAGTATCTATAGGGAACTCAAGAAACTAGTCCTTCCCAAACCCAATAAACCATTCACTAAACAGGCAAGGGAACTAAAGAGAGACTTATCAGAAGAAAAGATTAAAATGACAGAAAAGCATATGAGAAAATGTTCATCATCTATGGTCATAAAGGAAATGCAAATAAAAACAACCCTAAGATACCACCTTACCCCAACAAGAATGGCCAAGATTTTGAACTCAGACAATGTCAGATGCTGGTGGGGTTGTGGAGAAAAAGGAACCCTACTACACTGCTGGTGGGAATGTAAACTAGTTCAGCCACTCTGGAAAGCAGTGTGGAGGTTTCTTAAAGAACTGAAAATAGACCTTCCCTACAATCCCACCATACCACTTCTGGGCATCTACCCTGAACATCATAATCCAAGATATGATAAGGACACCTGTTCAGCTATCTTCATCTCTGCACTATTCACAATAGCCAGGCAATGGAAACAATCCAGATGCCCTACTGCAGATGAATTGATACAGAAAATGTGGTATATATGCACAATGGAATTCTACATAGCCAACAGACAAGATAAAATAATGGCATTCGCAGGGAAATGGATGAATCTAGAGCGAATCTTGTTGAGTGAGACAAGTAAAGACCTAAGGAACAAAAGGCACATGGTATCCTTAATATGTAGCTATTAAATCCAAAGAGTACAAGAGCGAGGACTCAATATCTGCATACCCAATGCTATGGACATGGTAATGAAAATATAAACATAACTATATAGATATAAAAACCTGACTCTAAGACATAATGTTTTATTTTCTAAAATTAATATGTTTCTATGACATACAAACCCTTAGCCTAATTTTGATTAAGTTCTAAATACTAAGTCCCAGTGATTGTAAGTAGAGATTCCCTTCTTGAACACTCGTTTGTTAAACCTGTCATTTAAAATATGATGTAAAAATCAACGTTAATAAAGAAAAAAAAGTATACCAGTTAATTTAGTCTTGTGAAAACATAATCTAAGAATGTAGAGGACAAGCCACTTTATCCAGTGGTGACTAGTTTTAAAGTCACTGAGATTAAAATAATGTACTGATTTTATGGACAGGGTAAGACAGGCATCATGATGACATGACAAAAAGGGCATTTTAGGAGCTACTAGAAACCTAATGCTCATACGTTGCTATTCAAGCAGCTCACTAAGAAATAGTAATTTAATGTCAATAAGAATTTATTTAATGCCAGCGGGCACTACGACAGGCTAGGAAAAAGGTACTGAAGAGAACAGACTTAGCCTCTTGCCAATGGGACCCTCCAGTCCCGTAATTTATAACATGCATTGTTCATCGCATAGGTCACATTGAAGGTCGCATAGGACCTCTGATGAAATGTAAAGGTGAAGTATAAACCAAGACAACTGCTCTCACCTGGGCTCGCTTGAAATTGAACATGTCCTTTTCCTTGGTGACACTGTTCTCTACGATCTCATCCTGAAAATCGTGAAGCTTCTTCTGAGCCAATTCCAACTGTGCTTTCAGATCGTCAGCAAGCTGAGCTGCTTCCATCGCCTACATGGAAGGAACAAATAAAATCATCCATCAGCCTTTCATTTCAACAAAAAAACGTCAACCCAAGCTCAAGGAATAAGGTGAACCTCAAAAATTTATCCTCCTTCGCTCTGCGGATTCTTTGAGGCGGAGCACACTTTACAAGGTTACGGGGCATCCCATCGTACCTTGCGCTTGTTCATCTCCAAAGCCTGGGTCCTGAGACCCAGCTCCTTCTCCCCCGTACCGATGTTGCTCTGCAACAGGTGCTCCTTCTCTTCTAGCTTTCTTACTACCTGTAACTGGGCATCCACCTTTGTAGGAAAAAGAAATCAGATTTTAAAACTAACAGGAAGGCAAAATAAAAGTGGCCATGTCTTTTTTAATTCACAGGCACACAAAAATACGCTATGCTAGGAAATCCAAACGATTATCACTGATTTTATCCATAAACCCTTCAAAGGCTATGATTATTAAAGGCATCACTTATCGTAAAAACTGTTGATAGGAATTTGAAGAGACTAGGAAACCACTGAGAAGATTCTTTTCCGAACTGCCAGGAATAGAGGAAATTACACATACAGATATGTGTGTTCTACAACCAATCCTCACACTCTGGCAACCCCCATTAGAGCATGCAAATTCTAGCTCAAACATAATCCAAGCGTTTTTCTTTCAGAGTGGCTACAGGAATAAGTGGTCTTTTCCTTAAAAACAAATACATAAAGTTAATATTAAGTAGTTAAAAAGTGAAAACACGGGCTGGGAGTTTGGCCTAGTGGCAGAGTGCTTGCCTAGCATGCACGAAGACCCAGGTTCAATTCCTTGGTACCATGTACATAGAAAAGCTGGAACTGGGCGCCAGGAGTTTGGCCTAGTGGTAGAGTGCTTGCCTAGCATGCACAAAGACCCAGGTTTGATTCCTTAGTACCACATACTTAGAAAAAGCCAGAAGTGGTGCTGAGGCTCAAGTGATAGAGTTCTAGCCTTGAAAAAAACCCAAGGACAGTCCTCAGGCCCTGTGCTTAAAAAAAGCCAGAAGTGGTGCTGAGGCTAAAGTGGTAGAGCTCTAATCTTGAGGAAAGCCCAAGGACAGTGCTCAGGCCCTGAGATCAAGCCCAGGACTGGCATAAAAATAAATAAATAAATAAATAAATAAAAAGTGAAAACACACACCTTCTTTCTAACCCCTCACCTAAAATTCTCATCTCAATGTCCAAAGACAATCAGGTAGCTGCTTGTAGTTTCCCTGCAGCTTTCCAGAAATTTTAAAAATGAACTCCCTTCACACACACTCATTTTAATGCAAGAGGATAGTAAATCACTTGGTATATTTTAGACATTTTCTACAATAGCAAACCTTTTTTCTTTTTTTTTTTTTTTGGCCAGTCCTGAGACTTGAAGTCTGGACCTGGGGGCTGTCCCCGAGCTCCTTTTGCTCAAGGCTAGCACTCTACCACTTGAGCCAGAGAGCCATTTCCGGCCTCTTCTGTGATTTAATTAGAAATAAGCATCTCACACACTTTCCTGCATGGGCTGACACTGAACCAAAATCCTCAGACCTCAGCCTCCTGAGTAGCTAGGATTACAAGCATGAACCATGGACATCCATCTCCATATGTATTTTTAATGACATGCTATTCCTTTGCAAACATGAGCAAACATTTACTAGAATCCTAACAACAGATATTTAGTTTACAAGGGTGCTTTTCTTACCACAAAAATAAATAAAAGGCCACAATGATCATCTTGCCCATTATCTTAATACAGAAAACAGACAACTCCAAAAGATTGGAAAGCTTTAGTCATCACAGTTACCTGAGTCTTTAAAGTCAAAACCTGATCTGCTAGTTCCTCTTTCTCTTCTTTAAGCAACTTATGGATCTGATTGGATTTGATGCGCTCTGACATGAGCTTGAAATTTGCATCGTCCTTCTCCCGCAACTGCTGCATCAGGCGAATATTCTGCTCCTGCATGTCTTCAAAAGCCTGGCCAGTGACATCCATCTCGGAGAGGAGAGCTTCTTCCTCCTAAGATGAGGAATGCTATTAGCAGAATCTTCTAACTCCAAAGAATGAGTACAGGAAACCAAACCATCCTGTGACTCATTTAGTAAATTAACTCAGTGAAAAATTAGTTCAAGAAGCTTTGTTAAGCCCTTGATCATTGGATTCTCTGAGAATGTACAAGTCCTACTATCTGGCAACCTCAGCTGATCTGTATTCAAAGTCAGTTAAAATAAGCAATAACCACATATACTTCAATGTAGCAATAATCTGATCAAATAGCCGTTAGTTCAGTGTATTTCTCCTATTCATTCAGTTATACTGAAGTTAATTTATAGTGTCTAGAAGTTTCAAACATCACGTTTCATAACAATCAGCAAACTAATAATAGCATTAGTTACATTTATCATATTATAAGTAACATGGATTATCTGTCGGTATGTTCAGGAATGATCTGAGTTATTTTCTGTGAACTTTTCATATATTTAATCTTAGCTTTTACAGGATTTGGGAGTTTTCTTTATTTGTTTCCAGTTTAGTTCAAATTTATTAGAAATATACGCCCATAATAAGAGTAATTTTTTCCTTTTTATCATTTAATGTCAGTCTTGCTAGCAGTTATTTTTGTTTGTATCCTTTTTCTTTTTACAACTCAAGATCTTTCTTTCATACTTTACCTTTATTAACAGAAGGGTCCTTTCCACTTCAGATTTTGAACCCAGGGCCTTAAGCTTGCTGGGCAAGTACTCTACCATATCTCCAGGCCTTTTTTTGGTGCAGGCTCTTTTTCAGATAGGGCTATGTCCCTCCTTGGTACAGATCTGGGCTGAGATCTCCTGTTTAAGGTTTTCTATTATAGCTAGCCTAACAACTGTGCTGCACTGCCAGGCCCAGCTCTCCACTAAGAAGAAATCCTTTTCGGGTTCAATTCCTCATTACCACATACACAGAAAAAAAACGGAAGTGGTGCTGAGGCTCAAGTGGTAGAGCTCTATCCTTGAGAAAGTCCAAGGACAGTGCCCAGGCCCTGAGCTCAAGTCCCAAGACTGGCAGAAAAAGAAAAGAACAAAAACACCAAGTCTGCCCACCTGCTTGGCCATGGCCAGCTTCTTCTGCAGGTATTCTATCTGCTCTTCCACAGCCCGGATCTTCCTCAAGGCATCTTCATCGGCCATTTTCTTATTCTCTTTCTTCTCCTTATCCTCAAGATCCTTGAGTCTTTGCCTTAGGTCTTCCAACTGTCAGTTAAAAACAATCATATTAGAATAAAGATTATACTACATTTTCAAAAATCAGTATGAGCTCAGCTCCTGTAGCACAAGCACCTATAATCCTAACTCTTTAGGAGGCTGACGTCTGAGAATTGAGCTTCAAAGCAGGTCCATGAGACACTCATCTCCAATTAACTAATAAAAAGCAAAAAGTGGAGATGTGGCTCAATAGTCAAGAGTAGAAAAGCTAAGCAGATAGTCCTAGCACCAGCACACACAAACACACACACACCTGCATGCACCTGCCATACCCCCCAGCACATACACACACAAATATCAATAATGTGCAGAGGAAGGGAGGACCTTAAGATCAAAATAATACTTAAAAAATTATGCATCAAGATCAATGTACAATAATTATAGATAATACAGTACACATTTCAACACTGTTTTTAAGATTAATATATCCCTATTTCTCATGCTCCAATAAGCAAAATTCTTTACTCTTCTTTAGATTTCAATTTTTTTCTTCCTAAGAAAAGTTGAAAGTTTTAAAGTGTCAAACATTCCTCTGAGGGCTGGGAAAAAGGTTTAATGGTAGAACGCTTGCCTAGCATGCAATGAAGCCATAGGTTCAATTAATACCACGTAAACAAAAAAAGCTGGAAGTGGCACAGTGCTGGAAGTGGCAGAGTGCTAGCCTTGAGGAAAAGAAGCTCGGGGACAGTGCCCGGGCCCTGAGTTCAAGTTTCAGGACTGACAAAAGAAAAAAGGATAGGATGTTACTAAAAAAAAATAATAATATTTTTTTTGGAGGCGGGGGAGAGGAGTCATGGAGCTTAAACTCAGCCTGGGCGTGGTCCCTGAGCTCTTCAGCTCAAAGCTACCACCCTACCCCTGAGCCTGGGCCTGGGCCTGGGCCCTGTCCCTGAGCTCTTCAGCTCCAAGGCCTACCCTTAAGCCACAGCCCCACTTCTCATTTTGTGCCTGGGCAGGCTTTGAACCTTGATCCTCAGATCTCAGCCTCCTAAGTAGCTAGGATGACAGGCGTGAGTCACCTCATGTTACTAAATTTTAACACTAACTTTAAAGGACTACATCTGTGAGCAGTATGAAGGAAAACCTCACAAGGACGACAAGTAATAGCAGACAACATAGACTACCTCTGCCTTAGACTTCTTCTCAGCTGCCATCAGCTGCACTTTGTCTCTCTGCTCCTTTGGAGCGGAGCGGTACATATCCAGCAATAGTTTCATCTCTTTCTGGCTCTCTTGTGCCTTCCTAGGAAAGAGTGACAGAGGGAGGGAATAAGAAAGCAAAAGGCATCAGCAAAAGGGAACTGTTCACTGCACAGAATAGTGTAAATTTTGTCTTATATATTCTGTTATAAAGACAAAATTCTGCACTTCTCAAATATATTTGGAGACTACAGAAAAATAAGCTAAGTATAATCATTTCTTTCTTCAGTTCTCTAATATAGTTTATGGCAGTTATTACATAGGTGTATTTTTCTGCAGTCTCACTCACAGGAAAGAAGATTAAGTAGGTATACAGAGAAATATTGTAACAACTCATTCAATGATTCTAATTCTAGACCTCAATTTCTCAAAGAGATCAAGAAGGACAAATTTGAAAGTTTAAAACACACTGCTAATCCCAGACCTTACAGGTGAGTAAGTAAACATCAGATGAAGATGAATGCTTCACCTGCTACATTATTAAACATCTGAAAACATTTGAGCTCAGGTATTTTAAACACAGTGTTCCCTTATAAACCCAAACATCAAGAGTTAACTACAAAACATGGAGAGCCAGAGTAACCAGCACTATCAGAGAAATCATTGTTATAAAAAGAAAGGCAGTTCGTGAGGTTACAACAAAGGTATTTGTTTGAATTTCCACAGGATAACCCTACTGAGAAATCTTAACATGATCTAGCATACTTACAAACTAGTCAACTGTCAAGCAAATGGATCAGATACTGTTCAAGTTTCACTGACATACATTCCAGTTAGTATCATCGATACCAGCAATTTGCCCAGATCCAATAAAGGACATTAATTTCCCACGATTTTCAGTAAATGCAATGTACCTTCTCTTAATTTGAATTAACTGAGAGTAAGGCTACAACCATAGAGTTTTTTGAGAACTACTCAATTAGAGCACACAGTGGCCAAGCAAATGTCCAAATTTGATCAGGTAGAAACCACATTAATTGTCCATTTAATTAGCTAAATTGTAATGACCAAATTGAGCTACCCCACCAACTATATTATTTCATTCATGATGTCAACTCAAAAACAATCAGTCAAAAAGTACTTACTTAAGTTCAATCTTCAGTTGTTTGATAATTTCTGCTTCCTTTTTCCTGATATCATCATGTTTCCCTTTCTCTTTATCCTTAGCAGAATCTCTCTCTTTTTCTGACTCTTTTAGTTTCTGCTTCTCTCGTTCTCTTTCCTTTTCCTTCTCTCTTTCTCTTTCTCTCTCCCTTTCTTTCTCCCGCCTTTCTCGTTCTCGCTCTTCTTCATCCCGTTTGGACTTAATTTCACTGACATCTTCCTGAGATGCCTTTAGTGCAGATGACTGGCTGGATGCATCCTCAGAGTCTTGTTTCAGCTCTGCAGGTTCATCCTTAGGGTCCTCAGTGCTAGACTGAGACTGCAGAAGGGCACTGCCACTGCGCAGACGTGTCTGGAAGGGAGAAGAAAGGAAAGATATATATCATTTTGGAGAACTGCATTGCTTCCCTCACTTAAAAACAGCCTCACAGACTTCAAAACTGCTCTACTCTCCTCATTACCTTGTTCAGGTCTGACTGGGCTTCTCTCAGTTTTCGCTTATACCTTAGGACCTCCCCTTTCAGCTGGTGATTGTGATTCTGGAGGCTACTGATGAGGTGGCGCATCTCCCGGTTTATAGGACCTTAAATACAACAAAAGAAATGTTAAAAGGAACTGGGACCAGGGCAAAGTCAAAAAGGGAAAGGGCACAGAACACATGAAGAACCAGGGGGAGTTACCAGAAGAAAAATTCTTTCTCAGGGGCTGGGAGTACTTGCCTAACATGCGCCAAGACCAGGTTGGAGTCCTCGGTACACATACATACAAAAAGCCAAAAGTGGTGTGGTGGCTCAAATGTAGAGCTCTTAAGGACAGTTTTCAGGCCCTGAGTTCACATACCAAAACTGACGAGAGAGGAGAGGAGGGGAGAGGAGAGGAGGGGAGGGGAGGGGAGGGGAGGGGAGGGGAGGGGAGGGGAGGAGAGAGAGAGAGAGAGAGAGAGAGAGAGAGAGAGAGAGAGAGAGAGAGAGAGAGAGAAAGAAGGGTGGAGGGAGGGAGGGAGGGAGGGAGAGAGGAAGGAAAAAAGAAAGAGGGGTGGAGGGAGGGAGGGAGGGAGAGAGGAAGGAAAAAAGAAATACTCTTTCTCAGAAGATGAGCATTTAAAAGTGGTCAATTTGATCTAAAAAACAAATGCCTTCCCTGTGGAACAAAATGAAGTATACGACTTTATTTCTGGGACCCTGAGCCTATGACAAATCCTGGGAATGAGGCTGCAACTTGGAGGGAAAGCAGACATACTGCAGGGTGGATGAGGATAACTGTACCTGCTTGTTCATTGGCAGCAAGAGTTTGCTCAAATTCTATCCTCAGCATTTCATACTCTTTGCGCACCTGAGCCAACGTATCTTCTAGCTGGATCACCTCGGTTCTCAGCTTCTTATGAAGACTAACCTCATCTCGCTACAAACAGAAAAAGGAACCCATAAAATATTCTTGTTAAAATGCAGAAATACTATTCTATTCTATTATTCTCATTCTGCCTCCTAAATCTGAAATGCAAGGGACACACACACACACAACAACAACAACAACAAAATCAAAGTAAGGCTGTTACCTCAATGAGTTCAACCTGGCGCTGGTGGGTCCCCCGTGTGCCATGAAGCAGGGTTCGAGCCTCATCCAAGTGTGCTTTCAACTGAAGACTCTCATTGTATAGCACAGAAAACTGTGACTGCATGCAGCGGTACTCTGGAGTTTCTTTAACCACTTCTTCCACTGCACTCCGTAATTCCACCTTAGGAAGGCCCAAAGTAAAAGCCAAATGGGAAGCAAAATCTAGACATACAGTAAATAAAATCTTGAACACACAATGTCCTGCACACTTGAAACAATGATGGTGAAGATTATCACATCTACATAGCCCCACTCCTCTATGTATTATCCATCTCCAACTAAAGGAGACTTCCCACAACTAACTTTTCAGTGTTTCATACTGTTTCAACCAAGAGCTAAAGACATCAGAAGGGTAATTTGGAGAGCTCTACAAAATAATCTGGATGATTAATTTTATGAACACAAATGGAGACCACTGTTACTAATTTCTCTTTATTAACAATCAGAGAAAGTACTTCAGACATGGTAGCACAAATAGCTACGTTTATCCTAAGCAACTGTTTGCTTTAACTGCTCAAATACTTTACTTGATTAACTTAGGTTGTTTTTGTTTTTACAGTTCAAACATCCTTATTCCTATTTATTTACCTAGGAGCAAATTAAGAAAGATAGGTGCCTCCTACCTTTAACTTTTCATTCTGTGTAGTGACCTCCTCAAAGTCTTGTCGGAGTTTCTCCAACTCACAGTGACGGTTCTGAGCCAGCTCTTTGTTCTCCTCAAGCTCTGCATTCATTTCCTCAAACTGGAGGGAAAGAACAATGAATGGAAAGAAAGAAAAAGAAAATGTATGTTGCTTCCACTTCTAAGGTTCCCTAGTCACTGGTCCACTCTCTAGCAAGCCCCATGTTGTCACTGGTGAATCAACACAAGTCCCAAGCCTGGTGCCATTCAAATATTTGCCTTGAGTGAGTCCCTGACTTTACCTTCCGGGCATTGATAGTGATTGTGCCACCATAGAGACTGCTTCCCGCTCCATACACCTTATACCCTTTAGAGTTCACCTACAGAGAAGACAAAGAGTCTTTGGTGAGAGACCTCAGGATTCAGTCTGATGAACAATATACTTTCAAAGGATCAGTTTCCAAACCCAAACACCACTTTCCACGTGGACCTTTTCTGAGAAGACTCCTTAACATGATTCTAGTCTCCAGGCTATAATAAAACAGCACTGACCCGTTCTAGGACTTCTGCTAAGTGTCTGTTGAGTCGCTGTTCCCTCTTTCGAATTTTGTCAATATCCCACTGCAGGTCATCAATCAGGGACTCCAGGACAGACACTCGTGACTCAGCCGTCTCCACTTTACTTTGCAGCTTGGAGAACTACATCCCATAACAAAATAAAACTGAGTTTAAAAAGGAATGCCTTACTTCACATGCTTAAGTTACAAAGACCACAAAATTAAGCCTCACTTATGTGTTAGATTACTCAACATGAATGTAAAATAAAAACCACAGATTCATTTCAAAACTTTTAAGTCATTTACAATTATGAAAACTATATAAACGCCAGTTCTGGAGTTTGAGCTCAGGGCCTTACGCTTTTACTTCGCTTTTGTGCTCAAGGCTGGAACGCTATCGTTTGAGCCACACTTCCACTTCTGGCTTTTTACTTGTTAATTGGAGCTCTCATAGGCTTTTCTGCTCAGGCTAGCTTTGAAACTCAATCCTCCTTAACTCCACGAATAGCGAGGATTACAGTATGAGCCACCAACATCCAGTGATACTAAAAACATTTTCTACTTCTGAAAAGTACCACTTCCCTATTTATTTAGGAACTATAAACCAGCTAATGCTATTCGTATTTTTAATTACAAAAACTTTCACATCAACCTAACCACATGATTAAATGATTGGTTTGCAAACATGTCCTCTAAATCCTCTGGCAGTCTTCCCATCAAGAGGCAGGAACTAGGAAAAGGTATGGTGGTGCACTCCTGTGATCCAAGCTATGTTGAGAGTAGGAGATGAGAAGATTTTGTTCTGAGACCAGCGTGACCAAGCATATAG
The DNA here is from genome assembly GCF_031878675.1 of Megascapheus bottae. Classification (NCBI taxonomy): domain Eukaryota; kingdom Metazoa; phylum Chordata; class Mammalia; order Rodentia; family Geomyidae; genus Megascapheus; species Megascapheus bottae. Next base: position 65,051,826 of record NC_143511.1, on the reverse strand, counting down.
CGAGATTCTATCTCATCAGTCCACGGAAGCACTCAGAATCTGAGTCAGTGTCTGCCAGGGCCATTCGAACACCAATCCCTCCATTCCAGCCAAGTACCTCCTGAGACATGGTGTGGTGCTTCTCCTGGAGCAAGTCTGTCAGTTCCTGCAGCCTCATGTTCTCTTGTGCAAGGAAAGAGTTCAACTCCTGCACTGCTTCCTCCACTATCAGGTTATCTGGGGAAGAAGAACTACATTTTAATTTAGTATCTATCATGCCAGATCTTAAAACCATGCATCCCATCACTGACATGCTACCTCACTTCATTTTCCTCAGAACTTCAAGCAGTACTTTCTATCATCTCCTGGGACAGATGACACACTCAAGGACTGGGTACTAGGCTCAGAATCTATGCTAAGGGCACTCCTGAAGCTCAAAAACCAAACATACACCACTACTTACAAAAGATGTAGGTATGCCTAGAATTTATTACATCAAGTTCACGTGTTTAAAATGAGATCACAACCACTATAGCCCAATATAAATGTCACTAATAAAAGCAGATACTGATACGTTTCACCTTTTAGAGTTACTAGAAAAAAATCTCTCACATCACCTACTGTCACCATTTATAGAATAATATGGAACAAGTTGGTGGCGTGGTGGGTTTCCATGGTTTTCAATCTGAGCTTGCTCACCAGTGTGAGCACACTACGTGTCCTTGGGCCTGACCTCATATGAGGCCTGGGTGTTATCCTTGAGCTTTATTGCTCAAGGCTAGCACTGCGTGCTCCTTGAGCCAGACCTCAACTTCCAATCTTTGGTGTTTAACTAAAGAAAAGAGTTTCAATGGACTTTCTGCTCAAGCTGAGCTAGAACTGCCATCCTTGGATTTCACTCTCCTGAGGAGCCAGGATTACAGGTGTGAGCCACCAATGCACTTGTGGAACTCTTAAAATAGGCAGTCCTGTGAAGCCCACACCTACATAATGACAATCTCCATGGGCAAAGCCTAAAAGTTCTTCTCTTCTTAGTGCTGAAGATTGAACCAGGACCTCATATGTACTTAATTCTACCAGTGATCTATTCCCCAATCTCCAAAAAGATGGATTGTCTTTCCACATGCTTTCAGTGCATAGGTCTTTGCCTCACCTCCGCTGTTTAGCTTCCGGGATAAAAGTTCCACTTTTTCTTGTAACTTATCATAGACAGTCACAATCTGGGACACAGCTCGGCGGGAAGACTCCACACGCTCCTGTAGCTGAGACTCCATCTCTTCACTGGAACTGCTGGCCAAAGTAGCAAGGAAAGAGAAAGCTGGTTCTTGCCCTTCCCCTGAGGAAGTAAGGAGGAAAAAAAAGAAGCCATTGAAATTATACAACTAGAAATACCAAAATACACTTTTTTTTTTTTGCCTTTAAAGGGAGAGCTTCAAAGCAGAGCTTAATGACAGAAAACCCAGATTAATATGTAGTGCCAGAATCCCTCACAAACTCACCTCTCTCTCGGTCATCTTTGCGTTCCTGATTGCTGTCAGAGTCAGGCTCTGGTTCAGGCACCACCAGAGCTTTCCTTTCTGTAAGTAGGTCTCCCAAGCCCTGTTCCAGATCGTAACGTTTAAGGATGATACGGATGTTTTCATCAAACTGGAAGACATACAATTGGGGGGGGAGGGTTAAAAAAAAAAAGATGTAACTTTAGAAAGGAGAAGAATACTAAGAACTAAAATGCCCAGACAAATCTGAGTGAATAAACAAGTTGACCACCTGGCTCCAGTACCGGTTGACAATCAGCAGGGAAGCATCGTCAGTGGCCTGTCGCCGCTCCAGCTTTTCAATGTGCTCACGAAGCTCATCTTCAATGGCCTGCCGTTGGTCCAGCATTTCCGCTAGCTTGCGATTCTTGGTTTGCAGTGTTCGAATGTCTAACTCCTCCTGCCCCAGGAAACCACTGATATTAGTCTCCACAAAGAAACTAGACAAATGAGCTGTAAAACTGGAAACGATCATATCGATTCTCAGTATCCCCTATCAACAAAGCTGTTTATTTAAAAGGAAATCATACAACAAATAACTACATCAAAGTAGGAGAACTAAGGATATAGTGAGTGTATGCCATAGCAAGCATAAGACCGCCAAAAAGAAAACAAAAATTTAAATGAAGAAATGGGTGCCCAGTGGTATGAGGAAAGAATGACACACAAATACACTCATTTCCCTAGTCACATGAGTGTGTGTGTGTGTGTGTGTGTGTGTGTGTCTGTGTGTATGTGTGCAGACAAACCATCTAATCCTCTAATATCTATGTAGCCCTCCAGTAATTTGAACTCCCAAACACTAAATGACCATCCTTTCCATTGCTTCAGCCATGCATTTCATATATAGCCTTGCAGACATTATCTGGAATTCAGCTCCATTTAAAACCTTGAATTCTATATTCATATACCCTCAATAAAAAATAAAGAAATAAAATCTTTCCAGATATTTTCATGCTCCTATATCACTGAAGTAATCCTTTCATGTCATTTAAAGCTCTAGTCTCATTTTTTTTACTCCTTTTTAAATCCATTTTCACTACCTTCCATATTTTCACCGTACACTATTTCTTCAAACATTTGTTAGTCTCTTCAATTTTCTGCCCTTCATCTTTCTGTTCTCTCTCTCTGAACAAACCCCAGTTGAATTAATCCATACACTTAGCTTTTCCCTTCCTATACCACTATGCTAAGAATTCTACACAAAGAAAGTCATTAAGCAGCTCACACTTATAATCCTAACTACTCAGAAGGCTGAGTTCTGAGGATTGCAGTTCAAAGCCAGTTCAGGCAGGAAAATTAATGAGACACTTATCTCCAATTAACTACCAGAGAATTGGATATGTCACTGTGGCTCAAAGTGGTAGAGTGCAAGCCTTGAGCTGAAGAGCTCAGGGACAGCACCCAGGCCCAGAGTTCAAGTTCCTGAAGTCAACAGATCTCATAACTTATCCAGAAATATTTAACAAGTCAGCACTCACTCTCTATCAAAGCAATGTCAAACTCTACCACGTCCTGCCCTTTCTCTCCTCACATTCAACAGATTGCTCTACTTCCTACTATAACAAGAAAACACAAACTATCAGATAGGAATCTTTTCAACTCCTTGCCTCTCTCACCTATTATACACTGACACATGCACACTTCTTAAAACCTCAAATTCTGCTCAGAATCCCGTGTTTCTACAAAAACCTCACTCCATCAGAAAGTCCACACCTCTCTCAGGATCCTCACCTCTGACTATGTCCTTTCCTAAGACAAGCTGGGGAGGGCCTGGGGAGATGAAATGTCACAGGCAAGTAGACAACAGGTGGAAAGGCTTACATTCTCATTTTATCTCAGAATGAGTGAAATAAATATTTTAAAGAATTATTTACTAGACCACCAATTTCGTATCTTTTATTTTCTATCTTACAATTGGCTGTTATCCTATTAAAAAGCTGATACTGCTTATTAAAATAATAAATGATACCCTAGTCACTGCTCTCAACATTGCCTTCCTCTTCTTGCTCTATCTGAATACACATGAAAACAATTCCCATGCTGGCTCCTCCAGTAGCAACTGTTTCTCTGACACCGCCTCCTTTCCCACTTCCAAACCATTATCTCACCTGCACCCTAAAAACTCCTCAGTCCTGCAACTTAAAACACTAGTCTTATACCACCTGTTATCCTTTCTGCTGACTTATTTATGCCAGAAGACAAAAAAAAAAAAAAAAAAAAAGCCCAGGTTATTTCACTACGTTGACTTACCTTACTGTTACTTACTAAGATATCTCTTTTAAAATTCATGATTTACAATACCCATTGGAATGATTGTTCTCCATCTTTAATCATATCACTGACCTCCCCATCAATGATTACCCTCCTATCTCTTTGCCATTAGCTAATAGTTATTCTCAGTTACTACTTATCTCTTCCTCCAGGCCCTCTACACGGTCATTCTCCATAAATACCACCTATTTCTTCAGCTCACTTTCTGCAGTTTCCTACCTTCAATAATTCTTCAGCCTCTCAGAATCCATATGTTTTGGTCCTGTACCTTCCCTGTCTTTTCATTCCACTCACATCCTCACCACTTTTATCAAGTATCAATTCTGTGATCAACTATTATAATCAACCCTTCTCATAAAACCTCCTTCCTGCTTTTTCATAACTCTCTGATAAAATCTCCAATCCTGTAATATCCAACTCTATCTACTTTAAACCTACACACGCAGCTGACTGTGACTAGAAAAATACACCATGCTGATTGGTTTTCCTTTGCACTCATGCTCACAAACTCAAATGGGCCCCAGGGCAGCCCAGCAATCCTACTACATCTCTCTAGTCTAGCCTCTCCTCAAGATGACTACTTCATACTTTCTCCTATCCCTTCAAACCTCCAAAACTTATGAACTTTCTCCCTCATCCTCACTCTCAGATGAGGCTTTCTTTTGATTTCAGAAGAAAACACTCATACCTACCTCCCACAGCCACAGCTCCACAGCCACAGCTACTAACCTGCCTACCTCAGAATCCAGTCCTTCTACCTTCCTTCTTGTAACCATGGATAAGCTGTTCCTACTCCTGGTTAAGAGTAGGAACAATCTTATTTTTCCTTATCAAATGATTTCAATAAACATATAAAAATACTAAAGTATCTAAAAGAAAAAACAAAAAGAAAACATTTCTTTCTAGCTACTGCTTCATCTTCTTTGCTATACTTGGCAGCAGTCGTCCCTTAAAGTGTTGTCTCTACAATCTGTTCCTTAATTCCTCCCCAGTCATATTCTCTTAAATTCACTGCAGTCAGGCTTCTAGCCCCGCCACCACCATCAACATAGATCTGGTTGGTTGTAGAGTGAACTAAATGTAGCTTCAGTCTTCCCTTACTCAACTCACCAGCAACACCTGATCAAAAAACCCAAAATTCAAAGTTGAAATACTTCATTCAGCCTCTGGAAACCCTCTTTCCTCTTTTCCTTCTTCATTGGTTTCTGCCTATCCTTCCCTCATTTATTCCTTTACTTAGTCCCTTCTCATCTCCAAGTCCCAGAACTCTGCCCTCAGACCTTTATCTATGTTTATTATTTAAAGGAGAGTCCCTAGTCTCACCAATTTAAATATCACCTACAAAATGATGTTCTGAAATGTACAGTTTTAGACCAGACCGCTCTTCAGAATGCGGGTTATTATATCCCACTACCACACTAATCAGAGTCCAGTATCTTGAAAGTTTAAAAAACAAACTCATGATCTAACCTCCACAGCTCTTCAAAATCTGCTCTTCTCCTAATTTCTAGTTCAGTAAAAAGAAAACTTCATTATTTCCAAAATCCTTTCGTGCTCCACCCTGTCCATATGCTCCATCTAACGCATGAGCAAGTTCTGTCGTTGCTACCTCATACTGGTCATGCCACTGTGACTTCTGCCAAGGCCCCTGAACCAAGCATTTAGTGACATGTCTGCTAGCCAAGTTTCAGCGCAGCTGGGGTGAACAGCATCATTCCTACTGCCAGTGTGCTCTCCTTCATACGGTGGAATCTCAAGAATCAACTGACTTATTATAGCAACTTCAAGATGCACAGCTCCAAGTTCCTGACTTCAAGAGCAACCTATGGCTGGCTAGGACTACTGGATACATTTGGAGAGAGGACACTATCAGGGAGACAAGGTGAGAAAGTGCAAGTGGACAATTTTGCTAACTGGATTCATGACAACCATTACTCTTCTACAGTCTACTTTCCAAACGCTGTCAGCATGTTATTCCCCTACAAGACTTTCTGGATAAACTCCAGGCTAGAATTTGTGCTGATCTTCCCTTACAGCATGTGCTTATCTTTCTCCACCAATAGCATATATCACTGTAACAGTCTATTCTCTTGTCAGTACCACCCTACAGACTGACATCTATGAGGGTGTCTTCAGCATAAAGCATAGTATCCAGCAAGTAAAATCCTCAACAAATACTTATTCAACTGCCTTTGGGATGCACATGAGGCAATGCTAAAATGAAATCAACTTCTGGCAGCACTATGGAGTTCTAGAAGCCTAGACAGTCCAGCAAGAACAGTGCAGCAACAATGTACTATCAATGTTCCTATTCTGACTCTGAAAAAAGTCAACCTCTCTGAACTTCAGCCTCAAAATATGTAATACAAATGAAAAATAAACATCACATTCCCATGGCCAAGTAACAAAATATGAAATCTTGGTCTAGGTAAAAACCTATAAACTTCTAATGTTTCAAAGATATTCATTACTTGGACTTTTGGTATATACACTCTCATGGAACTGTTATTTCCATAAGAACAAAGATGAGATAGATAGACAGACAGACAGACAAGGATCATAGCTTAGTGGTGGCATGCTTGCCTAGCACACACAAAGCCCTGGGTTCAATTCCCCAGAACCACATACAGAGAAAACGCCTGAAGTGGCGCTGTGACTCAAGTGGCAGAATACTAGCCTGGAGCAAAAAGTGTCCAAGGACAGTGCCCATGCCCAGGCCCTGAGTTCAAGCCCCAGGATTGGCAAAAAAAAAAAAAAAAAGACAATGTCAATTTTATTTATTTCTATGTTATCTAGTTCCTAGTCATCTAACTTTCATTAGTACAGTGTGCCAAAGTCAATGTTTTAACCCTTAACAGGAACTTCATTTTTATCTTAACAATAACCCAATGTGATACTATATACAATGTACTATAAATTTGTTTCACAGACAAGGAAGCACACAAAAAGAATAAAGCAGTGCCATGAAGCTAGGGAGAGATGAAGCAGACAACAAACACCAGACTGACATTCTTCACAACACTCTCAAACAATTCTGCTATAGGTCTCTTAAAACCTCACATCAATTTTTCAGTGAATAAAAAACAAATACAGAGGACTTTGTTATCCATATGGCTGCTAGGAGATGAGCACTGAGGAAAAACCACAGCACTCAGGATGCACAGAGTTTGAAGTATAGTCCTAGGGATGCTGATCCATTCATTCCATATCACCCACAGCCCACCAAAGATACAACACTTTTTCAACAAATCTAGAGTTTTATCACTTAAATTAAGTATATTAACTTTATTCCTTTGAGGGCACCACTGGCTTTGAGAAAGTTATATTTTCACAAAAGTAAGGACAAGAAAACTGTGAATCCTAACAAACACAAATGACACTAACGTGGAACTAAGAGCTTCTTCTCAATCAACAGAGACACATAACACCCATGTGAGAATTGGATTCTTTTCTAAGATTTCTGAAATTCCTTGTGGCTATTTATGTATTTATTGACCACCCTTGGCCAAATCTGCATGCACAAATGAGTCAGACTTGCTATATTTATATTTCTACTGCTAAGTAACTATATCCAATGCTACGTCAAGCACCAGACTCTCAAAAATCACATAAACACAACTTGAAAACAAAGATCAAACGTCAGTCTACCTCTCTTGCACAAATGATCATGACACCTATCACCTACTTTCACCTACTTCCCACTTTTCAAATGGCTTCCCCTTGTTCCAGCAGGATGTAAATGGCAAAGGAAAAGTGCCCTTCCATGGCTTTGTTTCCTCTTACCGTTGAAGAGACACCCCCTAGTTTAATGGTTTCCACTGTGGTCCCGGAATCTTCAACAGCCGTCTTCTTCTCTGGAGGCACTGATGTGCCTGGCTCTCCAGCTGCTCGCTTATTCCCAATCCCCGACATCTTAGTGACAGCGGCTTCCTGGAGACAAAACATAAAATTAGGTTTAAAATTAATCACTAAGATATGCAATGAGAGCAACAAAAAGGACCACCTACGATACAAAAACTAGTGATTTTTCTAGCCCACCCTTTCATCATTAATTCCACATCAAGCAATACCATCCCCAAATTCCTCCTAAAAAGAGGGGGGAAAAAAAGTCTACATTGTGGATTAATAACAAAACTGAACTATCAAAACCTAAATTGTGGATTCAGCTCAAAACTGAATTGTCATCACTATAGATGTCTAAATAAAGTGAGCCAATGATAAAAGAAGACTATGAATAAATTTGAGGAACCTTACTTCCTGATATACTTAAAAATAAAAAATCAGAAAAGCCACAGCTTGAGTCATGAGAGAAGTGTAATCTAAAAGTGTATGGAAGACTCGAAAGCTACAAGAGATCTGGGGAAATGTCTTACTGAGTCGAGAAAATATTATCTCAGAGTCTCCTAAAACCAAGAAAAACAGCATACACTTCTTAAGCTTATTAAATATAAAGCAACGGCTGGCATAATTACAAAAGGAACTTAGCAAAACCGCCAAAACGTAAACTCACAAGCACCCGTTTCTCTCCTGTTCAGAAATCCTCTCCCCATCACTTTCTGCAGCCCGGGGGGGGGGGGGGGAAGGAGGGGGCGGCGAACTCAGGTAAGTGCCGGTTCCCGTGAAGGGGTCGTGTTGCCTTCAAAGAGTGGGTTCGCCCAGGCCTTCTGCCTGCTGCACGACCCGAGACCCTACCTGACGGACGACTCCCCGGGGGTTCGGAGTTCAAAGGAGGCGGGACGGATGGATGCTACAGCACTATCGCTGCAGGAGGAGGCAGCCCTGCCATCCCTGAGAGACCACAGGCCACTGGGCTTCAGCTCCGAGCTCCGCTCCGGGGGCGGCGGTGTGGGGGGCCGCGGTCCGGATCGGATCCCGCCCGCCGGGGAGGAGAGAGGGAAGACAGGGGACCCGAGCTGACTGGAGGAACCGCGGCGTCCCTCAGTCGCGGGCCCGGATGGAGGGCCCCAGATCCGCAGCGGGTGGAGACTGCCCGGGACACACCACAGTCTGTTCCTCACGTCCGTTGCTCTCGTGAGCGCTGCGTTCTTCCAACTCAAGAGACGATCTCTCACCTAGGCCCGCCCGCGCAGGCCAGGCCTGCCATCCCTCACCTCTGACCCGCCGCAAAGAGGAACCTGGCTTCCGGGAGGCGGGGCCAAGGACAGGAAGAAGGGAAAAGAGAAAGGAAGTTGCTTCAACCCTACCGGGTGAACTGCGACTCAACCGGGCGGAAGTGACGCAAAGGGAGAGCGCCGTGTGACCGCAGGAAGCGTCAGTTCTCCAGCCACGCTTGGGCAATGGATAGAGGGGAGTGTGCGGCCGCATGGCTTTCCTGAGACCACCAAGAGTGACCGAGTCTTGCTGAGGCCGGACCCAGAGTCCTTGGCTTCGTAAATTAAGGAAAAAGAACTTGACATGGACCAGTACGATTTGGTTTGATGATTAAGCTAAAACGTTTCGTTTAGACTGCCGATTGGCGGATGGGCCGGTCAGTCCCGGGCCAGACCGGGCGCTGAGACGCCTCTGGAGAAAGTGTCGCCGCCCCCTTCATGCTAAGAGTCTGAAGGAAACCCCGGGGAGTTCATGGGTTTAGGTGTTGTGGATTTTTTTTTTTTCCTCAGAGAACTGTGTTTAGTGCTGCCCACACGTTAGATTCATCTGGGACGTTATAGTCCCTCTAGGGCGCACAGTCACTTCTTAAAAAGCCCTTATTAGCCGGGCGCTGTGGCTCACTCCTGTAATCCTAGCTACTCTGGAGGCTGAGATCTGAGGATCAAGGTTCAAAGCCAGGTTTGTGCCCGGGCTGCACAAAAGGACCTGAGACTCTTTATCTCCAAATAACCTCTAGAAAATGGGAAATGGGGCTTGGCTCAAGGGTAGAGTGGTAGACTTGAGCTGAAGAGCTCAGGGACAGTGCCCCATGACTCCCCGCCTCCCCCCCCCCCAAACCCTTATCCCAGCACAGTAATAGTGGCACAAAAGGTGAACTAATTCACCAGTGATACTCACTAAACTCTACCTTGGAAATGAACTATACAACTCTGGGGGAGGGGCTCGGGGAGTGGGAAAAAAAAAATCTGGGAGAAAATGAAGGAGGGAGTGACACTGTTCAAAAAGAAATGTAGTAATTACCTGATTTACACCTCTCTGTACATCACCTTCATAATTCAAAATTGTAAGGAAAAAAAAAAACACAAAAAGCCCTTATCCCATCTCATCTTTACCCTTCAGATTGCAACCTGCAAAGCAAGATTGACAGCTACATCTCTGGTGCTTTTAAGAGCAGCCTAGAAATTAAGGAGGAAAAGATAGCCAAGCAAATCCATGACTAGTGAGTTTCTACACAATGCTATCACTATTTTTAAGCTAATTAAGCTTAGAGCTTTTTTTTTAAGCTATGGATAAACTCATTTCCAAATCATTTAAAGTAAATGTCTGGATTTTAATGATAAGGTAATTGAGCTAACCTGTAAGTAGAAAACTGCCTATCAAAATGGTAAAAAACTAACAAATGTCCTCAGATAACAGGCCAAAAAAGGCAGGTATATTTGCTGGGTACTTGGTAGTTCTTAGCTGTATATGCAAGTGGTGAACAATGGAAGACAAAGGTTCTATGACACGTGGTACCAAAATATTTTGCCTAGTCCATATAAAAACTAATTGACTCTAAATGAAGCCTCAAATCCACTTGATGAGGCAGAAGCCTGAGAACTATTTGGTGACAAGTTGTTGAAAAGCTATAGTACAAGACAATGGCACTCATTTCCTAATCTCTATCCTTGGGTTGCTCTACCCTTAGTAAGCCCTGTACATACAGAACAACTGAATGGCAATAAATCATTCTTCTAGCCTCATATTAGTAAACTAGATATTCATGGACTGCATTTTGCAAACAAACCTGCTGTGTTTAATTTTGGACAGTACTGAACACTTGTATGGTTACAAACAAAAACCCTAACTTGATTGTTAACATTTAAAATAGGATATTTTACATTTAAAAAGCCTAAGTTATTAATATTTCTCAAAAATGTTGACAGTCTAGGAAGGTTGAGGCTATGTTTTTGCATGGTCATATTACTTAGACAAGAATAGCAACTTCCTTTTTCATCCATCAATCATGTTATTTCCAAATACTATAATCTCCACTATTCCTTTCTAGTTCTGGTACTAGTTATATATTATCTGAATATCATCGCCTGTAGTCTACCTTGTGGTAAACCAATAAGTGATACTAGGTACCTGTCCAGTGGGCATTATTGGTTATTTACCACCCATAACTCCCTTCTTACTTTCTTTTGTTCAAAATAGAACAAAAAGTATACTATTGTGTCCATGTAGTCCCTTTGGTTAGGTCTTAAGGAAGCTTCAAGGATTGTCTCAATATAAATAGTTCCAACTACAGTGTTGTTCAGTTTAATTGGGGTGAATTTCTTGGAATTTTAGGCCTGAGTAGTTTTCTTCCAGAGTTTTGGTATAATGCCTGAAACTATGAAGACTGTTTGCTCCCATTCTTAAGAGTGAAATCAACACACAGGTCAGGGTTGCAGGAAGGAGGGAAAGTCAGGCCTGTGTCCAGGATGGGTAGAACATAAGATTTTAGATTAAAAACAAAAACATTGACTTTATTGTACATAGCATGTTTTTGGGTAGATCGTGGGACTTGAACTCTGGGCCTGGGTGTTATCCCTGAGCTCAAGGCTACCGCCCTACTCCCTACCACTCTACTTCCAGTTATCTGGTGGTTATTTGGAGATAAGAGTCTCACAGACTTTTTAGTACCCAGGCTGGCTTTGAGTCACGATCCTCAGATCTCAGCCTCCAGAGTAGCTAGGATCACAGGCATGAGCCACCATGCCCAGCTTTGTACTTAGCTTTGACTAATTTCTTTTGTAAAGCAATAGTTTCAAACCTAAGCTACTCCATCTTGAGTATAAATGTCAAAGCATGATGAGTTTACATTTTATTTATACAAGTAAATGACTACCATTTTCAGCATACCATGAGGCACAAATTGATATATAATTTTCCCAGTAAACAATTATGCTGGCAAATACATCAAAACATATCAGAAACATCAGGCATGAACTTCTCAGATACACCAGGCCAGTCAGATTTTTCACCTATACTATATAAAAGGAGACTTATGTGGCACTGGTACCAGCACACACAGATGTGTCATCAGACCTCCAGTGTATCTACATCAAGCATCAACAGATGACAAACTCAGTACCCTATCCCTAGAACTTCACATGTAGTTTGTGAATTTGTTGTTATTCAATAAATTCTGACACTGAGGAAAATAAGCATTTTTTAAATGTATGTTTCTGATATAGCTCACTCATAACAGGGGGCAAAACCAAGAGGCTCTCAGGGAAAGGGAACCAGATCAACTGAGTTAGGTCATCCCTAACTTCAGTGCACACTTCAGAGTGCTATAAAAAGCTACTAAACAAGACCAGGACTTTGTAGAAACTCTTAATTCTCACCATGTAGATAGTTACATTCTTTATTTAACATTGAGATTGTCTTTTTCAAAGGTCCCAGTCATCTCAGGCCTTTTTATGTATGTCAGTATTCTCTAGAGTACAAAACCAACAGAATATGTATGTTGATGTGTGTATGTGTATGTAAACATATCTGTGTGTATATGTATTTACGCATATATGCATGGAGAGGAGAAAGAGAGAGGCTTGGAGGAAATGCATCAGGATACAATTCACAGATTGATACATTCAAAGTTTTCAGATAAGCTAGCACACCCAGAAATGAGTTGCAATTGTCACTCAAAAGAAGTCTGGAAGAGTTCCTTCTTCCTCAGGGAGAAAGTGGTTTCAGACATTATTCTATTAATAACTTCCACAGATTAGATTAGTCCTTGCCACAAACTGCTTTACACCACTCATTTAAATGTTAATTTCAATCCAAAACATACTTCACAAAGCATGCAGAATAATGTTTCAACAATATCTGAACACCACCATGGCCCAGCCAAGTTGACACATAAAATAAACCGTAACAGTATATGTCCATTCTCCAGTTAATTGTGATATATTTTCTATAAGCCTCAGCCTTCTGACCTCACAGTAACTTGTCTTTATCTGAAGGTATCTTCACCCTACAGAACTGGGAAAATGGAATAGATGAAAAGGAAGGAAGCAGAGACTTCTCCCACTGACCATATTCCTCATTTCTGGGCATCCCCCCATCTACGTATCACCTTAATAAAGAGAAAAGGTAGTAACCCTGGTAAGATAAATCTTTTACTCACACAGATTGAAGAACAGCATTAGCACTTGTTTATGTTCCATTTCCCTTTTCTTTTAAAGTTGTCATTGCTTATTCCAACCTTATCACTTAAGTCAAATAGCAATAATCCCTTCTATAAGAAGGAAACAAGCTGAAATTTCAAGTAATTTTCCTGAGTTACTTGTTATTTGTGTAAGGGCTCCAGTGTTTGACTTCAAGGCTATCTATCACACAGTTCTGCCACAAGGTGGCAGCAGGTGACATGTCTCCCCCCCCCCCCCCCCCCAGCCTCCTTTGCTACACATGGCTGCACATTATGTTTCTTCATCAGTCATGCAGGGAGTTGGAAACCTAAACTATTAGGAGTGCACTTAATGTTCTAACAAAGAACACAGTTAAGATTTGGGAACACAGTTAATTTTGCTCACCATTTTTTTTCTATGCTTCCTGCAAAATTTCTCCTGTTGGCCTATCTCTATGGGCTCCAGCATTCCAGAAGAGCAAATTGTACACTAAACACAATTCTAGAATTCTGTTGTTTCTATTTTTAGACAAGTTCTTTTGTGCTCAGCATAACATCACTTGTTCAACAGAAACACAGAGTCCATTCGTCCTTGCTTTAGACTCCAAACCTCCCAGTAAAACTCTTAGGAAATCTCCCAAGAAATGCACATCAAATTTAAGGAGCATTGCTCAAGAGGGTGGTGCCCAGCTTCACTTAAGAGAATCTACACAAACCAACCTCCTACTCTAGTCCTCAGCTTTGCTTACCTTAGAGCCACTCACCAGGCCTTTCTCCACCTCCCCAATTTACCTGGCCCACTATGCTATCCTGTGCTCCACCCTTCTCTTCTGTGTGATTTCTAGGGATCAGACTTTTAGAGCTTGTGATGAGAATGGCTAGGTCAGCTCTAAGATCTGTGCAAACCATAGCTTTTAGGTTATTTCTGGCCTTGACTCCATTTTATCATGCAGTAGTTTTAACCTATGCCATCAATTCCACTTTACATTCCAAAACAAGAATGCCTTTACATTTTATTTATGCAGGTAAATAACTATTAATCCTCCATCAGCAAACCATGAGGCAAAACCTGATAATACTTTATTTGTGCCATAGGCTATTACATCAAATCAAATACATTTGACATATAAAAAAATCACATCAGAAACACCAGGTATGAGTCGGGCACAGTGGCTCATGCCTGTAATCCTAGCTACTCAGGAGGTTGAGATCTGAGGATCAAGGTTCAAAGCCAGCCCAGGCACTAAAGTCCATGAGACTCTTGCCTCCAATTAACCACTAGTAAACTGGAAGTGGTGCTGTGGCTTAAGGGGTAGGGCATTAGCCTTGAGCTGAAGAGCTCAGGGACAGTGCCCAGGCCCAGAGCTCAAGTCCTGTACCTGACAAAAAAGTAAACCAAAACAAAATACCAGATATGAACTTATTGAGGATTTGGGATTAATGTGCACTCCCTATCCTGAATTATATAAAAGGAGGGACTATCAGCCAGTGGCACACAGACCAGTCATCAAACCCTCTGTATGTATCAAAGATTGACAGGTGCCCCTCACACTTCAGCTCAGCTTGATCTCCTGGTTGATGTGATCAACTGGAATTTGTCACCATCCTAGATCCAGTAAGACTTAGAATTAGCTCCATACTCTGACTCAACTGTGTGCCTGAAATGAACTCTGTATGCTAACCATCACTGAGCTTCTCACCACTTAACACCATACCAAATTCGGGGATTCCCTGGATGGACTCTTTTGGCACCAGTATCCACGCTCTGCTCTTACTTTAGGTAAAGCCTCTTACAGCCCCGTCATCTCTTTAGGCCTTCCCAGTTACCATGTGGACTTTACATTATTGTGAACTATATGGTATGAGGGGAGAGTTTATAGTAGTAACTAAGTTTGGAACAAAGGACCTGTTTTGTCAGTGGCCATGGCTGTCAAGAGACCCCAGTAGTATGTGGCTAATTTATGCCAATAAAATGGGCATAGCTTTGTCTTCATCCAAGAAATCTTGGCATTGAGGAGAGACATACGAATGTCTATGTTGCTGACATGGCTTGTCATGATGGCCTGGGAGGGTGAGGCACAGTGTCTGTGGAATCCTGAGAACAGATGAAGAGGTGTCCTTGTTTACATAATGCTCTCCTAAAACTACATGCCCACATTACAATCATAGACCAAATCACTTATATTCTTACAGCAAGTGACATTCTGTATTTGGATTTCAACATTTTTCTCATTTCCACTAAACACTCACTCTGGTTAAAAGATGGAATTTATTAAAAATGGAATTTGAGAGGCAGAAGTAATGTCACTGACTTCTTGTTAAATAAATTTAAAAAAAACTTTGGTGTGATAGGTATGGAGTTGAATTAGAAAGGTTAAGATGTAAATCATTCATTTCTAGTAATGTGGCATGACCAAAGCTTCCATAAATCCAAAGACTAGATGTCAACTTACTTGCACTTTTCAAATGACATAAAAGAAATTTTATGTTATCATAGACAAATGGACAGAGATAAACTCTAGGGATGATCAAGGCTGAGTGAATGCTTATTGGAGAACCCTTCTCACACAAGTAGAGTAGAAGTGACCGCATCCACTATGAAGAAGACTGAAAGAAAACCATCCATGTTTAGCACCGATTTTTTTGTTGCTGACTCCTTGGGGATTCCAGAGGTCACTTAGAAAGAGTTTTCTCAAGAAGGCATGGGAAGAGCCTGTGAGCTCAGTACATCAACTGTGGTAACTTCTCATTTAGTTCAATTCCTCTGATTACAGATTTGGGTCAACAGCCCTTGAGCAGGCTTCCAGGTACTATTTCTCTTATCCTTAGAGTTTGTCCTGTGGGAATCCAGGTGGATAGAAATCAAGTACCTTTCCTGATGGCCAGTGAAGAATGTGAAGTGGATCACTGAGCTCTAAAGACCTGGTCTCATTCCCTCTGCCCCCCCGCCCCCCCACCCTCTTTTTGTGTGTATCCTATTGGACTAAAATTTTACATAATATTTCATGTATCAGCCTAAAAACTAGATTCATTTGCAGCTTATAGTTGAATAAGGTTGTAAGACCAATTGAATGCCAAGGAAACAGGAGTATTGAGCTAAAGTATAGCGATAAAGATATTTTTATAATATAGAGATAAAGACAGATTTACTTGAGTATATCCAATCCATGGAAGGCATTTTAACACTGCATTGACATTTCACATATTTATTTAACTTGGACTAGCTTCTTTTTTATATGTACGCACATTTTATTAATCTGATACAAATGAAATTTAATCTTTTTTTTTAAATTGTCAGGGTAATGTATAGGGGTTACAGTTATATTTGTCAGGTAGTGGGTGAAATACTTCTCTCACATTGATATCCCTTCTCGTGTTTTTATCCCTATTTTGCCACCTTGAAATGTAATCTTGGCTCTTTATAAAAAATATTTTTACAGGGATGTGACTCAAATGGTACAGCACGTGCCTAGCAAGTGAGACTCTCTGTGTTCAATCCTTAATACCACCAAAAGAGATGTTATTTGGTTTAGAAGACAGGGTTTCACAACATAAACCTGGCTAGCCTTAAACTCGTCATCCACTTACTTCAACGTGATAGGCATGTGCCACTCCTCATTGGATTATTTTATTGATATATCATATTTGTACATTTTCATGAAGTATAATATACACTGGGCTATAATAAGCCTACAGTAATTTTCATATCAATTACATAGAACTTTCTTATTTCTTGATGGTGACTAATTCCTCTCTTCTAATAAAATGTTAACATTTAGAATTACAGCACAGAGATGAGTGGGTTCAAGCTGCTAACAGAAAAAAAATCTCTGTAGTGCTGAGAACATCTTGTTTTGTACTTTTTCTTCTTATGACGACTATCCAATTTTTAAAATAATTCTCAATTTACTAATTTGCACCAAAGCTTCAAATGTGTCACACTTAATAATCCAGCCATTACAGGTCTAGTTATATGTTCTAAAGAGAATGAAATGAAATACCTGTGTAAATAAGGTTGCTCAAAATTTTGATTGGGGACTGGGAGTTTGGCCTAGTGGTAGAGTGCTTGCCTAGCATGCACAAAGACCCGGGTTCAATTCTTCAGTACCACATACGTAGAAAAATGCCAGAAGTGGTGCAGTGGTCAAGTGGTAGAGGACAATGCTCAGGCCCTAAGTTCAAGGCCCAGGCAGGACTGGCAAAAAACATGTTGATTGTACCATTACTAGTTAATTTTCTTAGAGTAAATTGAAATAAATCGTAGTATGTCTATAAAGAATTCCATGTAGTTGCTAAAATCAGAAACAGTCTCGTGGAAGTGTCTGTAGCCATTTGAGGGAATTCTCTATGGAAATTGTATCATTATAAAGTACTAATGAAAACAAAAGAGTGCAAACCTGACCAAATAGTTTGGTTTATTTTATACTACCTCTGATGAGTGTTTCTAAACTCAATGCATGTGATAGGGATCATTTGATTCCTTTGATTGCTTTCTTCTCTTTTACTCTGTGACCTCAAGCCAAACTCCAGTGCTTTTCTCTACTTATAAAAACTTCTGAATCTCAGCAGATGCAAACATGCATGTGAAATTCTGGAAGGTCATTCCCAGCATATAACAGCCAAAAATATCTTCACACACACACACACACACACACACACACACACACACACACACACACACAACATAGACAGAGAACATATAAAGATGTATTTTGGACATGATTTGGCCCACAAAGTATTGTATGATGGAAGCTTGGGCCTCTATGTACTGGAAGAATTGAAAATAGCGGGACTTTGTCCTCTGGCGGGTGACACAACAATCATCCTTAGACACCAGTCATGACTTTTTAACTTCTACAATTGGATTGGTTACCTTGGAATCAAAGCAGGGAAAGCAAAGCAGGGAAGTCTCTCCCAGTGTTACTTTCCTGTTTTGCTTCTCTGCCATGCATGGGACAGCATGAGGTCCTATGAGACTCCCAGCAGTTGTGGGTATACCATATTCTTGGGAGTGCCAGAACTATAAAGAAATCTCTTTTCCTCCCTATGTGTGTGTGTTTGCCTCTCTCCCCACCTTTCTCTGATGAGTGATGATGACTCATGCTTATAATCCTAACTACTTAGGAGGCTGAGATCTGAGGATTGAGATTCAAACCCAGCTGGGACAGGCCAATCTCCAATTAACCAGCAAAAACCTAGAACTAGAGGTGCTGCCCACATGGTAAAGCTGGATGAAGGCTTCTCCCACCCTGGCCCCCACCTCAGCAGCTCAGGAAAGCATAAAGTGAACTGTCTCTCTCATCCTGAAGCCTAGGAAGGTTAGACAGTCTCCCATGCAGTACCCCGAATCCTCAAAAATGTCCTTAAAGTATTTTTTTAAATAATACTCCACTGTATAATTAGGGTACTTCTGTGACCAAGAGACAAACTTTACTTAATTATAATATTAAATCTACACCCAGGGAAGAGCTAAAGCCTGTTTCCAAAACATGGGAAACATGAAGAAGCAGATTCTTAGTTTGTACCTGTGCAAGAGCATCCCCCACCACTCCAAAATGTAATGTGAGCATGTGGGGGTCACGTTTACTTAAAGCTTTGTCCATTGACGCAGAAGCAGAACTATATAGCATAACATCAGGAGCAAGCACAATGTTCATACCAGCTCATGCCAGTGTACTCATAAGCGCTGCACCCCATACACAGGTTCACATCCTGTCCAGCAAAAGTAGCTCATCAAATCACACAACTCCATAATTCCTCACTGCCCATCCATAGTGTCTATTTTACACCCTTAATAGACAAAAGGAGCATTTGGCCAAGATAGACAAGCTAGCTGAAACAGGCACATCAGCCTCAAGGCTATATGCAGGTTCCCTAAGGCATGCCTGTGTATATGACTTAAAATTACATCCATGTACTAAACCAGCTGGATTATAGTCCTTGGCAAGTATAAGCCCAAAGCCCTCTGAAAATTCCTGATGTACACCATTTGCCCTTTAGCTGGGGAGAGAAATTTGATCTGGTTTACATGGTAGAAAATTCACTGGAGTGACCTGGAGATTTCTTTAAAGACTGAACACTAAAAAAGCATGAGATTGGATTGGAGAGAAGTACCATGAATAATGTCCTTTCTTCCCATACTCTTCTCTCAACAATTCCAGTAAGTGGAGTGAGGAGATCTGACTATGATCGAAAGGAGAATTCAGTCACTGCTCTCTTTTCCTCTAACTTTTCCTTCCTGAATCACTCCCTTCTGCAGTTACTTTGGATTGCAGGATGTCTATAAATGATCTGTGAACGGCTTTATGGTGAGGGACCAAAACTACACTCAAGAACAAATGACCCCCCCAAAACACAGATAACCCCAGGATGAGATCACCCCCAAATGGGAGCCATTACTCAAACAAGTCTGAGGCTGCCCCCTAGAACAAGAGCAAGCATCTCACAGGAACCAGATTGCTCCTCATAAATGAAAATAGATAGTAATAATAACTTCTCCAAGGCCACCTGGCAGAATCATAACTGAGATGATGATTAGACACCGGACTAACCTAGATACTTTCTCCATTGTTCTTCCCAATGTGTTACATTGGTTAAAGCTGCATTCTCTGCTCTTCATTCCTCTTGGTTTTCTTGATTGGTATAATTGGGGTAGATGGCTGAGCATATTGTATTAAGAATTCCAGAGCTAAGGTTTTTGCCCTAAAATTCAGGTCATATATATTTTTATTCATATTTTTTATAAAAGTGATTTACAAAGGGATTATAGTTATATAAGTCAGGCAATGAACCCATCTCTTTTTGGATAACGTTACCCCGTCCCTCGCTGTTTTCCCCTCCTGTCCCTACCCATAAGCTGCATAGTTCATTTTCTTTTCTTTTCTTTTCTTTTCTTTTTTTTTTTTTTTTGCCAGTCCTAGGGCTCAGGGCCTGAGCACTGTCCTTGGGCTTTCTTAAGGCTTAGTGCTCCACCACTTGAGCCACAGCACCACTTCCAACTTTTTCTATGTATGTGGTACCAAGGAAACGAACCTGGGTCTTCATGAAGGCTAGGCAAGCATTCTACCACTAGGCCAAACCCCTGACCTACAGTTCATTTTCAATATCATGTCTAGTGAGTACCACTGCTGCATTTGTTCACCCGTTGCCAGTCCCCAATCATATTTCTAAATTCAGGATGTTAGTTATTTTTGAACAGTTTTACCATAATAAAAATAGGTTAGGAGCCAAGCACTGAAGGCAGAAAAATCCAAGGGACTCATCTCTAGTTAACCAGCAAAAAGCCAGAAGTGGAGCTATGGTTCAAGTGGTAAAGTACCATGCTTAACTAACAAAAAAAGTTTTTAAAAAGGTAAGGGATAATTTCCAGGCCCTGAGTTCAAGGCTTAGTACTGGCATACACACACATGCATACCTACATACATGAATACACAAATAGGTTGGAATGTCTGTTTGGGGATTTACTTAAGATGTCTCTGCATTTTGATTTTTCTTTTTTCTGAATGGAAGATATCTTGAGAGAAGAAAGGACCGCTTAGCACCACTGTCTTCTCAGTTTTCAGAGATGAACAATCAAGATACTTTTTACTGTGTCCAGTGAAGAAAACCAAGGGTTTTCCAGATAGTTGTAGGTACCATATAGCACATACATAGCACATAGTCTGTACATATTCTCGATGTATTGGTAAAGTAACAGTTTTGATACAGAGCTATTATATTCTACATTTATGAAAATGCTTCTGCCTCTGGTGACATAAAGAGCAAGAGAGATGTTTTGTTTAATGAGACTGAGTTTACAAGACTTTTGCATGATTAATTTGCCTATAAAATTGTTCCCATACTGTTGTAGAATCAGCTTTGGAAATAGGCAAATCAACTTATTATACCTTAGAGAACTACTGAGAAACTCTCAGTCACTTTGAACATGGAAAGTCTACTGAATTGCTTTTACTTGTTTTCCTTTTCCTCCATTGCAAAAATAAATATAACTTTAATCCCCTGACATCTAAAGGAATAGGATGAAGAAGGATCTCATAAGAAAATGGATGCAGTTCCTAGGGTTCTTGCTGTCTGTTGGGTAGAAGTGTTCTTACACTTCTATTGATATTGTTATTAAGGGAAGTCCTTAGCAGTTGATAACAGCATATCATGAAACAAGAATTCTGACCTCTTTCTGTTCCCTGTTAAATAAAAGTATAATCAGTCTAGTTTAAAGATTGGATGGGCTTTTAGTAGCAATTTATGAATGGGGAAGCATCCCCATGTAGAAACAGAAGGAAGTTCTGTTGAATAAGGCAGAATAATTCTGCCTTTATTTTTCCCATTGGGCTTTGAACTCAGGATCTCATGCTTGCTAGGCAAACACTTGAATCATGTCCCAAGACAAAACCTAATAGTTGGCATGTGAAAGGTAGCTTCATCAGGAACAAGAGAATAAAATAATATAAAAAAGAGAGACAGAGAAAAGAGGATTGTAATGGAGATTACTTTTTATTATGCAAAATGAGGTTTTCTTTCTTGTCAGTTGCTGTGAATTGTTGCTTTAAAGAAAAACTGCTTTATCTGTTATTGTTTCCCTTTTCTTAATGTGTCTGTTTGTTGGCTGGGTAGTCTGTTTTGCAAGCCAAACTTGGTATGTAGATCAGGTGGGCCTCAAATTCACCATCTTCTAGTACTTCTGAGTACTGAGATACACTACCACTTTCTGCTAAAGTTTCAGTTTCATTACAGGGCACTTACGATATACTAGAGCCTATTGCATTTTAATCCAATACATTGTAACCTCATATAAGTTGTATTTAACTCCCCTAAGGCAAAATGAAAAAGGTAAGTCAGAACTCTACAAACTTGTCTTTCCAGAAACTTCCCAGGCTTTCTCTGGTTACAGAGAAAAAAACTCTCCCAAGTACTCAACTTACTTTCTTTCCTAAAGCCTTTGATGGCTGCATAAATTTAAATTGTAATCTAAAAAAAAATTAGGCTCCCTGTTGCTCCTATGATAGAGAATATAGTTATTATTATTTATGTATAAGAACAGTTATATAAAATTACCCACACCCTTGAAACTATTGCCCAACATAGAAATATGAATGTGAAACATTTCACATAACTGTGCATTCTTCTATATTGTATTTAGTTTAACAGCATACATTTAAACAATGACTTCAAAAGAATTTTTAGCCTTGTCTTGTAAGAAGTCTTAACTGGTAAGTTAGCTCCCTTTAGCTCCCTTTGCTTTGCTATCTTAAACAGAAGTCTTTGGTCCAAGATAACTACAGGAGTTGCAGCTCTTCCAGGCATCTGGGTCAAGCCTTCTTGAAAAACTCACTTCTATTATATTCACCACTCTGGCAAAAAGTGGCTGGAAAATGTAGTTTTTCATCTTGATACATTTCTCTGAGGCCTATTACCAAGGAAGAAAAGGAATAATAGTTACTGAATTGGCCCATAAGTCTGTGCGTTATACCTGATACCCAGATGCTGGTCAACACTGAAAAAGAACTTTTGTCGATCTGCACTAGCATGCATTATCATTCTTTCCCCACTCATACCTCCATTCTTCATGAAGAAAAGGAACTTTTAACCCTGTGCCCATTAAAGTTATAACTTTGGGAGCTAGTCAATATCGTCTAACAGATATTCTTTCCTAGATGAGTGGACAGAGCCAGGATGGATAGCCTTCCAGGCCTTGCTCTGGAGGATGATATGACGTGTAGCCAGGACCCTGGGGAAATGGCAGAGAGATGAGAGAAACAGACATACAAGGCAATGTGGGGTGACCTTAGTTTTGTAGTTCAACTTATAATCTGCTATTCCATTCCCTAATTTGCAAATTATTGGGGGGTATTTGGTTGGGAAGAAAAAGGAGTATTCCCCCCTCAATAGCATTGTAGAGGAATAGCTTCTGTTTTAGCTGCTTGAAGTAAAGATTATTTTCAATACAACACAGCCATTTACATTTTGCATAATTTGAAGCTTCTAGTGTAATGCCCAAACCAAAATGAATTCTCCACTTGAAGACAGGGCTATTTCCTTAGCAAGAAGGAGTTCAAATATAAAAAGAGATGAGACTTTAGGTCTTGTCCCCTTCCCTAAGATTAAGAGTAGTGACAGAATATTTAGGAGCATGCCTTCAAACAAACCTGTTATTCTTTGAATCTATTACAAAAGTTTATGGACTTATAACTAAATCCAATGTAAGTGTGTTAAGAGGTAGTTGACTAAGGAGAAAGTTAGTTAGTTATAAGGGCTCTTTTTGAAGGGAGTGAGAAGGCTGTGGCAGGAGTGGACCTTGAATGAAAGATTGGCTTAGCACATTCCTTCTGCCTTTCTGTTTCCCTCTCCTTCCTTCTCTCCCTCTTATCATTTCACTTTCACAGTAGGAAAACATAGGCTCTGAACCCTTGTCTTACACAGGCTCTGTGATCTTGGATTTTCTATCCTCTATGGCCAGAAGAAATAAAACTATCTTTTATAAATTACTCCATCTCAAAATGGACTAAGATATAACCTATTTGGAATATATCTGAAGAACAATGGGTTTTACCCATGAGGGACCACAGGATATAAGAAACTGAGGTGGGTTTGATTTTTTTTTTAAGAAAAGGCAATTCTGAGTTAGACAGATGGGGATGAGAATGAAAGGGGAAAAGAGAAATTTGTTTTACCTGCATGGGTGTCTTACTGTGTGATCCAAGATTAAATGGTCTTACTCATCTTGATGCTCAAAAGCCTGCGTGTGAAAAGCTGAGAGCTCACCTTTCTCTTTTCAGGCAGCTCTTTCCTGCCTGGCAGGAGTTTCAGTTCTCTCTGGTCTGCCATTTTTCAGCCATCAGGTTCAGCCCAGCTCCAATTCTGAACCTGTGGTAATTCTCAGGATGTATGTATCCATTTATGCTACATCATCACTATGGCAACAGTTACAGAGCAGAGTGTGAAATCTGAAGAAGAGTCAAATCTTGTCCAGTGGGCCAAGTATACCAAATAAGTATTTGGTATACATATATGTATGCATATTTGTATACATATTCATATACATACAGGGAAGTTAAACTCCTGTCATTTCAATCAAGTATCCTGGCAATAAATCCATTTTCTTCCTTAATCCCTTTTCTCTTCCTCCCTCCCTTCTTTCTTCCTTTCTTCTTTCTCTCCTCTCTCTCAGTTGGTTTCTTTCTCTTGGTCTGTACCACCATTCCTGGGTTGATTTTCTTTTAGAGTTTCAATTTCTACTTCATATACAGTAACTCCTTACTGTATGTGAAGGAGTTGTGAAGGATCTGAGTTTTACTAACCTGCAAAAAAAAAAGCCACAGGGGTAGAGGTGGATATATTCTTTGAAAGTAATTAGTCAATATTTAGTAAAACAGTATTCACTTTTTGTCATAATAGTCTCCCCATTAGAAGCTATAAACTTTGTTTTGCCAAATTTAAGCAAAGAGAAGGGAGATCCAGAAAAAGATAGCTTTCCTTTAGCTTTGCCCCACTAAATATAGGAAATAGATCTTGAGCAATTTGCTAAGGCAGAAATCAGGATTAGTAACCTTTCCTGTCTATTTTCCTTCTCTGTGGAACTTTTCTAAATTTCTCAGTCATTACTATTTTCTCCCATTCTTCTTTTCCTCCTACCATTGTCTCCAAAGGCTTCACAGTAGCATTCAAAAAACCTACTGGATCAGGAACACTAAAGTAAACTGTCTAATCTCCCTATCTAATCCTCCCAACCTGTGGATAGTAGCTTTCCCATAGTAAAAGACACTTTACAAGTGTGATGAGATTAAAGGTCTGGAGAAAGGATGATCTCGGATTATCCAGGTGGGCTGTGTCATCACAAATGGCCTTTGAGGAAGGCAACAGGGAGAGCCAGAGTTAGTTATAATGACAGATCCACTTAAGAAGATAAGGTATTTCAAGGAAGGAGGTCAGTGAGCCAAGGAATGTGTGTGGGATCCAGAAACTAAAACAAGAAAACGGATTTGCTTCTCAGAATATCCAGAAGCTAAAAGCTCAGCCAGCACCTTGACGTTGACTTATTGAGACTGATTTTTGGACATTAGATCCCCAGAATTATGTGTGTGTGTGTGTGTGTGTGTGTGTGTGTGTGTGTGTGTGTGTGTAAGACACTAAAAATGCGATCATTTGTTTCAGCTGAAAAAAAAATCTATACAAATGAGATAATTCCTGATTGAAAGCGATCCAAGAGATAAGACAAATAAGTGCATAGTATAACCCTAAATGATTATTTCCCTTATACTAAACAAGGATATTCCTAAGATAATTGATGAGACTACATAAGGGCTGTTAATTACATTTATAGAAGAGAATTGTAGCATGCTAATTTTCTATTTTGAGAATTGTGTAGAGACTGTCTTGTGTTTAAAAAATAGACCTGGAAGGGCTGGAGGCATGGCTCAGTAACAGAGTGCTTGCCTAGAAAATGCAAGGCCTTCAGTTCAAATTTCAGTATGACAAAAGAAATGGACAAGGAAGAATTTAGGAATAAAAGGACAGTATGACTACAATGCATTTCAAGTAGTCATTCCCTGATACACAAAAATAATAATATACACATATGTAAAGTCAATACAGTAACACAAAAAGGGTAAAGTTTTACTTTTTAGAGAATTTGGGATTTATTTATTTATTTTTGTCAGTCGTAGGGCTTGAACTCTGAGCCCTGAGCTCTTCAGCTCAAGGCTAGTGCTCTACCACTTGTAGCCACAGC
Organism: Megascapheus bottae; assembly: GCF_031878675.1. Taxonomy (NCBI): domain Eukaryota; kingdom Metazoa; phylum Chordata; class Mammalia; order Rodentia; family Geomyidae; genus Megascapheus; species Megascapheus bottae. Next base: position 65,026,046 of record NC_143511.1, on the reverse strand, counting down.
ACCTCTTCTTGTTTTCTGGTGGTTAACTGGAGATAAGAGTCTCACAGACTTTCCTGCTCTAGCTGTCTTTGAACCTCAATCCCCAGATCTCAGCTTCCTGAGTAGCTAGGATTACAAGAGTCACCAGTGCCTGGCAATATTTTTATTCTTTAAAATACAATTTTACTTTGTATTGGGAATGAATAAAAAGCAAAAACGTAGATAGGTGGATAGATAAATAGACAGACAGACAGATAGATAGATAGATAGATAGATAGATAGATATTTTCCTCATGAGCTATATATTACTCTGCATCAAAATGCAAGCATAACTTCCAATGATTTCACCATAAATATGATTTTTACCTGCTTTTTTGGATTTAAGCAGCCTTTACCAAGGACTGATGGAACTCTAGAGGACAGAGTCTGGAACTGGGTGAGCCTTGAAACTTTGAGGAGGAACTGCAGGAGCAAGAACACAAAGAGGATGGACCCCAAACCAGGTACAGTTTCTATTCAAATGCTTAGTTGATACTCTGGTTTCTCTTCAGATCATATAAATCTTTTGCCTTTTTCAAATGCTTAGTTGATCACACATTTACTTAGATATAGAAAATAAACTATGGAGCCAGTCTAAATACTGCAGAAGCTAGAGGGTGAGGAGAATGGAGGAAAAAGCAACAGAGATAGCTGCTATGTGGGATCACATACAGTTTGAAATCTGAGTCCAAGCAAATGAACTGACTACTAGCCCCCAACTCCAGCAGTACTCAGAAGAAAGTAACAGCCTTAGGAATTATTGCAAGATGGTACCCACGGATGTCACTTTTCCCCCATATTTATTAGGTATGAGTATTAGTTAATTTTATGGCCCTGTGACAGTATGCTTGACATGAACAACTTGGAGATGGGAGGATTTCTTTTAGCTTTGCCATGCTCTACTCATCATGACAGATGCACATTTCTGAAACAATAAGCCAAAGTAATCCCCTTTCCCTTAAGTTGCTCTCTTATGTATTATGATCATAGTGACAAACTATGTAGTTGCCCTGATTGGCGCATAACTATAGTCACTTAAAAAGAGAAACATGGAGCATTTTGCCTCCTAATCATCCAATCCCCTCTGTGACCATCTTACATACAAAAATGGCTTTTAGTTTCTGGTCAGGTTCAACAGTAAACAGTAGGAAATAAGATGGTAGGAAGAAGTAAAACCCAGCTCTCTGATGATTCATCACAGGTTCATGGCTTTATTTTTATTAAAGATAACAGGTCCCATAGAATGGCCTCCTCTTCTTTTATGGTTCTAATAAGGTTTCCTCACTTTGATCTTAAGGATGAAGATTAGTAGTGATTTCCTACTGGTAAAAGCCTTACTTGTTTTTCTTTCTCTCTTTTCTTTCTTTCTCTCTCTCTTTTTTTTATTTGCTAGTCCTGGGGCTTGAACGCAGGGCCCGGGTACGGTCCTCGGAGACTTTTCGCCCAAGGATAACGCCCTGACACTTGAGTCATAGCACCACTTCCTACTTTTTCTGTGTATGTGGCACAGAGGAAATGAACCTAGGGCTTTGTGCATACCAGGGAAGTACTCTACCACTAGGGTACAGTCCAGACACCTGTTTTTCTTAATTCTACCTAGACACTTAAAAATAAACATTTTAAAAGATTTACGAGGTACTATTTCTACACAGGTTTGCATGGATGTTAAAGTATCATTATAGCAATTACAATAGTGCCTACTGCTAATCTTTAATTGTTTTACCTGGTTTATGGTTCTTGTTCGTTTCCATTTTTACATGTTGATTAATAGAATGGGCACTGGAGTCAGACACAGGTTTGACCTCTGGCTCTTTCTAGAAGTCTGGCTTGGGTTATTAGCCTACCTATCTTGTTGGGTTATTGTAGTGTTTAAGATGTACTGTATTGAAAATACTCAGACAAGGTTACTTATAGGAAGCCCTAGTACATTATTTCATTACTCAAAATATTTATTAGCACCTTAAAATTATATGCATTTCTTTTTTACCTATTGTTCACTCAAATATAAATTCCCTAAAGACAAAGACTTGGTTTTGTTCACTGCTGAGTCCCTGGCATCTAGAAATGTCTAGTTTGAGAGAAATGTTCTATATCTGCAATTATCTACCACAATAGTAACTAATCACAAATATTTGAGTATTTGAAATCTGATTTTTGACATTTTAAATTTCAGTGGCTCTAGGTAGTACTCCCAAACTTGACAAAATATGGACTCTGCCTAGGGCATCATCATGAGTACTTAACTTCTGTTACAAATGGGTAACTTCCCACCAGTTGTTGAATGGTAGATGTTTTAATGTTAATGAAAGGATTAGCACCTGATTAGGCCCAGGCATGGTTCTTAGTACTTTATCTACATTATCTCATGAAAACTTCTCAAACTGACCATAAAAGAAATATCACTATCCCTATTACATAGATGAGGACATTGATCACAGTAAACAGACTGGAATCCAGAGACTACAATTATACTGAGATTTATTACATCCTTAGATTGCCAAGTATCAGACTGCTGGTTTGTCATTCAAGAAGTGGAAATGCCTTCATCTTCCATGCCTCATCCAGCTCTCCTGACATCCAATTTGTGAGGACCATTCAACATTCCTGAAGGTACAAGACTACATTACATTTTTATCTATAGGATTGACTCTGTGTCAGAAAAGTTCTTCAGTGTAAAAGTTAGTGGCAAGAAGGCCGGGAGTTTGGCCTAGTGGTAGAGTGCTTGCTTAGCATGCATGAAGAACCGGTCTCCATTCCTTGGTACCACATACATAGAAAAAAGCCAGAAATGGTGCTGAGGCTCAAGTGGTAGAGCTCTAGCCTTGAGAAAACTCAAGGACAGTTCTCAGGCCCTGAGCTCAAGCCCAGGAATAACAGAAAGAAAGAAAGAAAGAAAGAAAGAAAGAAAGAAAGAAAGAAAGAAAGAAAGAAAGAAAGAAAGAAAGAAAGAAAGAAAGAAGTAAACAGTGGCAAGAATAGAGGACAAAAGGATGCTTGATTGATGGATGTAAGCTTCAGAAGGAACTTAATATGCAGTATCGACCATACTAATATACACAAGAATAAATCGCAGGAGCATTTGCTAGGTTTAATGCTTCCCCTTCTATTGATCACACAGTTTAGGCCAGGTTCTGGGAAATCTAGTACTAAATCCTTCAGACTCTGTGGGCTATAAATCTCTATTCCTTTTATGTGATAGTATAGATGCTATGTAAGTGATGATTCTGGTCCAGCACAACTTATGATAACCAAAATCCAAATTTGTTGTAATTTTCATGTCTCAAAATACTGGTCTTCTTTTAGTTTACTAAGCCATGTCTTACACAGACAAACTGAGAAAGGCAACAACACTACATGGTGAAAATCCTGGCAGAAAGCACTAGCTACTCAGGTGGTGGTTTGAAACTAGCTCAATTAGGCAATAAATTCCATGAGTCTTATCTCCAGTTAACCAGCTTTGGAGCTGTCATTCCAAATGGTGGAGTGCTAACTTGAGAGAGAAAAAAAAAAAAAAAAAGCTGAGTAACAGCTCCCAGGGCTCAGATGAAACAAAAATGTTGGCTTGCGAACCAGTCACCCAAGGTACTTGCCTTCACTCCCAGCTGGAGGGCTCGGGGCGGATCCCTGCCTTTCCTTGGGTGCCTATGAGTTGGCGCCTTCGGCCCTCCTCCCCCGCCGCGCCCCCCCCGCCCCTCCCCCCGCCAGCCCGCTCCGGGGGCTGCAGTCATTCCGCAGCTCGTGGGTCACATGGCCTGCTGGAGCGAGGGGATCCCTTCGTTCCGCGGAGCGGCGCTGCGGGCGGAGGGGAGGCTTCGGCGCGCACCCCAGCTGCGCCGCGCCCGCGCCGCCCAGATCCCAGATCCCGGGATCCTGCCATGGCTGTAGCCAGCCTGGGCGACACCACGGGTGACCTCGGGGCGCGCCCACGACCCAGCTGATCGCCTTCGCCTGGTAAGTGTCCGCGTAACTGGTGTTCTGCCTGCCCAGCCTTTCCGGCGCGGTGGCCCGAGCACCCATCCGGCGAGGGCACGAGATTGTGTAGGGGGTGGCTGCGGGTGCCAGGGCAGAGTGGACGAGGGCCCGCGCACCCCCCCTCCCAGGCCGTGCGCCCTGGCAGGCTGGCTTCGCCGGAGCCCTGCCCACTGTGCCCGCCACTTCCTGTCGGAGGACCCCTGGGCGCGCCCAGAGGCCGGGGGCAGCGCCGGGATGGATGGCCTTTCCTACCCCGCGTCCGCAATGTCACTATGGAAAGATGCGACCTGGGTATTAGAATCTGGGCGAGACTCCCGCCGAGCCCGGCCGTGCCAAGTGCCTAAGAGCCCACGGCCTAATGGCCGCCCGCGAGCCGTGGACCCTCGCCGCGCGCTCCCAGGCCCCGCGGTTCCCCACCCCCGCGCGCCCTGAGCTCCACCGCTGCCTCGGGCTCTGGTCAGTGAAATCTAGCCGCGGGGGAGCGGGGCTGGAGGTGACCGGGCCCAAGAAGGCGCCCCCTCCCAGCTCCCGGAAACACCAGCTAAAGGAATCCAGCCAGTCAGGCAATGGACAGCGACGGTCAGCTTGGCCTTCGAGTGGGGAAACTGAGGCTTGAGGGCCGGGAGGACTGTTCAAGGTCAGAAGCCTGTTCAGTTCCTAACTAGGACCTCCTGGGTGTGCCCTGACCCCTGCTCCAGGACTGTGGGCTTGGGAGTCTCCAGGGCCGCAAGGCGCGCAAGGTACTTGGGAACGTGAGCCCCCTCGGCGGGGCGGGTCGGTGTGACCCGGACAGCCCCTGATCTGCCCCAGCTCTCCCGCTGAGACCCACTGCCCGCAGCTCCGAGGATGATCTCACTATGCGGACCATGAGTAAAACCTGCGGGTGTGTGTGTGTGTGTGTGTGTGTGTGTGTGTGTGTGTGTGTGTGTGTGTGTGTGTGTGTGTGTGTGTGTGTGTGCATACGGACCATGAGCAAAAGCTGCGGGTGTGTGTGTGTGTGCGCGCGTGTGCGCGCGCGCGTGCGTGCGTGCATACGTTTTCCCCAAGATAACTAACGAGATATAATTGTTTCAGGGACAGATTTCTAAAGGTCCTTTATGCACCAAAACTGAGGTGAGAAGAGAAAATAGTGTCTAACACTTACCATGAGGAAAATTATTAGAAATTTAAAAGAACATTCAGGAAACAGAAAAATCTAAAAGAGAAAAGAAGGATCCCTTAAAACTCCATTTTCTAAATTGTTAAGGTTTTCTTCACACACACACACACACATTTGAGCTTTTGAATTAATTACATGACAACCGTGGCGTCATGCTTTATGTTGTTGTTATGCCTTCAGGAATCAACACCTATTCTTATGTGTATATTTGCCTTTTGCATTTTTCTGTGGGTGAATTGCCATAATGCTTTTGCTCATTTTTTTTTAATTAGTGTGTCTTTCTCTTCCTGATTTTTCAGTGTTCTTCACATATTCTACATGAAAGCAGCAATTATCTGTGGTATGTTGCACTAAACTAAGGTATCTTTGTAATTTTTACTAGTTCTAATTTCAGGTAGTCTTTCATTATTTTTAAATTATGTGGATGTATGAATTTGATAAAACTAGTTGAAAATTGAGTTAGGTGGCACATGTTATTTTATGTAACATATACTAAAGTAAAATTGATATATTTAAGAGAATCATTCTGAGTCATGAGAACCTACCTAATTAGATATTAAAAACTGTTAGGAAGGTTCAGTAATTAAAGTAGCATGGCCCTAGTACCAAAATACAAAGGAAGAAAGGATGTGTAAATCTATAGCTGGGCATAATAGTGTACATCTCTACTGCCCAGCACTCAAGAGGGTAAGGCTGACCTAGACATGTATGTATTACATATGCATGTGTGCATAAATATTTTTTAAATCTACAAGCATACAAACATATAATGATATTTTTAAAAGATAAAAATCTTTTATTAGGATCTTATGTTACAAATACCTGGGAAGCCACAAAGAATAAGATCTAGCTACTTCTCAGAAGTGAGTAAAATAGCCTGTTAAAAAAGAAAAGGGCAAGCCAGAGACATGGCCTAGTGGTGGAGTGCCTGCCTCACATACAAAGCCCTGGGTTCGATTCCTCAGTACCACATACACAGAAAAGGCCAAAAGTGGTGCTGTGGCTCAAGTGAGAAAGCCCAAAGACAGTGCTCAGGCCCAGAATTCAAGCCCCAGGAATGAAGGAAGGAAGGGAAAGGTAGGGAGGAAGGGAGGAAGGAAGGCGTGGGGAGGGGAGGGAGAGAGAGAAAGAACCAGAGAGAGACAGAGAGAGAACTAAAGGGGGAAAAAAGAAAGAAAGGGAGAGAAAGAAAGACAGAGATGGAGAGAGAAAGAAAGAAAGAGAGAGAGAAAGAAAGAGAGAGAGAGAGAGAGAGAGAGAAAGAAAGAAAGAAAGAAAGAAAGAAAGAAAGAAAGAAAGAAAGAAAGAAAGAAAGGAAGGCAAAGTGTGGCATGAGTATGGTAAGAACATTGTAAGATTGTACACCAGTAACACCATAGTCATTGCACTTCTTTGATGCTTGAAAGACTGAGGGATATCAAAGATAAGTCAGACTACATCTGTTCTATAGCTATTTAAAAGTTCTCCTGGAGCATAAGTCAGTGACAGTGAATAAAAAGCCAAGGGAGGCAACAAGGCATCCTCAGTGATGCATAGGCTTTGCAATGTGTCCTGCATTTCATTTTCCTGCTTTTATTTTGCTGGCATCTATTTTCATTATCTCAGTGGAATTAATTTCATTGAGATTTAAGAGTTCCTAATTTGGTCAGAAGGACATAATTCCAAAGGTGTAGCACACCTTAATAAGTGTTATTAGGGCTTAGTAAGTGGTAACAACAGAAAAATACAGTCAGCTCTCTATGCTTCAGGTTCCACATCTGTAGATTTAACCAATGGTGGATCAAAAATAATTCTCTTTCTCTTCTCTCTCTCTCTCCCTCCTTCTCTGTGCATATATATATATATATATGCACATGTATACAATTATATATACAAACTATTAGAATATTTTTAGGGCTGTTTTTTTTGTATAAGTAAGGTAATAAAGTTTCTATTTAAATAAGAGCTTATTTCTGGTCTGAGGAGATTGTGGTTAGCTTTCAGAAGTGCCTTTTGATATTTCATGACTTGAGTTATCCCATATAAGGAAGGAAGGCTAGAAATGGCTTGTAAGGAAACTGCAAAGAATTTCTTTGGCTGTTGAGGAATGATTGAATAGTTTCACCGAAAAAAGTGCCATATTCCGTCTAAGCTTCTGAATATCAAGTGGTAACGTAACATATTACTATTACTCACAATATCTGATGCTTGACAGAGTGCACTATACCCAAACTCTTCCCATCGAAGTAATATCTCCATATGAAAAGATGTTCCCCTATTTTTCAAGAGACAAAAATAGATCTAGGGAGAGAAATAGATCTCCTCTGCCTCAGTTTTTCCCTCCTGTTCCCCTCACACTTGTAGAGTTCATTTTTGACATAATAACTGGTGAGTACCCTCCTGCATTTTTCATCCTTTGTTGCTCCATTTCTGTACCACAACCCTTACCCTCCAAAAGACAGATAAACCAACAAACAAGGCAAAAAGAAAACAAAACAGCAATTGGGACAAAATCTATTGTCTCCATTCCCTGAAGTTCATTTTGATAAATACTATTTCATATGATTTTTTTTTGCATTCCTCCCCTGGATCAAGATATTTCTTGTTCCTTGTGCTGGGAGTCCAGAATCCACTAATGAGCTTGTTGTAATCACTGACCTGGAGGTATAGAGGAGTAAAAATGGTCTGGTAAGCCAGGCCCAGGGATGGAGAGAGGGTTAAGAAAAGAGACCATGAAAGTGGATTTGGGGAGTGACTGGAGTGATGTGAAAAGTCAGAACTTGTCAGAATCTGGGAGAATGGTAGTGGCATTCTTGAAGAAGGAGGACTTGGAAATGTATACAGCCTTCAGGTTCTTATCTCTGGACTCCTAGCCTGGAGTTCTGCCTCCTGTAGCCCTAGAAATTAAACCTTCAGTTTAATTTTCTTTTTCTTTTTTGTCAGCTGTAGGGCTTGAACTTGAGGCCTGGGCACTGTCCCTGAGTGCTTTAGCTCAAGGCTAGTACTCTACCACTTGGAGCCACAGCACTTTGGGTTTTCTGGTGTTTAATTAGGGATTCTCAGATCTCAGCCTCCTAAGTAGCTCAGATTACAGGCATGAGCAACCAGTGACAGCTTCAGTTTAATTTTCTAAAATATAACTGTCAGGCCAGGTGTTTGGCCTAGTGGTAGAGTGCTTGCCTAGCATGCACAAAGACCGGGGTTCAATTCCTCGGTATCACATACATAGAAAAACGCTGGAAGTGGTGCTGTGGCTCAAGTGGTAGAGCTCTAGCCTTGAGAAAGTCCAAGGACAGTGCTCAGGCCCTGAGTTCAAGCCCCAGGACTGGCAAAATAAATAAATAAATGAATAAATAAATAAATTAATAAATAAATGTATGTAACTGTCTTTGTCACTGCATTTATTCATACAAGCCCTAATTCATGTTTATTCTTTGGGATCTTTGTCTTCAAGTGTTCTCTGATCTCCACACCCTACACCTGGTAAACCGACAAATCCAGTTTAGGGAATGGTTGTATTTCAAAGGTGCTCTTTCCCCGTAATAGATAAGAGCTCAGAAAACACCATTCCTTAGAAACTGGGATACAAGGTGTGGTTGTTACTGGGCCAACTCACATGCCAGTTAGACTGCAGTATAACTGGGTATTAGAGTGTGAGACTGAGCAGGTAACATCATGCACTTCTGGAAAAAGTCATCAGAGTGATTATGTAAACACAGCCCTCTTGTGTCCTACTCAATGAGCAAGCTGAGAGCCAAGAATTCCTCAAACTGTCAGTGAAAATTCCTCTGGTTTTGGTCTGTTCCACAAAGACCAGTTATCTAAAAACTAGGTCTCTAAAGTAAAATAAATTATAGGTGATGGCAGACACCCCATGCCACTCAGCTGCAATTGCATAAATCCTTTAAGAGAATACTTTACAAGGCAACACAAGAGCATACTCTTTAATGCCTATATAACTGATGAAGCTTTTGCCAAACCAGTCTTTCAGTGACTGAAGGATAAAATCCTAATTCTTGTGGTCCAAGGTGGGTATGCTAGCTTCATTGTTACTCAAAAATATTTTTTTGCATCTCTCTGGGGAGCTTTCTATTTTTTTCACCCCCAATCATTGATTATTGCAGAAAAAATACATTCCCTGCTTTGTTGAGCTACAGAGGAATTATGTAACTTCATTTGGCCAGTAAAATGGGAATGAACATGATGTGTATCACTTTGGACCAGTAACTTGGGGAGCTACCTTATGGCTCACTGCTTCTCTCTTTTTCTACCTGTTACAAAACAGTGTCCAAGAAAAGTAGAATTATACCTCCCTGGTGTGCAGAACACTTAAGATGTGAGAACAATTGGCTCAATGGGCAAATGATGAGGGAAAAAAACCTTATGTTTTGAGAGACAGAGACAGAGAAACAGAGAGAAAGCAATATATTATGTGGGGGTTGTAGGAGTTGAAAAACTGAAGTTATTTCCCTTTATTCTACATCAAGATAAATAGATAAATATATCTATTAGAGATAATAGATAATGTTCTCTTTGTGTGTGCATTAGGGGTGGGGTAGAATTATCTATGTCCCCACCTATAAAAAAAATTTAGGTCTAGTTCTGGCAGCTCATACCTATAATCCTGAGATCTGAGGATCACAGATCTGAGATCTGCCTGAGGCAGCCCAGGCAGAAAAGTCTGTAAGACTCCAATTTCTAGCTAAGCAGCAAAAAGCCAGAAGTAGAGCTAGGAGAGTACCATCCTTGAGTTAAAGGGTTAAGTGCTCAGACCCTGAGTTCAAATCACAGTACTCAGATACACACCATACACACCATAAACGAAATTCAAAGTAATTAAAATACTCTAGGATGAGAATCTCTGTAAGAGAAAGATAAGGCTTTTTAATCATAGGATTATTTTTTTCTGGGATATATTTAAGGTAAAGGTATTTGTTACTTCTTACCTATAGTCATCTGAATTGTTTCTTCTCACACTTATCCAAAAAGAAGAAAACGACCACTGAGATTTAGAAATCATTGTTGAAGCCTATTCTGACTCTTACAGCATACATCTGGACGCTAGCTCCATGAATTTATCTGAGCAGATCATCAGATCCTTTCCTTTTACCTAAGGATCTAGAAATGATTCATTTCTCCTTTTCCTTTCTGTGAGCTTTCGCTTCTGCTCTGCGGGAGGAGGCACTTTACCTTCCTCACTGCTGAGACCAGTGGACGGTGGTGTGTGGCCTTGATTTTAGACACATTTTAAACAAGGATATAAATAAATATGTCTCCTTGGTTTGAAGGCCTCAGCTTCTATCTGACGTAGAGCTTGCCTAAGTAGTTGTTCCCTCTGTCTGAAGTTTGATCCAGAAGGGAAAGCATGTCAAATAATTTATTTCCAACCTCCATTCTGGACTTCAATCCAGCTGGACCTCACCTGTCCTCAAGCTATAGTGCAGGAATTACATGTCATTATCATCCATTATGAAGAGCTGAGCTGTTCATTGGCCCAGTAATAGTCACTGCAGGCAGACATATGAGTTCTTTGAGCTGAATCTTTTTCTTTCCCTGGAGAGGACTGAAGTAAGGGGCTAGGTAGGTAATTTTCCACTAGGAAAGTTGCCTGGGGTTAAAGGTCTTTATATATCAACCAGGTCTCCATTGCAGCCCCAACTAACTTATTAGGTTCAATACATAGAATCTGTTGTGTTCTTGGCACTTTCTTAGTTGCCTGCCTGATTTTACAAGCTATATTGCACAACCTCATCTAAAAGGCCACTATTTTGATGAAGGACTCTTTTTTCTTTTCTTTCTTTCTTTTTTTTTTTTTTGTTGGTTATGAGTCTTGAACTCTGGGTTTGGATACTGTCCCTGAGCTCTTCAGCTCAAGAGCAGCACTCTACCACTTAAGCTACAGCGCCATTTACGGTTTTCTGGTGATTAAATGGAGATAAGAGTCTCATGGACTTTTGTGCCTGGGCTGGCTTTGAACCATGATTTCTGTGTGTGTGTGTGTGTGTGTGTGAATATCAGGGCTTGAACTCAGGACTTTGAGCTTGTTAGGCAGACATCTACTGCTCAGCTATGCCCTTCAGCCCTTGGTGTGCACTGGTTGTCTTTGAGATAGAATCTGCTTCCTTCTCTGGACCATGATCCTCCCACTCCTCCCCCCTCACCCCCCACACACAATGAGCCTCTTCCACTGACATGGAGTGTTATGAATTTTTTTCTGCTTTAGTTGACCGAGAACTATCTCAGATTCCCAAATAGGATGACAGGCATGAGCCACAGGTGCCCAAGCAAGAGATTTATCTTCAGTGCTCTTGATGATACAGAGTTTTGAATTGGCCCTACTGTTTTTATACTAGTTTTGTCTGTGAATTCTGTTGGTTGGTGAAATCTGTTTTGTATCAGAAAATTAAATCTCCTTCTAAAATAGTACATTATGAACGTATGAATGTAAATGGAAGGTGACATACAATAACAGAATCCTAAATATGAATAATAGATGACATTAAATAATAGAATCCTAAATTTTCCATTTTAGAAAATCTTAAGGGTTTTTTTGCGGGGGAGGGGTGTTGTTGTTGTTATTAAACTATTGTTACCATTTTCTGTTTCCTCTCTTTAGATTTGACTTGTGATTCTGGCCAGAGTTCCAGGATGGTTTGTTCTTGGGACCAGACTTGACCAAAAGTTGACCTGATGAATGCGTCAACCTCCCCAGCCGCCATGCTTCTCCGGAGGTTGCGGCGACTCACCTGGGGCAGCGCTGCTGTGCAGCTCTTCATCCTGACTGTGGTGACATTTGGTCTGCTGGCTCCCCTGGCCTGCCACCGCCTTCTCCACTCCTACTTCTATCTGCGCCATTGGCATCTGAACCAAATGAGCCAGGAGTTCCTGCAGCAAAGCTTGAAGGAAGGCGAGGCTGCCCTCCACTACTTTGAAGAGCTGCCCTCTGCCAATGGCTCTGTGCCCATCGTCTGGCAGGCCACACCCCGCCCCTGGCTGGTGATCACCATCATCACTGTGGATAGACAGCCCGGCTTCCACTATGTCCTGCAGGTGGTGTCCCAGTTCCACCGGCTCCTGCAGGAGTGTGGCCCCCAGTGTGAGGGCCACCAGCTCTTCCTGTGCAATGTGGAACGCAGTGTGAGCCACGCCGATGCCAAGCTACTCTCCAAGTATGTCCCCGTGGCCAACCGCTATGAGGGCACCGAGGATGATTACGGCGACGACCCTTCAACCAACTCGTTTGAGAAAGAGAAGCAGGACTACGTCTATTGCCTAGAATCATCACTGCAGACTTACAATCCAGACTACGTCCTGATGGTGGAAGATGACGCCATTCCCGAAGAACAGATCTTCCCTGTGCTGGAGCACCTTCTCCGGGCTCGCTTCTCAGAGCCACACCTCCGAGATGCCCTGTATCTAAAGCTCTATCACCCCGAGAGACTGCAGCACTACATCAACCCAGAACCCATGCGGATCCTGGAGTGGGTTGGCGTGGGCATGTTGCTAGGGCCCTTGCTGACCTGGCTGTACATGAGGTTTGCCAGCCGTCCGGGCTTCAGCTGGCCTGTGATGCTCTTCTTCTCCCTTTATAGCATGGGTCTGGTGGAACTGGTGGGCCGTCACTACTTCCTGGAACTGCGGCGCCTAAGCCCTTCCCTGTACAGCGTGGTTCCCGCCTCTCAGTGCTGCACACCAGCCATGCTGTTCCCGGCACCTGCAGCCCGCCGGACCCTCACCTACCTGTCCCAGGTCTACTGCCACAAGGGCTTCGGCAAGGACATGGCCTTGTACTCATTGTTGAGGGCCAAGGGAGAGCGGGCCTACGTGGTAGAGCCCAACCTTGTGAAACACATCGGACTCTTCTCCAGCCTGCGGTACAACTTTCATCCCAGTCTGCTGTAGGGTACAGAAATGAACTTGGCCACTTCCTGGAGATTTGTCTATCAAGCTTGTTATTTAGACATGGTTGCTTGCAGATAACTCTGTTGTTTACTGTTGTTAGGAGTAAAAGCACGGGGAAGCCCGAGGGACACGTGTAAGTGAAGAGCCTGAACATTGTCGGCAGTTGGTCATGGGTCTGAGGCTCTCTTTTTCTCCACACAGCCACACTTCCTCACACAGTCTGCCCCACCCAGCAATGGTGCACTTACGTTCTCCACTTGTTTATAAGTCCTGCCTCGTCATAGAGCTTGTGACTGCCAGAAATCTTGTGCACAGTGATCATTGACTGTTTTAGACTCCGATGAGAGGCAAGATAGGTTTAAATGGTCTTTCTCATTGAGATTGAGAATGTATGTATGTTTAAAAATATATGCCCAGAGAAGAAAGGCCATGCTGATATATTCTATTTGTTTCCTTGATCTAGTGAAATAAAAGCTGATGAAACCTGTGTGGTGCTGGGCATCTTGGGGATGGGAGTGGGGACAGGTGACTGGGTTTCTGTGTGACTTGGCATTTTCTTTCTCCATGTATCTATAGTGTAATAAGAGGTGAGACATTTCAGGCAAGATCTGGAAGAACTTTTGAATCATTCACATTCAACTGATGAGTTTAATAGTGATTTCCTATTGAAAAGTTCAATAGACTAGGCTTGTTTGGCAGCTAGCCCTTTCACAATATGAAATGTGATATGTTCTTTTCTGGCTAATGGAGTGTGCTCATTTCTTTTTCTTCTGAGAGTATCGGAGAAAAATCATGGACCATGAAGTCAAAAGACCCAATTTTTGTTTCACATCTCTGCCATTCCTTTACTGATATAAGCTTGAACCTGTCATATAATCACTTAAGTTTCCATTTGTGTAAAATTGACTACATAGTACCTACCTTTTAAGGTTGCCCTGAAGATTAAATGACAATCTGTGAGTCAGCTTACAAATGATTAACCCACAAACATACTTGTCAGACATTTATTTCTCTCGTAATAAGCACATAAAATTTCAGTGATGTTGGTTAAAGGGTTACATAGGGTATGGAACAGACACCTGTATAGCAGCTGATTCAGACCAACCACTTTTGTGGGGGGGGGGTGGGTTATGGTGCTTGAACTCAGCCTGGGTGCTGTCCCTGAGCTCTTCAGCTCTAGGCTACCTCCCTACCCTTGAGCCAAGCCCCACTTCCCATTTTCTAGAGGTTAATTGGAGATAAGAGTCTGAAGTCCTTTTGTGACTGGGCTGGCTTTGAACCTTGATCCTCAGATCTCAGCTTCCTGAGTAGGTGTGAGCCACCACGCCCGGCCAGACCAACCACTTTTAAGATTGAAAATAGCTTTTCCTTGTGTCTGTAGTCTCCCCCATCCCTAGTCTCCAACTGAGCCAAAAATGAGTTGCTCATTTAAGTTGGAAATGAACCAAAACTCCTGTTGAACTTATTCCAAGACTACCATCAAGTGTCCTTTGATAACATTGTTAAACAAGTGGCCAGGAAGTCCCTTTCATGAGAACACACAATGGCATCAGACATAGTTCAAGTAGCTGTGTAGTTTGTCTCACTTCCATATTTTCTATTTGCTTTTCAGTTTCCATCATGAGATGCTGTCTTGAGCTCTGCCATGCACTACAGATTGTGGAGACAGATCAGCAGTGCTCTGCAGATGAATGAATTGTGGCTCCAAATTGGGAAACTTTCACACAGCCGAAAAGCAACCCTGAGGATGGGCCCATAGCTCCTCTGATTCCAGTTCCTCTACTGTTTTTTTTAACCACATTGATTCTGTGTGTTCAAAGTCTCTTTTGCCCAATCCAATTGTGTCCTGTACTAAATATCTGTAAGTTAAGGTAGTCTTGAGGAATAAGTAACTTACACTCTCTGTTATGCTAAGCTGTTAGGAATCTCCTAGCCATGTCCAAAGTAATCGGACCTATACCATAACTTTATTATGATGATCGGATTCTACTTCTCCATTCCCTCTCCCTCAGTCTCTGGTCCATCACTGAATTTTAGAACTGAACCACCACCAACCTGAAACCCAGAGGAGTTCATTACACACATCAGGCCTCGGTGTTGATAGAGGTTAATTTTATTCAGAATCCAATGGGAATCCAGGTCCTAGAAGGTAAGATATTATTATTATTATTTTATTATCATTTGTAGAACATTGGCTTTTCTTTAGTTCCTTTGCATTCTCTATAAACTGGGTCTTAAAGAATTGATGACCATAGGATGTATGTAAGACATTAAAAAAAAAAGCACAGGACACATGAGAACAGCTGACTCTTATCTCACTGAATATCTTTGCCTTCATCTTTTTGACAGCTTAAAAGTAGCCTATCCCTACACACTATATTATCTGGTCCTTGATTCTTTTTGATAAATTTATCATTTGTCTTTATATTTTCATCTGATTTTATCCAGAGGTGTTTTTTTTTTTAAATCAGCTCATTCTTTCACACGTGTTGGAAAAGACCATGAGCTACCAGAAAGAAATCCCATTCATTACATAATGGTGATCTATCACATTAATGCAGATCAGTTATGGAGATGACAAGTCAGCAAACACACTGCACTCCTAATGCATCTTAACATACACTTTTTAGTATATTTATTTTTGACCCTTGTTATTATCTATGGCTGACACACTCCAAAGCTTTTCCAAATAACATCCAGCCTAGAAAATAGTTCAATTAATGGGAATTTCTCAGTAAATTCCATTGTGTTAGGGATAAACGGGAGCTGAGGGTTTAGCCTAGTGGTAGAGTGCTTGCCTAGCATGCACGAAGACTGGGGTTCGATTCCTTAGTACCACACATATAGAAAAAAAGCAAGAAATTGTGCTGTGGCTCAAGTGGTAGAGCTCTAGCCTTGAGAAAGCCCAAGGACAAAGCCCAGGCCCTGAGTTCAAGGCCAAGGACTGAAAAAAATATATATATAGTTCCTATGGCTTAATGTTACCCAATTTCATATCATGTGGTGCTGTAACTCACAGCACAGGGTAGTATACAATTAGACAAATCCTCCTAAATGAGAAATTTATCTAAGGTAAATTAGATTTATCCTGTCCAGTTGGCATTCTCCCCATTGCACTGTAGTAACCATCATTATTATTTAAATAAAAACAAAAAGACTGAACATTGTAAATGTTCCTATTTAAGAAATGGCAAGATCAATGATCAATTTTTAAGTGAAAAGCTGTATTTAATTCCCCATTGTGCTTGTTTCTTCATAAACTTCAGCTGCTATTTGAAAAGAAATACTGAAACAACAGTTTTCAAGATTTCCTTCTAGGCATACTACTTACTCACAAAGATGGGAACCCCTCCTCACCCCCAATTTTTTCTTTGCTGACATGCCTATTTTCTTTTCTTTCTTTATTAAAGAATTTATTAACATTGGTTTTTACATCATATTTCAAATGATATATTTAACAAATTAGTACTCAAGAAGGGAATCTCTACAATCACTGGCACTTAGATTTTAGAACATAATTAAAATTAGGCTGAGGGTTTGTATGTTATACATATTAATCTATGTAATAAAACATTATTTGCATAAAGTCACAGATTTTTATGTCTATGTAATTTTGTTTATATTTCCAATACCATGTCCATAGCATTGGGTATGCAAATATTGAGTCCTTGCTCTTGTACTGTTTGGATCTAATAGCCACATATTAAGGAAACCATGCGCCTTTTGTTCCTTTGGTCTTTACTTGTCTCGCTCAACATGATTCACTCTAGATTCATCCACTTCCTTGCAAATGCCATTATTTTATCTTGTCTGTTGGCTAAGTTGAATTCCATATATATATATATATATATATATGTGTGTGTGTGTGTGTGTGTGTGTGTGTGTGTGTGTGTGTGTGTCACATTTTTTGTATCCATTCATCTGCAGTAGGGCATCTGGATTGTTTCCATTGCCTGGCCATTGTGAATAGTACAGAGATAAACATAGCTGAGCAGGTGTCCTTATCATATCTTGGGTTATGATGTTCAGAGTAGATAGATGCCCAGAAGTGGTATGGCGGGATCGTAGGGAAGGTCTATTTTCAGTTCTTTAAGAAACCTCCACACTGCTTTCCAGAGTGGCTGAACTAGCTTACAATCCCACCAGCAGTGCAGTAGGATTCCTTTTTCTCCACAACCCCACCAGCATCTGTCATTGTCTGAGTTCAAAATCTTGGCCATTCTTGTTGGGGTAAGGTGGTATCTTAGGGTTGTTTTTATTTGCATTTCCTTTATGACCATGGATGATGAGCATTTTCTCATATGCTTTTCTGCCATTTTAATCTCTTCTTTTGATAAGTCTCTCTTTAGTTCCCTTGCCCATTTAGTGATTGGTTTGTTGGGTTTGGGGGATTAGTTTCTTGAGTTCTCTGTAGATACTGGATAGTAAGCATTTGCCTGATGTATTATTGGTAAATATCTTTTCCCAGTTGGTTGACTATCTCTTCTACTTTAGTAGCTATGCTTTTATCTGTGCAGAAACTTTTTATTTTTAGGTAGTCCCATTTATTGAGTCTCTCTTCAATCTGTTGTGATCCTGGGATTTTGTTCAGGGAATTTTTGTCTGTGCCTATGAGTTCCAGTGTTTCTCCTACTCTATCGTATAGCAGTTTCAAGTTTTCCGGTTTTACACTGAGGTCTTTGATCCATTTTGAGTTAATGCTTATGCATGGCAAAAGGTTAGGGACAATTTTTAGTTTTCTGCATGTGGCTGCCCAGTTTTGCCAGCACCAATAATTGAATAGGCTGTATTTGTTCCACTGTATATCTTTGACTCCTTTGTCAAACACAAGTTGACTATAGGTATGTGGTTCTATTTCTGGATCTTCTATTCTGTTCCATTGATCTTCTGGTCTATTTTTGTGCCAATACCATGTGGTTTTTGTATTCTGGCTCTATAGTAGAGTTTGAAGTCTGATATTGTAATACCACCCGCATTGCTCTTTTTGCCTACAACTGTAATATGTCTATTTTCAAGGCTCCCAGTTTGCAGATTTTTTTCTAGCAACATTCTTGTGTAATTCCTCTTGTCCTTCAGACTCCTCTCTAGCTCAAATGAATCTAGACTTGATAGCCAGTAGAGCTCTGCAGAAGCTTGGCATCTTCCTAGCTCCCTTTCTAATAACGTGCATGATTTTTTAAAGACATGTCTACATCTTATTTCCAGAATGTCCACATGAAGCTCTCCCCCTTCCTAAATAAGAAAAGGAAATCCCATTTCTGTCAGTCAGTTTTTCCATCCCTAGGATAAAATACGTGACAATCAGCTTAAAAGGAAGAAAGGTTTATTTTGCTTTATTTTTTTTCAGTACTTGGGCAGTTGGTTCTGTTCTATCATAACCACAGAGAGGGAGGGAAAGGATTGGGAGGGAAAAAGAGTGTAGGAAAGAAGGGAGGGAAGGGAAGAGGAGGAAAGGAGAGAGAAGGGAGGGGACAGGACAGAAGAAGAAAGGAGTAGAGAGGGAAAGTGAGGGGAGAACAGAGGAGGAGAAGAGGGAAAAGGAAAGGAGAGGAGCTCTGGGACCTTTATATCCTCTTCAAGGGCAGTAAGTTCTTTGAATTAGGTCCTATCCGTAATGATTTCACTAACTTCCAGTAGTGCCAACCAAGCTTTTAGGGCTCTTCCAAGCCTCCACGGCTATATAAATAAATAAAAAGGAGAATGACTATGCCACCTTCAAAATTTTAGATCATCAAACAATCCTTAATAAATTTAAATTTAGTAGTTTATGTCCATCTTAATGAATGTCTAAGTCCTGTTCGTCATACTCATTCAGATGACTTAAGCTATATTCTCTTCATTTTTTTTAACTTGATGGACTGATAATGAAAAGGCCCCAAACTACAGCAATAAATGCCTATATGTGCAACAGGAAAGGCCTTCAAGAAATTAAGTCACCATCTTGCTTTTTTCAAAAAAACAAATTACACCATAGGAAATGCCTATATCTGCAACAGGAAAGATATAAGAAACTAGAGTCACCCTCTTGCTTTTGGTTTTTTTTTATATCATAGGAAAGTCTGAATTGCTACAGTTTAACATCCCTGATTGCTACACTTAAAACATCCATCTCCACATGTATGGCAGGAGGATTAATGATTGAATCCCAAAAATCCTTTAGCACAATTGTTTTGTTGTTCTTTAAAAGGCATAATGTGTCATGTCTCATATCAGGTTATGTTTAGTAATTGCCTCTGGGTGCTAGATACTGTGCTGACCAATGGAAATACTGTAGTAACCTGTCAGGATTAGCTGTCTCATTCTGGTTGTTGTTTTTGTTTGTAAAAATGCTTAAACTTTTTGACCATCTGCATGTGGTGTTTTCCTGGTGAACAGGACACCTGTGTGTTGTGCTTTCCTTTAAAAGCTCAGCCCCACGGAAGGTAAGATGCTCTCTATTAGACCAAAGGTGGAGAATAGCCACTGTGCCGTGATTAAACTGACTCCTAGCTCCATTTACTGAGTGCTGGTGATTCTTGCTGGGGGTTTGGAGACCCCCAAAATGGCAGGGATATTACAATACCAAGGTGTCTTTCTTTTAAATGCTTGGTGCCCTGTGGGGATTGGGGTAAGGTTGATACATTGGGGTACAACATAGAAGGTCAGAATCACAAGGTTCCATGGATGAGCTGCACTGAAGCACTAGATGTTTTTTGTTTTTGTTTTTGTTTTATTTCTTTGGTTTGGTCTCAGAGCTTGAACTCAAGGCCTGGGGTCTGTCTGGGATCTGTTCCTGAGTAAATTTGCTCAAGACTGGCTCTCTACCACTTGAGCCACAGCTCTATTTCCCCTTCCAATTTTTTTTGGGGGGGGCTTTGAGGCAGTTAATTGGAGAAAAGAGTCTCAGACTTTCTTGTCTGAGCTGACTTCCAACCACAATCCCCACATCTGAGCCTCCTGAGTAGCTACGATTTACAGGTGAGAATCAACACTACCTGGTTAGCACTGGAGTTTTACATTATCCTAACTTTCTCAATTCCTCTGC